>NW_006291965.1:3913510-3915805 GCF_000327345.1 Myotis davidii
TTTTAGAGAGAGAGGGGGGAATGGGAAAAGAGGAGTGTGAGAAACACTGATTTTTTGTTCCACTAATTTTTGCGTTCATTGGTTGCTTCTCATATGTGCCCTGACCGGGGATTGAACCTGCAACCTGGTTGTGTTGGGACGATGCTTTACTCAACTGAGCTACCTGGGCAGGCCCATGTTAATATACTTTAAACTTTATCTTAAAGGTGGTGGGAAATCATTGGAGAGTTTTAAGCTGGTGAGTGATATCATCAGAAGTGCAGGTAGGAAGGTTCCCTAGGCTTGCGGGGGTAAGGACGGCATGAGGACTGAGGTGCCTGCAGGGAAACCCAGGTGAGGGGCATCAGAGCCTGGGCCAGAGCAGGGGCATGGTGCTAGGGAAGGTGGAGTTTCGGATAGAGTCTCTGAGCTGACTGAGTGGGGAGAGGGAAGCGTCAAGTGCAGTGCCAAGGTTTTGGGAGGCCCAGCTGCTGCTCAGTGGTAGGAAGCCTGGGAGGTTTGTGGGGGAGGACGCGGAGCTCAGTTTGGGACAGATTGAGTTCTAGGGCCTGCGGGGTGTCAGAAGGGAAGTGAGAAAGGAGAAAGGGCACAGCGAGCTGGGTTCTGGGAGTCTCCTGCACCTTAATGATCCTTGCAGCTGTGAGGTAATATGACCACTAAGATATGTGTGTGTGTGTGTGTGTGTGTCCGCCCCAAGTGTCAATTGTGCACAGGTTCAGAAGTCTTGGTGTAGGCCAGTGGTCGGCAAAGTCATTAGTCAACAGAGCCAAATATCAATAGTACAACGATTGAAATTTCTTTTGAGAGCCAAATTTTTTAAACTTAAACTATATAGGTAAGTACCTTGTTATTAACTTAATTAAGGCACTCCTAAGACTTAGGAAGAGCCACACTCAATATCCTAATTTCTGTTTCTGGGCTCTGCATTTTAATACCATTGGTCAGGAAATTCTTTTGGCAACCAAGGGAGGGACATAGCTTTGGCTCATCTCAAGTAGAGTCCATGATGCAGTGTCAGGTTGATAAGGCTTTAATGCCTGGCCAGTCACCTCCTTGACCATCTGGCTTGGGAAAAAAAGACAGGAAGTAGTCCTTGTCTTTGGAAGCAAGCCTTGCTCCTGGCGTTGGGAAGAAAAGAGTACACATGGTTCTCACCAGATAGGGTTGTAGCAGCTCTCCCAGCATTTTGGGAACAAATCAAGTGATTATCTCAACAATGTCAAAACTGTGTTCCCAGATTAGTAGTTGTTTGAACATTTGGGGCTGGCTGATGAGGGGGAGGCTTAATTAGCAGCTCCTTCTCCTGGTGTCCTTTTTCAGCCTTCTCAGATTGCAGCATCAAAGTCCCCCAGCCATGCTGGCTGCTCACTTGGTAATCTGTTTTACACGTTACAAAAGGCTGCTGGCTAAATTTTGTGATCCCTCTAACGTGAGGCAGACAGTGTCCTGGGTTCAGTGAACAAGAAAATTTACTGTAACGTGTGGTCAATGGGGAAGCACTTGAATTCACAGAACAGCTTTGGACAGTCCTGGGTAAGTTTGAAGGGCAAAGTTGCCTTCTCTGTTTTCAGAAATATCTTACCCTACAACAGTGGGTAAATCTAAACCCTTTGGACAAATGAAAACAAGCTTAATATTAAGTTTTGGCAAAGAGTGTGTTCAAGATAAGGAGAAGGTATGGGTTAAGAACAGGAAGTGTCCTAATTTTGAAGTGATGGCTCTATCTGAGCATTGTCCTGTGCACCGAAAGGTTGCAGGTTCGATTCCCAGTTAGGGCACATTCTTAGGTTGCAGGTTTGATTTATTGTCAGAAAGGCAATGTTTCTCTCTTTCTCTCTCTCTCTCTCTCTCTCTCTCTCTCTCTCAAATCACTAAGCATGTCCTTGGATGAGAATTAATTTTTTTTTTTAAAGAAAAGCATGGTAGCAGAGATGAATTAAAATGAATTACTGGCCACATTGAATATGAGATATGCCTTGGTTGTGGGCATGTTCTTTCTGAATAACTTAATGTATATGGTGATTATTTTAAACTCTGTTCTATGAAATTGTCTTAACTAGTTTAAAAGATAGGGCTGATGACAAGAATAATCCTCGAACCTTTCTAGATCTTGTTCTGTGAAGAGGAGGGGATGGTGGGTGGTAGCTGAAGGTGGACCTGGGGACAGTGACACTCAGCTGCAGTCTCATTGGGGCCAGTGTTCATCTTGCTGCCTCACCTCTCTCCCACATAATTCGTACTCATCAGGTTATAGTTCTTCCACTGTTCATTTGTTGGTAGCCATTTTCACTAGCT
>NW_006291965.1:3916131-3917464 GCF_000327345.1 Myotis davidii
CACCAGAAAAAATTTAAATTTGAATTCTGAATTACCTTGTGTTCTGACATCATACAGAATGACTTGGTAAACTTCTTTCTCCTCAGGAACGTTGTCGTCCAACAAATGCACACATATTATTTTGTTCAATGACCCCTATGTCAAACAGAAAAAAATCATACCCATATTATCTCTAAACACAAAATATCTTCTACTTTTATTGGCCTTAAAAATTGTGCACTCAGCCCTGGCCAGGTTGCTCAGTGGTTAGAGAATCGACTCATACACCAAAGGTTGTGAGTTTGATTCCCAATCAGAGTACATTCTTAGGTTGCAGGTTTGATCTCTGGTCAGAAAGGCAATGTTTCTCTCTTTCTCTCTCTCTCTCTCTCTCTCTCTCTCTCTCTCAAATCACCAGGCATGTCCTTGGATGAGAATTAATTTTTTTTTTTAAAGAAAAGCATGGTAGCAGAGATGAATTAAAATGAATTACTGGCCACATTGAATATGAGATATGCCTTGGTTGTGGGCATGTTCTTTCTGAATAACTTAATGTATATGGTGATTATTTTAAACTCTGTTCTATGAAATTGTCTTAACTAGTTTAAAAGATAGGGCTGATGACAAGAATAATCCTCCTGTATGGAACCATTATACCAGTGGTATAGGCATGCTTGTTGTGTATCTGTATACATACAGCATAACTACTCAGTCTACAACCCCCTAACATAGTAAAACTCACTCCAGCTTTTAAATTTTTGTAGTAGACCAGCCCATTTTATGAAAGGAGAAATGATGCTGGGCAGGAAGCATGAAGTTTGGGGCTGAAGAATTTTGATGTAAAATCTTATTTCCAGTTATGGAAGTCTTTGGTCATACAGTTAAGAAGGAGCTTGAGATCATCTCACATTTTCACATTTTCCCTAATCAGGACTGTGGGAAATATTGGTAAACGTTTATCCTGTTTTTAAACTGCTCCATACTTTCCTATATAATAAAAGAGTAATAGGCAAATTGACCCTAACAGCAGAACGATTGGGAATGACTGGTCACTATGACACACACTGACCACGAGGGGGCAGACGCTCAATGCAGGAGCTGCCCCCTGGTGATCAGTGCATTCCCATAGGGGGAGCTCTGCTCAGCCACAAGCCAGGCTGCCAGCTGCAGCATAGCAGTGATGGCAGGAGCCTCTCCTGCCTCCTCAGCAGCACTAAGGCTATCCAACTGCAGCTTAGGCCTGGTCCCTGCTGGCAAATGGACATCCCTTGAGGGCTCCTGGGCTGCCAGAGGGATGTCTAACTACCAGCTTAGGCCCGATACCCTGGGGGAGCAGGCCTAACCCAGCAGGTGG
>NW_006291965.1:3917484-3923068 GCF_000327345.1 Myotis davidii
CAGAGGCTGGTGAGGGATCCCCCCCCCCCCCCGTGCACAAATTTTTGTGCACTGGGCCTCTAGTGAAATTCATAATCTTCCTTTATATCTACAATAGCATATGGCTATCTATGGTTAAAGAAACTATTTCTCATTTGTCTTATGTTTTTTTTTTAATGGGTAAGTAATTGAGGGAAACTAATTAAGATCTTTCTTATACCTTCATAATATCAGTGGTTGTCCTAAACCATATTGTAAGCCCCCAGTGGAAAGGATTATTAAAGGTTTTTCTCATGTTAGGCAGCCAGAAGAAGATATGTGGGATCCAAACTCTGTTCTTAGAGTCATTTTAGTTATTAACTGAGGAGGGCTTTCTAAAGGTTTGTCAGTGATATATGAGGGATTCCTGATTTTGTGATTGCTGCAGGTGAACTTGGTACTTCCTATGCTGTTAAACCTTCAGCAGCACATACAGATGCTCCTATTGCTCCTGGCTTCCACAAGCCCCTTGCTGCATTGTGGGGGTGTGAGAAAGAGGCGCCCCCCGCCTCCTCTGCCCCAGCCACCTGGCTCCTTTGTTTCTTTCTCCTCTGCTTGTTCTCTGGAGTATAAACGGCAGTGACTGCATGACTCCATGACATAGGAACTCGGGGGCGGTGACTAAATCCCCAAGCAGGTGGCTGCCGATTGTCTGTCTGGAGGAAGTGACTAGGGACTGCTTTCATCTTCTGATAGCTTCTGGGAGGCAAAATGACCCTTAATTGGGTTGGTGGATTGCGTGCATGCACACATGCACGCACACACACACACACACACAGTCCTGGGGTCAGCAAGTTCCCTAGGGAAAACCTCCTTGTGGGTTTTGGTCTTTTCTCTCCACATAGTGCTGAGGCCTTTTGGAGCCTGACCTTGCTTTCTGATGGGAGCGTGTCTGGAATGTCAGCAGTCTCAATAACCCGGGGCTGGAGGCAGATATTCAGAGTAACGCGTTCCTATTCAAAAACACACACAGTGCAGGTGGGATAAATAAGCCGGCTTCAACTGTGGTAAATTCCCCTTGAGGTCCTAATTTTTAGTATCTTTTTAGATATTGGTAATTTCAGAGAGAAGTTCCAATCTTTAATCAGGTTTTATGATAGCCATTAAGGTGTTTATTACCCAGAAAACACTCATTATTTAATAACATGGTGCTAGCCACCTGTTCCTCCCACATCCATACATAAGGCTGACTACAGACCTTTAACAATATATTTTTTCAGGCTGAGCGGCAAGAACAGACAGGTCATCTTCTCAAAAGCACCATTATCAGAAAGTAACCTGGACTCCTCTATCAGATTAAATGTTCTCAGAAGTGGGAGGCAGAGGCTGTACACCTGGGCAGGCCTACGCCTTCTCTACTCTTGATCTTGAGCCTCGGGTTGTGAGCAGTAAGGGCTTAATTATAAGAAACAGGCCCAGCGGTCAGCCATTCCATTTCATCTCATTCCTTTTTCCATTCTTTCCCTGAACTTTCTATCTTTTGTCTTTTTTGAACTCTCCTTCCCCTTTTCCTAGGCTCCCAGATAATTTCTAAGAAAACGTAGCTCTAGGAGTCTGATTTAAATCCAGGCCCCTCCCCCTCGTTTTGCCGCCATGTCACTGTGTCTTTTGCACATCTTGAGAGAAGCTGAGTGGGAAAGCTGGAGAAGAGATGAGGGCCAGGGGAGAAAGAAACACTGCAGATGGAGGGAAATGGGTAAGGAACAGGGCCTGGGGAGTGGCAGTTCATGCCTAATCCCACAGGTGTGGATCTGTAGAAGCAAGATTATGATAAGAGGACCATGAAGCTTCGCCTCCTCCCCAGAGCTTTCCCCCAGTTATAATAAAGGAGGAGTGATGCGGGGAGAATGAAGGCAAGCTGAGGTGGGCGGTGGGAGAAGGAAAACAGACATTTACTTATTTCCCTCTTTTATCCAGAATGACTAGGTGGGAGAAAGAGTCATTACCCGTGATGGTTTTTAATGCCAAATTGAGTGCACTGGGTCACTCGGTTTTATCGGCCCAAGCCCCACAGGGGTCCTCAAACTAAGGCCCATGGGTCACAGGCGGCCCGCCACCGAAAGCATTTATCCGGCCCGCCCGGTGTTTTTGCCGCTGCTGCCTGTCCTGCTTAGCAGCCAACTCGTCCCGGGCCCGCAGGGATGGAATGTCTAAGGGACAGTGAACTGGCCCCCTGTTTAAAAAGTTTGAGGACCTCTGCCCCAGAATTTTGAATCTGAAGTTACCTGTCTGCTTAAACTCAGAAGGTCCAAAGTTGTTTTTCAGCTTTCACCAGCTTCTGTTTTTGGAAACGGGAAAGATATTGAAAGAATTTACTTTCTCAACTGACAATATTGCATGTCTGAACACCTAAGTGATCCACAAGTGTGTCTACCCGAAGGACTCAGAATTGGCTGGGTGAGGATTGGGAGTAGACGTTCTGAGCCGGAGAAGAATGGTACAACCGCACGTGCCAAGGCCCTGCGGTAGGAAGGAGGCTTTCGCCCCCCTGAGGCACAGATGAGGATCCTGTAACTGCTGTCACAGGAGAATGGACAGGACAAAAGTTGAAGTAGGACTTCAGTTAGGCAGCTCGGGATCGTGCCCAGGGTCTGTTAGCTGGTGAATGACCAAGCCTTCACTCCGACCCAGGCCTATAGGAAGGCAAGGCAGCATCTCCTCAGTGTTCGTCAAACAACGTTTGGTAACAATGTTCATGTTAACCTAGAACATATTGAAAAGACGCTTAACTGACAGGTTCCTTTTGACATGGCTTATCGGTCTTTTAATTACAATGTGAAATGTGTGTTGAATTATCAACTGCAAAAAGGAAGGGCAGTACTCATTTGCATGAACCCGCAGAAACTTGAAATTTTGCCTCCTCCTTCACAGCCTTGCCAAAGTGTAATTTCTTTCATTCATCCAATCACATTCTTGACTAATCTGCGCAAGTCTGTACTACACCTTGGCTTTCCCTCTTGGGCAGCTTAGGGATCTTTTAAAGTAAATATTTTGAAATGTTTTCTCTGGATCAGAGTATTTGCGGTAAGGTATTGTGTATACTGCATGGATTGTAGAATGAGTTGTGATTTCAGTCTTGGGATCCTTTGTGAGGAATGAATGCGGTTGTAATCTTGTCACCTTTATTTAAAAAATCATTTGTCAGGTGCTTTTCTATAGAAAGTGATTTAGATGTTTACAACCTTTACTTTCTAGAGACTTAAGTATGTTCAGAAGTATTTAAAATTGTATAGTTTTGTTAGCTAATAATACCATTACTATTGTGGAGTGAGGGCTGCTTTGTACCAGGCAGTGTGCGTTAAAATTTTTTAAATTTATATATATATATATTTCAGAGAAGAAAGGAGAGGGAGAGAAAGAGAGACATCAGTAATGAGAGGTAATCATGGATTGGCCACCTCCTACATGCCCCCTATTGGGGATCGAGCCCGCAAACCAGGCATGTGCCCTGATGGACTCGAACCAGGACCTCCTGGTTCATAGGTCAATGCTTAACCATTGAGCCGCATTGGCCAGGCTATAATGGCAATCTTAATGAATGATCACTTTATTATTTTATTTATTTATTTAAATTCTCACACAAGGATATGTTTTTATTGACTTGAGAGAGAGTGGAAGGAGTGGGGAGAGAGAGAAACATTGATATGACAGAGAAACATTGATCTGTTGCCTCCTGTCTGAAACCTGACCAGGGATGGAACTAGCAACCTAAGTATGTGCCCTGACCAGGCCTCAAACCTGAAACCTTTTGTTGTATGGGATGACTCTCCGGCCATCCGAGCCACCTGGCCAGGGCAATAAATGACCACTTTAAAGCAAGCATTTATAGCTGTGATTCTCTAACTGTACTGCTCACCCAAATCCCCTGAGGGCTATATGAGAACAGATTTCTGGACCCTTACCCTCAGACTTTCTGATTCAAGAGTTCTGGAACTCATTTGAGAATTGACATTTCTGACAAGTCCCCAGTGGACTCTGCTGTCTGGGGACCACACTTTGAGAATCACTGATATGGGGGCAGGAATAAGTGCTAACGAAAATCGATGGGCCAATAGCTAGCCCCTGAAAAAGCCACTTCCCAGTCTCAGACCACATCTACAACCCAAAGCTGAATGGTGTCCTTATGTCCACCAGGGTAAAGAGTGAGACGGTGACTCCATAGAGCCATTCCCACTTTTGGGAAATCAGTAGGGTGACCTTCCCTACCCCAACCACCATGTACATGATGGCACATGACTTAGATATGCCAGATGTACATAGTTAACCCTACAATGATTAAACGCTCCCACTTTGCTAGGTGAATGACAGTTGCCCACATTGCTGAATTAAATGAGTCAATGAGGAAACATAATTCAGAACTCAGGAACCAATTAGTTAGAATATTAATTCTAATGAGTATGTTGTGGAGATTGTCCTTCCTCTGGGACATTTCAGTGCCAAAAGCTTTGATGGGTTTCTCCTTCTCCCCTTGCTGCTCCTGACTATTAGCTGCAATAATCTAAAAGTTTCAGATTCTCCTTTGGCTGGGAATTAAATCACATAGGGTGATTTAGTAAGCCTTAAGAAATTCTTCCAGATTTGATGTGCCCAGACTTGCCCTGGAATATGAAATATTGGACTTAACAAGATTTGTAGGTTCCCAGTGCATAAATGTTTTTGAAAATATGTTTCACAAAATATGATTAGGAAACAATTCCTTTGAAATGCTGAAATTACTCTTTAGTGGTGATAAACATGCTGCCAAACCTTTCTATTTAAAAAATAACCAATAACCTTCATTATGTGATAACATTAACTTTTAACCTTCGTTATGTTATAACATCATTAACTTGTTTGTAGACAAACATCACTGACCATATTAAAGTAATCATTAAACCTTTTCAGAACTCTGCTTACAACCACTTTTTAATCCTACTACTCTAAAGTTTGAGACATATTAGTATTTGCTATTGAGTTTATGTTGTTTAATTTTTTCTCATGTTTTCATGAATGAACATGAATTGCTTCTGTAAAATAGTCCCATGTATGTATATATATGTATGTATCTGCTGCAGAGGGAGCAGTTTAGTGTGCATTCAGTGATCCCAATGAAGCACTGGGCACCCTGGTTTCTGAATTGTGCCAGCCTCTGAATGAATGTGGGTTGACTCTTAGCCAGTTTTGGAGTCCCAGTGCTTCCAGTTACTAGATGTGACCCTCACACTATCATTGAACCATGAAGTCTTAGTTTCCACAACTTTAAAATAGGCATTAAAAATAGGTATTATCATGTGGTTATAGAGTGCCTGGCTTAGTAAATAATCTGAATGTTAGCTGTCATCTGGATAAATTTCATGGCATCATCATCATCATCATCATCATTATTATTATATTACTATTAGAGGCCCGGTGCACAAAAATTTGTGCACTCGGGGGTAGGGAGGGGGGTCCCTCAGCCCGGCCTATGCCCTCTCGCAGTCTGGGACCCCTCAGGGGATGACCACCTGTTGGCTTAGGCCCGCTCCCTGGGGGGATTGGGCCTAAGATGGCAATCAGACATCCCTCTGGCAGCCCGGCAGCCCTCCGG
>NW_006291965.1:3923483-3931463 GCF_000327345.1 Myotis davidii
GTTTGTCTTCTATAACTGAAACACTGTTGCAGCTCCAGCTCTGAGGCCGGCTGGCTGAAAGCAGGTTTCTGGGGTTTGTTTAGCTTCTATAATTCCAACATTGCTGCTTAGACTGGAGCTCAGAGCCCGTCTGTGGCAGGTGGGGAACCTTGGCTTCCTCCCTCACTGTAGCAAGCAAGCCTCCTATTCGCTTCAACTGCTTGGCTGCTGGCCGCCATCTTGGTTGGCAGTTAATTTGCATATCACACTGATTAGCCAATGGGAAGCGTGTCAGAGGTACGGTTAATTACCATGTTTTGTCTATTATTAGATAGGACTAGAGGCCTGGTGCATGAAATTCATGCACGGGTGGGGGGTTGGGGATGTCCCTCAGCCTGGCCTGTGCCCTCTCGCAATCCCGGACCACTCAGGGGATGTCCGGCTGCCGGTTTAGGCCCGATCTCTGCAGTCGTACATCCCTCTCAAAATCCAGGACCGCTGGCACCTAACTGCTTGCCTGCCTGCCTGCCTGATTGTTCCTAACTGCTCGCCTATCTGCCTGCCTGCCTGATCACCCCGAACCGCTTGCCTGCCTGCCTGCTCAGTGCATGCCATAGCGACCAGTTGTTCTGGTTGTTCCGCCGTAACGGTCACTTAGGCTTTTATTATATAGATTTTTTGCAAGAGAAATAAAGTAAGGATTCTGAATATGTTGAGTAATCTGGCAGATTGCTACTAAAAAATGAGTTTCAAGCAAGTAGGCAAAAATGTAGGTGCAAATGGATGGCCACCGACTCATAAGACTGTTCATGAAAATGACATAATCCTTGGGTGAGAAAGGACAGGGGAAGAAAGCCCAAGAAGTCACAGAGGCCACCCAGGAATCTGCTGAGGAGCTCTCTCTTGTAAAGGAACCTGTGCAAAAGGTGGTGGGAATGTCCGGGAACCGAAGTGCAGAAGATGAGTTAGGTGCTGTGAAGGAGGTGGAGAAGGCCAAGTCTAGGATGGGCCAACACCTTAGGAAATATTTAAAAGTCCCTCAAGGTGGAGAATAGTAAGAAAGGATCGATCCAGGCCTTGGAGTTGTTCTGTAATGTAACAGGAGATCCAGAGATAGCAAAACTACTCATTGTAGGAAATACAGAAAAATTGAGAGGAAAACCCATTTCCCCCCACTGTTAGCATAGTCCATTCATATTATTAGCTTAGTTTATGTTCTGTAAACTGGCACGAGCACTGAATTAGTGAGTACTGAACCATAGCTACTAGAGATTTTAAAAAAACAAAAACCAGCTAAGGTTCCTGTGAGCTTCTGGTCATAACATTTCGCCAACTGAACAAATACATAGCCTTGTTTTGTGTGTGTTTCTGTTTAAAGACACCTTATTTAATATGTATTGTTGATTCATTAACACTGAATTCAGGGCCTACAGCACTATAACTCAACATCTGAATGAGGCTTATCTAACATAACGTGTTTTCTCTGTAAGGCACATCCTTGCCTTTTTATAGTTAGGAACACGGGACAGTATTTCGGCACCCCTTTTGGGGGCTTTTTTTTTTTTTTTTTTTTTTTTTAGCTATTTTAAGCAACAAAATTACCAGCAAAAAGCACACAAATGCAAACTGTGAAAAGGATACTTGTTTATGGGATGAGCGCTAAAACAAGAAGGCAGAGTGTTGCCTTGTCTGACCTCGGCTGGGAATGTGTGCGTAGAATGACGTGAATCTTCCCCACTCTGCAGATGTCCACCAATGACCATGAGCATTGATTTTGGAGTTACAAATGAATTTTAGTGGGCACTCCAATTGCAACTACAGAATACTTGAATAATAGTGAGGATCTACTGTATTTTTAGCAAGCCTTTTTTGGGTAATTTACCCATCGCTGTTGAATTTTACCCCCAAAAGACTTGTTAGCTTCTTGTAAATTATCTAGTCTGTTCTTATGGCCTTTCAGATTTATTCTAAACTCTAACAATCAAGGGTAGTGGCCATTTAGAATTTCTTACAAATATTTGCAGGGGTTACCCATTACAATTTTTGTGCACTGCAGTCAGTCAACACAGAAAACTCACGGATGATGCTTTTTAATTGGAAAGGGCAAAATAAATGCAGGTGAAAATGGGTGGAGGCCTAGGCTGAGGGAGGTGATGGAATATGTAGTGAATCAAATTTGAGTGGCCAGGCCCAGTTTAATCATATCTTAGGATACTTACAAGTCTTGCCAGAGGTAATCCCTTTTAAAATGCTTTGTAAACTTAAAAATACTGTCGCAAGTCTAGGGCATTTTATGATTTGTAGGCTTCTGTTGACAATCTTGGAGGACAGGAGAAAGGCCCAAAGGACTGAAACTATAAGCAAATATTCTCCCGAAATTGAAAACATTTTAATTTTCTGAAATAGAAAATGATAGATTTTCCAAGCCTGGCCGAGAAAACTCTAAGGTGATTCCCTAGAAAAAATTGTTGTGTGTGTGTTTTTTAAAAAATATATTTTTATTGATTTCAGAGAGGAAGGGGAAGGGAGAGATAAAAACATCAATGAGAGAGATCATTGATCGGCTGCCTCCTGCATGCCCCCTAGTGGGGATTGAGCCACAACATGGGCATGTGCCCTTGACGGGAATTGAACCCAGGACCCATCAGTCCACAGGCCGACGCTCTGTCCACTGAGCCAGCGAGGGCTGGAGTCGTCTTAGGTTAGATGTGTTTGTGACTATCTGCCCTATGCCCTATTTTTACCTTTATGACTGCCCTTCACACATATTGTGGTCCAGCCAGATAGAGCTGTTCCCTCCTGCAAGGTAAGTGCTTCTCTGTCCCTGGAGCAGTTTCGTCTTGTGTTGTGCTTATGTGGATGTGTGTCATCTCTCTCCTTCCTGGGAGATAAGCTCTGTCTTAACTCTTTGTTTCATCTCTCATAGAACTAGTTCAGTGTCTTCTAAATAGTAAGTGTGAAACCATCCTGGGGTGGAATAAATAGAGGGAAGAAGGGATGGGCTGTAATTACAAAGGAGAGAACCAGTGGTTGTAAAAAGTCAGCATGAGTTTTCCAAGGACAGTCTTGTTACTTTTCAAATCAGTTATTTATTAAAGAGAGAGCATTTGAGTAATGTCATTTTGGCAGATATCAGAGTAACACGAGGTGTTTAGGGCTAAGTTTTTTAGGATCTCTTTATAGATAAATTGAAAAGAAAATACGGACGCGATTATAAGATATGTAGATGTGTTGCAGGTTAATAACTATATGATGTTGTGTAATTTACTACCTTGCCAATGCTATTTTCATTTTTCCATTAAAAAAGAGGGAAGGAAGTTTCTACTTTTGCGGGGAGAGTGTGGTGCCGTGGTAGATTGTAGACAAGGGTGTAGGGGGACTTGGAAGCATAACCAGGAGCTAAATGTTCTTGAAAGTCTCATGTTTTTGCACAAAGATGAATCCACTTTGTATTTTATTTTCAACATACCCATATTTGTTTTGGTTTAAAAATATTTCAAATTATCACAAAATAAAATGGTTTCAGTAGCCCTTCCAAAATAATTGGTTAAAGAAATTGGTCTTTGATAAAGAATGATGCATCAGCCAGGCCGGCAAGGCTCAGTGGTTGAGCATCGACCTATGAATCAAGAGGTCGCGGTTCATTTCTTGGGCAATGCACAGGCCCGGGTTGCGGGCTAGATCTTCAGTAGGGGGCGTGCAGGAGGCAGCTGATCAATGACCCTCTCATCATCTATGTTTCTCTCACTCTCTCTCTCTCCTTCTCCCTTCCTCTCTGAAATCATGAATGGTGGATCAAATTTGTGTCTGTCCCAGTGATGGAAGGGAAGTGAACCAAATGGATGTTAGAAATCAGGATAGAAAAAGGCTTCAGAACTTGAAGAGGATCAAGTGAGCAAATACACAGTTAAGCTCCATTGAATACCACTTCCTTATTTATAGGATAGGGGGGAAAAAGCTGTGTGTTATGGAATAGGGAGACCTGGATCAAGAGAAGCTCATGCTAAAAAAGAGGGAAGGTTTTAGCCAACCGTGTGACGTGGTTGGCACCTCCGACAGCGTTCATGCCGCAGTGTGCAGAACAAGGAGAGAATCGTCCCGTTGTTTCTGCCTTGGCCAGGCCGCCTCTGAGGGCTTGCTTTCAGCTGAGCCCTGCATTTTTAGAGGCAAGCCAGGGAGGTAACTGGACTAGAAACTCTGCCCGACAGGAATAGTTGAAAGGCCTTTGGGTGGAAAGGAGAGCAAACATTCCTCAGCCTCTGGGGCAGAATTAGAACTTTCAGAGAGAAGAACATTCTTTTCTGTGTCAGTTAATTCACGATTGTTTTCTGTGTCTACACACAGAAAATGGGGATCATATACGCTATTTAGTAATTGCTTTTGTTTTTTAACCAAAAGTAATGTGTATCATTTCATGTTAACACGGATTTATATTATTTCTATTGGCTGCATAGCCTCTCATTTTATGAATGCACACACTTGTTTTGTTAAAACCATCTCTTACTGGTAGTCATTTTGGTTGTGTCCAATTTCTTAATATCATCAACACTACAATGAACATTTTTGAAATATCTTCATCACTGTTGTACTCGCCAAGGTGTGTCCTTAGGACAAATTCTCAGAAATGGAATGGCGAGGTCAAAGTCAGTCCCTGACAACATTTTCTGAGGCTTTGGGTTGCCTTACCAAACTGCCTTGCCGATAGAACTGGGTGTATTGAAGAAGTTGCACTACCCCAAGGCAGACGTGCAGTAGAAGGGGTTGGGGCAGTGGGTTGTATGCTGGGCAGCGATCTAAGATCCCTTCAAGGATGTCGTAGACATTTTACAAAGGACCAGGTGATTATTTTACCCAGAGATGTCATGTTTCGGTCTTAGCATGTCAATCCTACTGTTGTGGCAAACTAGTTGTTAAGAGTCTGTAAGGAAAATAATGCAGAAGGTTTCTGCAATCAAAACACACTGTAGAGAGATGAGAGACTAATGGTTGCCAGAGGAGAAGGGAAGACATGTGGAGTGAAAAAGGTGATGGTGTTAAGAAGTACAAATTGGTACTTGCAAAATAGTCCCGGGGATGTAAAGCACTGCATAGGGAATATAGTCAATAGTAATATTCTAATAACTAGGCATGGTGCCAGGGGGGTACTAGACTTCTCATGGGGAGCACTTCATTGTTGTTGTTTTGTGGGTTGTTTTTTTTTTAAATCTTTATTATTGAAAGTATTACATTAGGTCCCCCTCCCCCCCCCATTAACCTCTTCCAGCTGCTCCCATCCTCCCCCCATCACTTTGTAAGGTATGCAAATGTGTAACCACTATACCAGGGGTGGCAAACTTTTTGACTCAAGGGCCACAATGGGTTTTTAAACTGGACCGGAGGGCCGGAACAAAAGCATGGATGGAGTGTTTGTGAACTAATATAAATTCAAAGTAAACATCATTACATAAAAGGGTACGGGCTTTTTTTTTTTTTTTTTAGTTTTATTCATTTCAAATGGGCCGGATCCGGCCCGTGGGCCGTAGTTTGCCCACAGCGGCACTATACTGTACACCTGAAACTAATACAAAATAGTATTGACTATCAACTGTAATTGAAAAATAAATTTTAAAAGTTTTAAAAGTTGGGTTTTTTTAAAGCACTATAGAAATCAACCAGTGAAGGAAGGCATAGCTCAGGCTGAAACTCAATGCTGTTAGGTTGTACGTATGATAGGAATAGCAAAGGGTCATTCAGCCCTGAGATCCCATGGCAGGTAACAATTGGAAAATTACCCATTTTATAACTTATTTAGATTGAGCTTTTCCAATCGAAGTAAATTGCATTTTCCCCACATTACCTTTGCTTCTGGGGAGGATAGAAACAGGCAGAATGCTGCTCTTGGGCATGTTCCTAATAGGAAGCTCAAAATGATTTAGCGAGTTTTATCCTTGTAACCCAAAGCCCAGTTCCCGTGAGATGAACGGTGTACCGATGCCATCCGGGCGGTGGATTCCAGAGCTGGTCTAAGCCACATGATCTCTCAAGCCTTAGTTTCTTAACCTGTAAAATGAGATGAATCATTATCGATGATCAGTACTTCGCAAGGAGTTATTGTGAAGATTACATGACATGATATGTAGGACAGTATTTTATAATCTGTAGAATGCTACACAAATGTTAGCTGTCACCATCAGCTAATGGAACGTTTAGCCTTAAATCTTCCTAGTGGATGAAGGTGATAGCAAGCTTTATCAAGGAAGAAATTGGGCCTGATTTCTTTTGATTTTTGTGTTCTTTTTTTTAGGAATATATTTTGATTGATTTCAGAGATGAAGGGATAGGGAGAGATAGAAACTTCAGTGATGAGAGAGAATCATTGATTGGCTGCCTTCTGCACTGGGGATCAAGCCCGCAACCCGGGCATATGCCCTGACCAGGAATCGAACCATGACCTGGTTTATAGGTCAACGTTCAACCACTGAGCCACACTATATGGGCAGTTTTGTGTTCTTAATGCTTGGTGCACAGTTGCAACTCACTAAAAAGTTGTTGAACGAATTTAGGAAATAATTGTGTAGTATAGGCTGAGCTGGTATAGGATAACATTTTTCCCCTTGAAAATGTGCTTCTCAACTTCGTGGAATAAGTACTGTTATTTCTATCTTACAAATGGGGAAGCAGATCCATTGATCCTCAAATCACTCTGATAGCCAGGTCCTTTCTAATCAAGTACTTTCTTTGATTGTTTGAGAAAAGGTGAAACAAGCCTGTGGTACCATAGCTCTGTTGGGTAAAACCATTTAAAACAAACTGATGAAATATTTCTCAGACGTTATTATTTACTGACCATTAATAGAAAAACAATTTTGCTTGTTTTATTTCTGTCCTCACCAAAGTCTCTGTTACCAGAAAGCTAATTCTGTTATCCACGTCCCTAACATGGACGTGGATAACACATGTCTGTGTTTCTGTTCTTTGTGCATTGTGTTTGTTCTTAAACTGTGAATATTCTATTAACTGAGAGCTCTGAATAGCCATTGTGTCACTGGAGTGATACTCTGTCTGTCAGTTCCATGCATTGTGCTTGAGAATAAATGTGCTGTTTTATTTCTGATGGGATTTCTCTCATTGCCACTAATAATATGACATAGAAAAGATAGGCCTATGAATAAACCTCGTAAGTGCTTTCATTGCTGAAACAATAGTCATTCATTTTAGGATTACACGATTATATGTGTGTCTATTTCAAATAGGTAGAACCGTCCGTGTCTTATCCTTAGAGTTTTAGGTAAGAAGTATCAGTGAAATTAAATCCAGAATTATTTGTATATATGTGTGCTTTGCTAGAGAGAGGTTCCATTTTTTTTCTTTTTTTAATCAGAATCTCAAACTAGTCGATGGTTCAGAAATGATTAGGGACCACTGACCCAACCAATTCAATTCTGTCTGGTGGCTTGTTTTGATGTATAGTGGCCGTGCGACTATATGTGTGCTTTGCTAGAGAGAGGTTCCATTTTTTTTCTTTTTTAAATCAGAATCTCAAACTAGTCGATGGTCCAGAAATGTTTAGGGACCACTGACCCAACCAATTCAGTTCAATCTGATGGCTTGTTTTGATGTATAGTGGCCGTGCGACTAGAAAGTGATGGGAAGTACCTAGACTAGTACCGCACACTCGTAGATGCTAAGTAAGTATTTGTTGGAGACCTGATAAAAATCACAGGTTCTCTTCTTATTTATAATACCTCAGGGTCTGGGAGCTTCTAGAAGGAAGACCAGGTCTATGTTTTACTCATTCCTTGGCATCCTGACTTCTCTCACCTCTGTCTCCCACGGTAATGCAACATGTACTGAATGTCAAAGTAGAAGTCTTTAAACTCATTTGATTAGATATCCCCATTCATACAAAGCAGTTTGAGCACACGTGCTCAAGATAGACACATTTATAAATTATATACATGTACTAGTATATGCCTATGTTGAAGATACGTGCTCGGATTGTTTTATAATGATAATAGAAAG
>NW_006291965.1:3931526-3945855 GCF_000327345.1 Myotis davidii
CGGTATCTTCACTGACAATGTCAACCTTTACCTTAACTAAGCCTATCTGTCTTTTTGCATCTATAATAACATACCCTTGAAATGCCTGGGTAACTTGTAACTTCCCTTTTTCAGTGCCCCTTGGGGCACAACCTAATGTGCCAGGCACCAGGACAGATACCTCAAATTCCTTCATTGTTATGTTAATTGTTCCTGCATCCACCTAAGTATGTGTCTATCATTTTACTTTTTATCCAATCCCACGGGTTTTCCTGCTTTGCTTTCTCCAGCCTCTCTAGTCTGTCACCAGTGGATGTCATGTAACCCACCTATGTCCCTCTCCTTTGATTGCAATGTATAAATACAGATGTAACCCGCCATTCTCCGGAGCATTATCTCAATTCATTGAAGTTCTGTTTCCCGGTATATGTGGACAGTTTGGCTCAAATAAACTCACAAAAATTATTTACAGGTTTCAATGGGTTTTTACATTAATAGGCACAATCTAGACTTATTTCTGCTCACTGCTACCTTTGTCCTCCTCATTCCTGGGCTTGCACCATTTCTGGTTTTCCGTGGCTCTCCTCCTGCCTCCTAACACTCTTTTGTAGATGCCCTCACTGTTAAGCATCCTCTATACTTAATTCAAATTCTGGAGACTCAGGATCTCATTGGTCTGGTTCACCTTATGCCAGGTTAACTCATGTAAGTCTTCTTGATAAATTGCTGGTTTTGAGTTCATCACTTGGCACAAACATAGCTGTTCAGGTAGCAAGGAGTGTGGGTGGGGCAGCTTTATGGAGAAGGGGCCTGGTGTGGCTAGAATGGTGACTGGCCTCACCTTGCACTAATATGTCTTTGGGAGTAGAAGGGACACCACAGTCTGACACCCTTTTTTTTCCTGTGCAAATTCGTGCCAATATCCTCTTAAAGACCACTAGGCATAGTAAGCAAAGTTTTTGTAATTTAAATAAACCAGAGACCATTTATGCCTGTGAAGATCTTCCCCACCCACACACCCACCTCCCCTATCTCATTACTACTGGGGAGGAAATGGTAGCAGCACCATCTTTAGGACTTAACCCATAGTTCTTGCCATAGGAAAGACTGGTTTCATGTTTGCTCCCATTCAGCCTTGTGCAGACAGGGGCTTAAAGATTTCTTGTGCAGGAAACCACTCGTTTAAGTCCCTTCTGCATAGAGAGGAGCCAGTAAGGAAAATGTCTGCGGTATTTCCCAGTTTGGAATCGCCATATAAATGAAGCACATGCTTGGGAATGCGAAACCTGTTTATGCATCTGTGGGAATGTTTCCTTTTGAAAGGCTCACTCTTCAGTCCTTTCCTTGTAGAACTTCAGTGCAATGTTGGCCCATTTTAAAGGCTGTTGGGCCCTCGAACAGTGCATGAGCTTGTCAGAGCCAGACCTTCTCATATGAGTATATTCTTATTGTTCTATGACTTTCAGTGCCCATATGTGTATTGAATTTAGAGTTAATTTTTAAAATTGGCACAAGACTATCCAGCATGGACAAAATTTATATCTTCTAAAAGAGAGAAAGAAAAGAAAGAGAACTAACTTTTTATTGAGTGCCTAAGCTCAGCACTTGGCATTTTTTGTTTTATTTAATCTCTGCCCCTATGAGGTAACTATGATCATTCCCACTTTACAGGAAGGAAAACAAACTTCAGAAGTTGTGATTTGGCTAAAGTCCTAGACTAGCAGGCCAGGTGTGAGGTAGAAGGTGATCCTGTGTGACGATAGCTTACATTTCTCTTAGGGAACTAAATGCCAGTGGTGGTTAGCTTTTAACACACATTACTTTATTCATTCTCACCACATTTACGTTTCAGAAGTTTTAAAAATCAGTCTCATAAGGTTGTTTTTAGACAAAGAACAAACTATTAAGAAATCAATGTAGCCCTAACCAGTATGGCTCAATGGATAGAGCATCGGCCTGCAGACTCAAGGGTCCCAGGTTCGATTCCGGTCAAGAGCATGTACCTTGGTTGCAGACACATACCCAGTGGGGAGTGAGCAGGAGGCAGCTGACTGATGTTTCTCTGTCATTGATGTTTCTAGCTCTCTATCCCTCTCCCTTCCTCTCTGTAAAAAATCAATAAAATATATTTTTTTAAAAAAGAAATCGATGTAGTTCTTTTCAATACATAAAAATTTATGTATTTTTATGTCAACTCTTCAAACTGCATACCCAGTTTTCACTTAATTTTATAAACTGTTATTTCCTCATCTTAATAAACTCTTCATAAATGTTTAATGTCTGCATAATAATTTCATTACAGTTTTTAAGTTTCTGACTTTTGGTTCTGTAATAGTTGGGCAGTGAATATGTTTGTATCTAAGTCTATGGGTTTTATTTTTAAACGTTATTTTCTTAGTGTGTATTATTAGAAGTAAAATTATAGGGTCAGAAGTTACATTTATTTTTAAAACTATAACCACTCTAAAGGCCCTTGATGCCTTTCACCGATTTGATATCTTTTAAAAATGGGAGGGACCCGTGTCCACCCCCATGGTGGTCTGTGAGTGCCCAACTCCCTGTAGACCAGCCCATGGCGGGGGATGAGGTGGGGGTGGGGTGGGGGAAATGGATGGTTCTGGTGCTCCGACATCCAGCTGCAGGCTCCATCCTGGACCCGCTCCTCTGTGGGGAGTTTGTGTGACAAGGTGGTGTCATGTGTCTACTCCACAAGAAAAGGCATTGTTACCAAGGCAAACAGTGATACTTGATACCGCTCTGTGCACGCCAGAGCCAGAGCAACCTTCACCAGGGCATTGTTGACAATTGCTAGAGGTTGTGGCGGTGCAGAAGTTACATAGTGTTCCTTTGGCAACACATGTTCATGGATTTGTTCTCATGTCGGAGCCCTTCTTAAATGAAAATTCTGAACACCCACACTGGGGAAATATGTGTAAAAATAATCTAAAAAGCCTTAGGAATGCATTGCTTGTTAAGATTTAAATAAAGGAGATTCCATGTTGTTGAACAAGGCAAGTTGCTTTTTTCTTTTTTTTTAATATGTAAGGAAACAGCCATGTTTCACTTTAAAATAAAAAAAAATATTTTTAAGGGAGAACACATTTCTAAGTAAGGAAACAAGCAAGATATGCATTAAAATTAAGTGAAAACCAGGCACTTGTCATCCCATGTAAATTTACAGTGAGAAACCACATAGTTCTGCTTTTTTAAAAGAAGGTTGAAATGCAATTGGAGCACAGAGCCTCAGCTGAGAAATTTAGACACCTAAAGTGAGATGTTTCTTAATTTATCAGAAAAATTAAAGGCAATCGATTTTGTTTAAAGGCAGTACACAGATTATTCAGAGAATAAATATGGGTTTTTAGGAAAGTGCTTAATGAGCATTTGGTAAGGACGCAGATACTGGTCTTCGTCTTTTTGGCTCATAAAATCAAGTCCTAAACTAACCATGGGACATTCTTCCCAGTTAACCCGTGGGTGTAGGTGCAGCACAACTTGGGAGCAAGTGTTTGCCATTCTGCCCAGGAGGTCGCTGGAAGGACATGTCCATTTTCTTTTGTCAGGCATTTCAGTTTGAAACAAGTTGGAAATGAAAAGTCAGTGTTTTGCCTCCACTTACATATCTCTACCTTGTCTTTGCAATAAATAGCGATTACAAATACATATGTAATTTTTAAAGGACATATAGGGTGTCCCAAAAAATGTATACACACACTTGGAATAATTATAAAGGCAGTGTTAAAGCTATCAGCTGCTAAAGTGTGTATACATTTTTTGGGGACACCTATATATGTCAAGCAGGGATTTTTAGTATGCCAGTGCATTCTTTGCATCAGTATGTTTTAACTGATGAGGTAACAATGTGTTTTTAGCGGAAAGATCTTCCTTTCTTTCTTTTAGAAAATTTCTGAAATATGATTCATTTTATTTCTTAATTGACTATTTTTTTTGAGAGAGAGAGAAACATTGACACGAGTGCGAAACATGGATTGGCTGCCTCCTGCTCACACCCCAACCAGGGATCAAACCCATAACCGCAACATGTGCCCTGACTGGGAATTGAACCAGCGACCTTTTGGTGCACGGGACAGCACCCAACTAACTGAGCCATGAGGCCAGGACTGAGATATGATTTCTTGTTGGTCTAGGTCTAGGACAGTGATGGCGAACCTATGACACGCGTGTCAGAGGTGACACGCGAACTCATTTTTTTGGTTGATTTTTCTTTGTTAAATGGCATTTAAATATATAAAATAAATATCAAAAATATAAGTCTTTGTTTTACTATGGCTGCAGATATCAAAAAATTTCTATATGTGACACGGCACCAGATTTAAGTTAGGGTTTTTCAAAATGCTGACACGCTGAGCTCAAAAGGTCCGCTCGCCATCGCTGGTCTAGGACGTGGTGAGGTTGTATCAAGTGGCAGATCTCTTTAGGACTTGTTTTCTCATTCTTTGCCATCTTGTCTGACATGACCACAATCTGTATCCTAGTACAGTGAAGGTCGGGTTTAACAGGGAGTCGTCATTTGTTTCCAGCATGTTTTGAGAAAAAATATTTGAGCGGGTACAGATTTTAATTACTGGCAGGCGGAAGAGTCCGACTCGCAGAAACCATGATGCTGTCATACCCGGCCATGCGCGTCCTTTCCCTCCTAAGGAGTTCACGGCCATCACCAAAGGCCGTCTTCGTATCAAAGAACAAGAGAGAACTTGTAAATGTGGAGGGCCTAGGTCAAGAAATTAAAATTGCTGCCTTACCGGTCTCTAAATGTATCCAATAAATAAGTCACATTTTTTAGGCCAGAAGTAATGTAAGTCGGTGCCAGTGAGAAAAGGAAGGCGGTGGGGGAGGAGGGATTATAACGTCAAAGGCATTGTTTTCTTCTTCTTTTAAAGACAATAGGAAAATGGTCGACAGTGTTTTCCAACTCGCCCCTCTCCCCCGAGATTGATGGATGTTCGCCTTAAAAATCCTGAATGCAAAGACAGGAACTGCTTCCTTGGGGGAGTGATTGATGGAGAAGGGTCAGGCTTCCTCCGTTACACGGTCATGGAGATGCATACGCACGCGGAGACTTGAGTATCAGCCCGGGGTAACAATAGATGGACAGTGCGCTTGTTGTTTTTGTCACTGAACTGAGCTTCAGTTAGAGGCTCGGAGGAGAACGCTGGGAGGTGCTTGAGGGGTCAGGCAGGCGGATCGGTGGGGCTGGGCCCGTCCACCTCTGCTCTGTGCTTCCAGGGTGTTTGCCCTGGGAGCCCGGGCTGCCTTGCTAGTGAAGGAGTCATCTTGTCCCATGGAAGTAGGACTCGTGGAGGCGTGACTAGCATCATCTTGCCTTGGCCCTTGGGGCTACACTTATTGGAACGGCTCACCTCAGACTCACTCCTCTCTTGGGAAAGAGGACAGACGTTCTGGGCCCAACATTCCAGGAAGGCTGAGGAGCAGGTGGATGGTGACTGGGCAGGGCGCCAGTGGTCTGTGCTGAAATACCAGAGCCCGGGCTCTGATAACTAATGAGGCTCAGAGCACATTCCCGTGGCATACTTTACAGCTTGACCCAGTTGACGGGGGTGCTCCGGGGAGCCGGCCTCAGTTTCCTCTCTTTCTTCCCTGGAGTGGAATGCGGCATTTCTATGATGGTTAATATTGAAATGAGCGCCTGTGCCACCACAGTCTCAACAGGGAAGAAGCCCTTATTTTAGAATTCTTTACTGAAAATACTACTGCTCTCTTTTTTAAAGCGTATATATATTTTTAAATGGAAACCTGTATGTGTTGCATTCTCTTTATACACACGGCAAAACTTGAAGTAACTTGTTTTCACGAGGAAGAACTAAAAGCATCTTTTTAGATTATTCATAATTTTGAGAGAGAGAACATTTGTTAGGTTTTATCTAGTTTATTTGTTTGTTTGTTTATTTTTAAATCTCACCGGAAGATATGCTTGGAGAGGGGGAGAGGGAAGGAGGGAGGGAAGTGGGAAGGGAGGGAGGCAGAGAGAGAGGGAGAGAAAGAGAGAGAGAGAGAGAGAGAGGGAGAGGTAAGAGAGAAACATCCATTGGTTGCCTTCTGTTCTGGGGACTGAACCCTCTACCCAGGCATGTGCCCTGCCCGGGAATCAAACCACAACCTTTTAGTGCACAGGGAAATGCTCAGCCAACTGAGCCACTCCGGCCAGGCTCTTTTTAAAAAATATATAAAGTTTTCTCCCATCTTGCCTGGTAAATGAGAGGTCTCTGGTATTTACCTTAGATGTTGTAAAATATTTCGATTAAAGCAGTCAACAATATTCTAAAAGACAAGGCCACAGCTGATCATTTGGTGACATCCTTAAAGTTACATAGTAATAACCCTCTAATCAGACTTACAATATTTGGGAGGGAGGTATTTTCACTGTACATAGGGAAAGTTAAAGCACAGAGAACGCTAGTACAGTACTTGCTTGAGGTAAGTCATATGGTTGATAACAAAAGCCACATTCTTAGTCCTTTAGTAAGAGACTTCTGTTTTATGTAGTAAATTAATCAGAGAAGATAGTATTCTAGATAATAGCAAAGGATAAGCTTAATGAATAGTTCTCAAACTATGGTGCCTGGGCCAGCATCATCCATCCTCTGAAAGCTTGTTAAACATTTAAATTTTAAAAAATATACATGTTTCTATTGGTTTTTAAAGGGAGAGGGAGAGATAGAAGCATCCATGAGAGAGAATCATTGATCACCTGCCTCCTGCCTGCCCCCTACTGGGGATCAGACCTGAAACTGGGGCATGTGCCTTGATGGGTAATCAAACCAAGACCTCTTGATTCATAGGTCAATGCGCTACCATTGAGCCACAGCAGCCAGGCTAACAGTGCCTTTATAAATAATTCTCTGGGAAGGTTAAGATATTTCTCATTTAAACTTTGGGGAGAAGAACACACTGAAGGTCCTTATGGCATCTGCCAAACCACCTGACAGCGCCACCTGCTGGTCATTACCTGCTAGAACATCATTCCCTCACTCAGAGTACAGCGAGGGGCCTCCTGCCACCTCATCCCAGGCCACCCCCAGGTGTGGTCACTTCTACAGAGAGCGGAAGGAGGAGAAACACTGGAGAATCCGGAGCTTTCTGTCCTGGGCCTTATGGTTTAAAGGGTAGATATGAGCCAAATGGTAACCCCATCATTGGTTGCCTTCTGTTCACGCCCCAACTGGGGACCGAATCCTCTACCCAGTTTCCAATCTGAATAGTAAAAAAAAACAAGCAAACACATTGGCCTTTGTTTCCTTTGCTTTAAGTGGAAATACTCTCCCTACTTTATATATCTAGATACCAGGAAAGGAAGTTGCTTTGGATGCCTGAGTGCCCTTTATTCCCTCTGTAATCTCTCTCAAGTGTGACTTTTTTTGGCCTTTGCCAAGCAATCAAGGTTAAAAAAAAAAAAGTATTAGCAGTATCGTTTGCATGGATAGCAGTCAGCCAGACATTTCATTTCTGATTTATTAATCCTAAGGGACAAAAGCACTTTTCTTGAGTCCTATGTACAAAATTTTAAAAATTGAGTATATTTATTTTATTTTTTCTCTTCTGGGACCGTATAACAATTTGAGAGTGTATCTCATAGTTGATTTTTAAAAAACATATGCATCGATGTATAAATCTAGCTGTTTCTATAGAGTTAACACATTAGTGTAAGATTTTTAAGGAAAAATTAATTATGACATTTGAAAATAGCCATTACCATGCTGGGTATTACCACATTTCTTTTCCATTTGAAGAAATTGTGCTTGGGTGTTCATGGGGGAAATTATCCCTACCCTACCGTTATCTGTCAGAAAACAGAGCTCTCTAGACAACTGTTTTCTCTCCCCTCTGTCTATGTAATTTGTATTTGAGATGTAGGCCTAAGCAATGCTAAGGTGATAAGCCTATCCGAGGGGAAGGACCGATAGCAGAGCACTCTGACCCCTGGAGTTTTACTGTTATATCTTTAGTTAATAAAATGCCTGTAGCTGAAAACAGGTAAAGAGGGTAAAGCTTGCGCACAGCATTCATTAATCCTAAAACATGCTATCAGGGCCCGGCTGGCGTGGCTCAGTGGTTGAGGGTTGACATACGAACCTGTTCCGGGCTTAATCCCCAGTGTGGGGCATGCAGGAGGCTGCTGATCAGCGATTCTCTCTCATCATTGATGTTTCTATCTCTCTTCTTCCTCCTGGCTCTCTGAAATCAACAAAAATAATATGTATTCTAAAATGCTACCAGGGCAACCAACATGTTGCAGAGGATCTGTGAGTGCTTCTTCATCTAGAATTTCAAGCAGTACATAAAATATTTATACAGCGCCGTGCTGCTTCACCCCTGACAAGAGCACAGGTTCAGGTGTGTACGGTTACTGCTGGCATCGCTAATGTACGAGCTGCCGAAGAAACTCGAATGGTATTTGGAATGTTAGAAAGTCAGGTACCTGTCATGGGGTTGGTTGGGTTTGTAGTGACTGATAAAGTGGCTCTGGTTCCTAAACATAAATATTTATCTTGTTACCAAAACGGCACTGAAGAGTAAAGACGCATCACAGAGGAGGGAGAAGGAGAGTTTTCACATGGAACTTAAAAGAGTGGATGGTACCCAGTTGGTGTGGCTCAGTGGTTGAGCATCAACCTATGAACCAGAAAGTCACGGTTCAATTCCCGATCAGAGCACATGCCTGGGTTACGGGATTGATCTCCTGTAGGGAGCCTGCAGGAGGCAGCCGATCGAGATCAATGATTCTCTCTCATCCCTCTTCCTCCCTCTCTGAAATCAATAAAAATATACTTTTAAAAAGATCATTAAGTACAAAGCTTATTTGTAAAATAAAAATCTCATTATAAATTTGCTAACTGTGGATGCCTGTTACATTTTACTTGGAAAAGAGGAATGAGAGCACCTGCCCAGTGGGCTCTTTGTAAGGATTTTAAGAATAAGGCACCTTAGGTATGTGCCCTGACAGGGACTCAAACCCACAGCCTTTTGGTGCGGGGGACGATGCTCCAATCAACTGAGCTGCCTGGCAGGTTTGATCCCAGGTCCGGCACATGTGGGAGGCAGTCAATCAGTGTTTCTCTCTCACATCAGTGTTTCTCTCTCTCCCACTCTCTACCTTTCTCTCTTTCTAAAAAATCAATTTATAAAAGCATTCTTCAGGTGATGATTTTTTAAAAAAGGCACCTTAGTAACAATTCCTTGTTTAACAGTGTTTACTTCCAGTCATGACTTTACCTGCATTTTCTTTAGACCCTCAGAATAGACCAGTGAAGTAGTGGTGTTTCCATTTTTGAGATAAAATGTAAAAAATGAGGAACACATAAGGCAACGTTCATTTATAGTATTCTGATACAAGGCTACCTCTGTGTCCTTACGGTAAGATGCTTTCTGATTCTAAAAAGGCTTGAATAGGCTTTGCTCCTTATAGCCAAAGGTTCCCAATGAATATACCATCTTCTCTCCATTATTAGGGTACTAAGTTAATAATATCTCTGATAGACAAAATGGTACAACAAATGACGAGCATTCTAACAGAAAAGTAAAGGACATACACAAGAAGTGCAAAAAAAAGTAAAAAATGTTCAACCTCAGATATGCTAATAAAAATGAACTTTTAAAATCTATAGAATGGGGTAGTTAAAAAAAAAAATACACTATTTTAGAGGGAGTGCGGAGAAGTGTACTCATGTACCGCTAGAGCATAGAGTGGCTGAAACGTTGTATGGGGTGAGTTATCAACAATATCAAATCCATGTACTTTGCATACCTCTGACCCACATCCTTATCCCTAACAAATACTTAATGGTGTGTTCGAGGATATCCATCTCACTCTTATCTATCTAATAAAAAATTGCAGCATTTGACGTCACTCATCTATCTTTGGGCTAATGGGCCTCTCCACTCTCTTGGTCTTTCTCCTACCTCTGTAACCACCCCTCTGTGCCTCCTTTATCCGTTCTTCCTCTGCCTCCCTTCATCCTTCACTGTCTTCTACTCAGTCCCCTTAGAATTTTCATTTAGTCTTGGGGCTTCAGCCATCTTTTTTGAGTTAAGAGTCTAAGAAACAGTCTTTCTCCGCTGTGAGTCAACTCCCTGCTGTTGCTGGGAGTTTGGACATAAAATGTTTGTTTGGAATTAGAACACATCCGCTTTGACACAAAATCTGCGCACAATGGACATACGGAGAGCTCATCTCCTGGCTCCAGGTAGAGGCCCCTGGATTGTGTGCTAAGGTCTACTCCTGATGGCGGAATAAGTTTCTTGTGTGAACCTGGTGCACGGCAGTGTGAATGCATGTAATATCACTGAACTGTGTACTTCAGAAAATGGTTAAGATGTTAAAATTTTACATCCTCTATATTTTACCACAAGACATTTTTTATTTAAAAAAAAAAGAAAAGAAGAGGGTGTAATTCATAAGAATCTTACCTTAAGGCACGAATGCTTGTAAATTTCAAAAGCATTTGCAGAGCTGATGCAAACAATCCCGGATTTGTGAAAATCCTGTTGCCCGTGCTGAAGTGCAAGGCTAACTTAAAATAATCAGAATAGTCCCTTTCAGATTGGACAACTAGCTCAATAAACACAGGACAATGGATGATACTGTTAACCCTCTCAGTGTGAGGGTTAAATTGTCGGAAAGGTGGGTGGGCATTGCCAGAACTGGAGCTGGGCCTTGCCAGAAGGGATAAGAAAAGCTGTATCTTGCCTGGGGAATGAGAGCTGCAAAGGCAGGGTGTATGCATTCTTTGGAGCAAAGACTTATCTGATGAGAACAGAGGGTGTTTGTTGGAAATTGGAGGAAGATAAGATAAAGTAGATCTAGACTGAAGTTTGTTTTGTTTGTGTGGTGTTTTGTTTGTTTGTTTTATGGAAGAGAGATTTATTACCATCATGGGTAAGGATATAATAGAATGTTAGACTTGGAAAGTAGAACAGAGCTTCAAAGCTGAAGATAATCATGTAAAGTAGGGTGGGAATGACTAGTTGTTGAGTACCTGCTGTATGTCAGGTGCAAGACCTCGCGGCTCTTATTCTTACAGCAACCGTAAGGGTAGATGATATTATTCCCATTTTATGCATAACACACTGAGTTTTGAGGAAATAGAATTTGTCTAAGTTCTGCGTGTGCCTGGGCCAGGATCCAAGCCCAGGGACATAGGGCTTCAAAGCCCAGTGAGGATGGAGAACACCAAAGCGAGTTTTATATTGAAGAGAGCTGAGACCCAGGAAACAGGGGACTGTTCGAGATTATACAGGTCATAGGATGGAAGCAGCTGTTCTGCAAGAAAGAGAGGATAGGTGGTGATCCGCAGAGAGAGAACAGGTTAGAACCTGCTGCTACAAACAGGTAGGGGTGCCAAAGAATTTGGTAATAGTGGTGGATTGGAATGAAAAAGAGGCAGAGAGCAGTAGGACATACAAGGGAAAGCTGTGGTGGACTGACCTTATGGAGTAAAGGATGATGGAGAGGGATGACTGGGAAACAATCCCACAGTTAATCCCAAGGGACTGCCATTTATAGAGTGAGTCTTCAGTGGAGCTACTTTTAAGAGAAAGGCCATGTGTTACTGACGGAGTGGTCTGACTGAAATGACAGATGTTAGATAGAAGATAAAATTGATGGTATTGATGAGCTGAGTGATGCTTATTGGTAAATACATGGAGAACAGCAATGGAAATGAAGGTGAGGAGCAGCCCATTTCTTTGAGGTGATGGTGAGAGATATACCCCAAGAGCAAGCGACTAGCTGTTACCTACAGCCAAGGAGACTTGTGTTTGCATGACATGCTAGGTTCTCTGTTACTCTGGCCTGCCCCTTCCCAGCAGGAAAAGCACTTCACTGTGCTTGGATTCCTGAACTGCATAGCTGCCTCTCACACTTGGTTCCCTTCTCCTGCAGGTCTACAGCCTAGAAAGGAATGTTTCTCCATCACATTTCCCTCAACCAGATTCTTTTGTCTTTTCAGAATGATTGTCACTGTTCTGGACAGACTGCTGAACTACTGAAGTCCTTCCGTCTTTTGACCACACGAGGAAATTGTCCATGGAGTTGAAATATTTATTGCAGTAGTTTCTGGCCTTACATAACTGAGGTAAGCTATGCTTTTTCCCGTACGCTTGTCATGAAGTTGCTGTGCTTGTCTCTTTTAACTGTGCTTTTTAAGGGTCATTAATCCACTTTCCCCTACCTTTTGTGCCCCAGTAATCCTTCAGAGGGCTCCTAACCTGCAAATGTACATATGGGTGCAGAAAAGACATTTATAGGATGAAATATGAGCAAGCTGTCTGACTCTGAAGAATAAAGAGGAAAATGTATTGCTCTTCATATTAAATCAATAAAATATCCCATTTCCATAAACGCAATATGCATGGAGTAGATTATGCTAGAGAAAAATCAATAGATTGAAAGGAGTATTATTAAGGCCACTTGAAAAAAATGGAGATACTTAAATATTAATATATTGCTGGATTTATTCAAGTATAGAAAACCTAGAAAATACAGAGAATTTAAAAGAAAAAAAATCTGGTATTCCACATCCAGATATATAATCAAGATTAAAATAGTACTGCATTAATTATAATGTTTGTATCACAAATACTTGTAATGATGTGTGTGTTCATTTGCTAGATTTTTAAAAAATGAGCATCATCACATGCTTATTCAGTACCAGGCTCTGTACCAAGCATTTTACATACATTAATTTATTAGTTCTCACCACCCTGAGAGGTTGGTACATTTTCATTCCCCATTTAAAACTTGAGGTTCAGAGAAATTACATGACTTGTCCATGCTCACACAGCTGGTAAACCCACTCAGAACTTGAAGTAGTCAGGTACCAAAGTCTATAGTAATGGGATTTTTTTACACACTTCCATTTCTTAATAAAATGCATGTTCCTTTCCCGCTATCTCATCATCTTAAATGACCATGCTGTGTTCACTATGGGAATGCAGTGGTTTCTCTACCCCCATCTCCTTTTGTTGGGCATGTATTTGTTTTCCTATACTTAATCTTTAGAAATAACATTGCAGTGCACATCTTTTGTGCACAGCCATAATTCCCCCAGGACAATTACTGTAAGTGGCATTGCTGAGTGAATGGGAATGTGGGACTGTACTGTTCAGGGTTCGATACACTCTGCTAATTGTCTCCTCAAAAAGTTGTGCCAGTTTATAGTCTCATTAGCAGCATATGGAAGTGCCTGGTGACCCTAAGTCCTCAGCAATATTGGTAGTTAGCAACTTGGACACTTTTTTAAAATATATATATATATTTACTAATTTCAGAGAGGAAGAGAGAGATAGAAACATCAATGATGAGAGAATCATTGATCGGCTGCCTCCTGCACGCCCCCACTGGGGATGGAGCCCGCAACCCAGGCATGTGCCCTTAACTGGAATCGAACCTGGGAGCCTTCAGGCCTCAGGCTGATGCTCTATCCACTGAGCCAAACCAGCTATGGCTACTTTCTAATTGGGACCCTTCAGTCCGCAAGCCGACGCTCTATCCACTGAGCCAAGCCAGCGAGGGCGCAACTTAGACCCTTTTGTTTGCCTCTTAAAATGGGTCCAGGTGTCCTAGTTCAGGTCCATATTCTTGCCTCTAATACTCTAGAGCAGGGGTCCTCAAACTACGGCCCGCGGGCCACATGCAGATACAAATATTGTATTTGTTCCCGTTTTGTTTTTTTACTTCAAAATAAGATATGTGCAGTGTGCATAGGAATTTGTTCATAGTTTTTTTTTTAAACTATAGTCCGGCCCTCCAACGGTCTGAGGGACAGTGAACTGGCCCCCTGTTTAAAAAGTTTGAGGACCCTTGCTCTAGAGCAATGGTCGCCAACCTCTCGACCTCACGGACCACCAGTGGTCCACGGACCACTGGTTGGCGACTGCTGCTCTAGAGCCATGGCCCCCTGACAGGTTTCTTTCTCTCCACCCTAGACCACACCTTGTCACAACAGAATTTCAGGACAGGTGACCAACCTGAAAGATGCTGAGAGGTCAAGGATAGTGAGGAAACAGAAATAACAGGAATAACTAGAACGTTAAAGTGCCTTATAAACTCACAGAGCACTTTCACACGCATCATCTCACCTGATCCTCACAACAGAGCTGTGAGGGAGGTGGAGCAGCTATTAGTAACCTCGGTTTACAGAGGAGGAAGTTGACTTGGAGGACTTAAGTGACTTGCTCACTTAAGGTCATGGATGTGGTCGGTGGCAGAGCGGGGCGTCTAACTCTCGCCGCATCATGACAGAGATGAACTGGGAGGCGCAGGTGTAGATACCCAGGCCTGGAAGTCGCATCCTTCCCCTGTGGTGTCCAC
>NW_006291965.1:3945942-3977198 GCF_000327345.1 Myotis davidii
AGTCATCTCTTTGGAGTGTAATCATGGCTTGGCACGCCCCGGCCTGAGCCCGGCATGACATTCTACCTACCGAGGCCTGCAAGGCCAGGCATGATCTGGCGCTGCCTGCTCCCCAGCCTCAGATGTTACTCCCTCTAGAACGCCATGTTCCAGCCCCACGGGCCTCCTTTCAAGTCGGGGAACGGGCCAAGCTCTTTCTTGGCCCCGGGATGCTGTTCCTTTGCTTGGAACATGTGCTTGTGCGTGTACATGTGCAGGTGCGTGCTTGCATACATGTGCTCACACACACATTTCTTATGGCTGACTCCTCCTTGTCCAGGGAGGCAGCTCCCAGAGAGAGCTCTGGAGCAGGCTGCTTGGGTCCCCGTGGCTTCCCCATTCCCCAGCTCTGTTTCCTTGGGCAGGTTACGGCACCTCTACCTCACCTGTAACCGAAGAATCGTCATCATCATAGTACCCGTCTCAGAGTTTTGGAGGACCACGTGGGTTAACTGATGCAAAGCTCTTAGAAAACTGCCCCGTGCATAGAAGTGCACACCCATGGTAACTGTTAACAAGATCGTCAGCTAAAATCTCACCTCAGTCAGAGTGCCATCCACCGTTGGTTATTTCCTCAGTATTCTCTTCCTCAGAATCCTGCTATTTTCACCTTTGTGCATGTATCATTATGTAATTTTTTTTTTTAATTTCCCCCTCTAGCCTGTGACTCTACAGGCACAGGAGCTGTGTCTGTGTTTTCCACAGCTAGCTCCCTGCTGCTTGGCATCTAGTGTTTCTAGAATGAATGCGTGAAAGTCAACATCTCCAACCACAAGATTGCATTGAAATGCTATCTACCTTTTCTTACTGTAGTATGATGGTTTTATTTCACATTATAAAGTATTTCATCTGTATAGAAGTTAGTTTGAAGTGTGATTTGAGATATGAATGAAAACTAATTTTTTCCCCCAAATGAGTAGCCAATTGCAATTTTTGTGATTTCTTTTTTAAAAAAAATGTGTATATATATTTTTATTGATTTCAGAGAAGAAGGGAGAGGAAGAGAGAGATAGAAACATCAGTGATGAGAAAGAATCATTGATCGGCTGCCTCCTGTATGTTCCCCACTGGGAGCCTGCAACCCGGGCATGTGCCCTGACGGGGAATCGAACAGTGATCTCCTCGTTCATAGGTTGACACTCAACTACTGAGCCACACCGGCTGGGCTTTTGTAATTTCTTTTAAAGAAAGCTTCAATCTAAACTACAGTCCTTAGGAACTCTGATGTTTCTTTTGTTTGTTTTTTCTCTTCTTGAGTAATCCTTTTGCCAAAAGTAAATACAGAAACTGTTCCTCCAGTTGAGTTGAATTTCTCGTGAGCGTGCTGGCCCCGGACCAGGGAAGATGCTCCTGGGGTCACCTGCCACGGCCTGGCTTCCAAGAGGAGGACATACCGTTACCAGCATAGGGGCTTGTTCCGTTTGCTCAACCGCTAGATATTTTACACAGACTTGTTTTAGATATTCTGAGTGTCCTTTTAAAAACCCAGTTGAAACCCTGAAACTTCACCATCCCAATGACTACATTACTTTTCCTTAACTGCTTCCTGCACTTAGATGAGGGACAAAAATGCTTTGGCAGACCATGTATTGTAGTCTGTGGTTTGGCAAAGTTGGTCACCACTCTTTTCCATATGTATATATTTAAAAATATTTTTTTATTGATTTCAGAAAGGAAGGGAGAGGGGGAGAGAGAGAGAAAGATCAATGATGAGAGAGAATTATTGATTGGCTGCCTCCTGCAAGCCACCTACTGGGGATTGAGCCTGAAACCTGGGCATGTGCCCTTGACCGGGAATCAAACATAGGACCCTTCAGTCCATAGGCCGACGCTCTAGCTACTGAGCCAAACCGCCTAGGGCTTTTCCATATTGTAACTTTTAAAATTAAAATTAATGACAGAAATAATACATCCCCATTGTCACATATTTAAGCCATAAAAGTTGAACACAGAAAAAAATTCTCTTGCTTCCCACTTTCTGGCCCACTCCCTTAATATAACCACTGCTGAGTTTATTGTGTATTTTTTTGTAGACTTTTTCTTATGCTTAGTAAATATACAAGCTATGGCAAAGGTAGGTTTACAGTTGTGAGTACATGAAAGTTTATTGTATTATTATTTATTAATCGTATTATTTTCCATATGAACAACTGTAAACCTACTTTTGCCCACTCTGTATTAGGTCTTCATACACACACACACACACTTTTTTGGAACAATGTCATAAACCCACTTTCTTATACATGTCACTGGGCCTTAACAACACTTGCAGCCTTTGTTCTCCAGCTGGCAGCGTCTTAGAGAAGTCACTAATGGATATTTTCCCAGGGCTTCAGCCACCAAGCCCTGCTTAGTGTGTTCGAAGCACTGGCTGTAATCTTCCGGAGGGCAGGGGCCCTGGCACAGTCAGGAATGCGGTGTCATCTGATCATGGTTTCCCTCTCACTCCAGAGGAAGAAAGGAGGACTTACAAGGGGAGCCAGTGGAGTGGGAAAGGAGAAAATTCTCCTAAGTGCATGAGGGCGTCCATCTAGCGAAATGTTTTTCACTGCGTTACGTAACGAGTGCATAGTTTGATTTCCAGGGAAACGGGGTGGCAGATGAGGTGCCGTCAGGTTACACATTTTTTCACAGCACCGTCTCTCATCATCATTCTCTTGCGCCTTTTTTGTGGTGGTTGTCGCCGGTCCATGAGAATAGAAGGTGAAGTTTGGGATGGAGTCAGGTGGAGGGCAGTGACTCACCGGGCTGTGCCCTTCACACGGGCATGAGAAAACTTGCCGTTGGCTGGCCCGGCTGCTGATCTATGGCACTGCATTCCAGAGAGCTAACTGTGAGGCTTTCTGTGATGATGGGGGCTCTGGACTTAGAGGCAGAATTGCACTTGTCAGGGTTTCCACCGTGCCCGCCTTATGAGGCTGGGGAGGCAAGTTTCATTGCTTAAGGGGACAATTTACGGCAGCGGGCTTATCCCCTAGTTTCAGCTCTTTATGTCTTTCTGCCGCTTCATAAAATGGGAAGTCACAAAGCAATTAAATGGTAGTGTAGTTTTCAGGCAGAAGGTGGAGAGAGGCTAACCAGGGGAAAGGCTAGCATGATTGACAGAGGCTGGCTGGAGATTTACATTGAGAATAACTCGTTCTTCAAAACTTTCTTCATTTGCTTGGAGGGAATTATGAGGTAAATCATACACCAGGAGGATGGATGATTAAAAACACAGGAGTTATGATTTCTTTTTGACTTTGTAAGTCTCTAAATCCTCCACCTTAGCATAGAGTTCTCATTTCAAGAATTCGATGGAATGATGGGAACCAGCCCTGCCATGGATTAAAGTGAAGCAGAAATACTTTAAAATCTTAAATTGTTAATAAGCTTGAGATTATTTATATTTTGTAAACTGTCATGATTTAATGCAATAAACTAGAGAATTGATGAGTGACTTTTTTTCCCCTTTAAAATCAGATTTACAAGTGTAGATATTTTTCAGAAGTCAAAAACATTGAATGGGATTTCAACTGTTAGGTTCTGGAATTTTTAAAATAGCATTAATAATTTTTAATAATGACACTTAAAATTTGAAAAAAATTGAACATAAAAATTTGGAGAGTTAAGATTCCCTGTCCCTCTTCTTCCAACCTGCTTTAACATATAAAATAAATTCTTTTGATTTAGCTGCTTTGTATTGATGATGACCTACTTATTCCTATCAAGAGAATTAACAAATACAGATATATAAGTTCTACATGTCATCCTTTCCTATTACAGAAATAATTTGACTTTAAAAATGGTTGAAAAGCTGCCTCTTGATTTGAAATTCTTCTGTTTGTTCCCTACTAATCACATTGAAATGCTGAAACTAAATAGCGTAAGTAAAAATGTGATTGTTGGTATCAGTTAATCAGAGAAAAGGATTAACTAAAAGCCCATTTATGTGACCCAGGAAATAAGTGGCTAGGAGGTCACTGCTTTTTCTGGTGTGACTTTCTGTTGCCTGGGGAAGCCCTCTGAAGGGGAGACTAAATTAGGTGTTCATTTGTATTTTTTTAATTTAAAAAAACACACACAAAAAAAGGTAGTCTCTACTGGTTCTTTTTAAAAGCACGTAAGAACTCCACTATCCCTTCAAATGTTCCCTAGCATGGTCCCTCTTAAGTTTGATATGTATCCTTCCATATATTTTCTTTTTGTTGAACTTACTGAGGTGACTTATACCTGTTTCAGGTGCATAATTCCACAACACATCATCTCCCTGCTTATAAGCACAAATAAAATTTCTTCCTTTGAGTAGAATTATAATATACTTTGTCTACATTTAACTTATTTATGTTTTACTTCACTATAGATTATGAATATCTTTCTTTTTCAGTACATCTAGAATTAACTAATTCCTTTTAAACACTGCCGATTGTACAGATGTACCATACTTTAAGGGTTTTTTAAAATGAGCATTTAGTGTGTTTTCAGCTTCTTTTCTATTATAAATAATGCAACAATGAACAATCTTGTATACTTACGTATTTCTTTAAGGTAGTTTCCTTTAAGTAGAAATGATAGGGCCAAAAATATGTGCATATTACCTTTAGATGGATAGCCTGAGATCTTATTTTGTTTTGTTTTAACTGCCTGTTTATTATAGATGTAGATGCTAGCCACTATTACCTAAAGTAAGAACGTCACAGTGAGTAATTAAATGCTTGGAAAAAGTGGAGAAAGCAAGGGTGTGTCTGACTCTTCATTGTCATACAGTGTGGTAACATATAATTTAAATAGAATGTAAATAATAAATTCCTCTTGGGTATGTTTATGAGCTGTGTAAACAAGGTGTCTCTAAATGCATTGTTAGTCTAACTTAGTATTTTTAGGTGATGAAGCACCTAGTAGCACATTTGTGCCTCTTGGGCTTTTCTCTCTTCTTCCCTTTGTACAACCCACCCCACTACTAACCTATCTTTCATTGTCTCTCCCCCCGCCCTCAATAATGCTGGCAGTCATTTCTTAAATAGCTTTGGATTTTATGCCAAAAGATCTTTTGCTGTTGACAGATTCTGTGAATACCCAGTGTTCTTTTCTTTGGCACCATCCAAGACCGGTTTGGGAATTCACTAAAATAGTCTAAAGTTAATGACTTTGTTTTGTTCAGGACTAACAGGCTAAACTCTAGAAGGCAGGCTGCACTTAATTTTTGAGACAGTCGCTGTGATGGTCTGTGTATCCGAGTCTCGTGTCTCATGCCTTTCTATGCTTTTCCATGGTTGACTGAGGAAAGCGGAGGAAGGCCTTTTTAGTCAAATACCCAAAGAAAAGAAAGCCAAGTGGAAGTGAGGAGTAACATAACCATAGTTGCTTCCCTCTGCCATCGGTTTTTAAAATCTTTTTATTTTTGAACTTGGGAAAAAAGCTGCACAGATAGTACAGAATTTACATATACCCTTTTCCAGCTCCTGCCAGCATTAGCATCTTACATAATCAATTCTGGTAATTACCAGAATCAGGAGATTTAAATTAGTACCATACCTTTAGCTAAACTACAGACCTCATTAGCATTTCATCTGGTTTTCCACTAATGTCCTCCTTCAGGTCCAGGATCTAACCCGTGATCTTCATTGCATTTAGTTCTGCCTCCTCAGACGACAACAGCTAGTTCCTCAGTCTCTCCTTGTCTTTCATGATATTGATACTTTTGGACAGTACTGGTCAGTTATTTTGTTGAATGACACTGAGTTTGGGATTTTTGGATGTTTTCTAATATTTACTTCGAGGTTGTGTTTTGGGGAAGAATACCACAAAAGCGATGATGTGTTCTTTTTTCCAAGTGGTGTTAAAGGTGATGCTAACCGTGATCACTGGATTCAGGTAGTTTCCCTGGGATTTCTCCACTATAAAGTGACTGTTATTCCCTCTGTAATTAATAAATGTCTTGGGGGAAGATACTTTGAAACTATGCAAATTAAAATTTTAATTTATAATTAAAAACCTACCTTATAGGTCTGGACAAATATCCTATTTCTTCTCAAGCTTTTACCCACTGATTTTAGCATCCACGGGTAGATCTTGCCTGCAATTATTATCACTATACTACTTACCTAATAGTGATTCCATGTCTCCTTCATTCCTATACATTTATGTATTAATTGGAATTCTTCTGTAAGGAAGAGCTGCCCTTTCTTTTACACACACACACACACGGCAGTATGGACTCATGGATAGTTACTTTATTGTATGGGTTCTAATCCAATGCTATCATTATTTTATTTAATTGCTTAAATTGTTCCAGAGTTGGCCATTGGGAGTTCCTTTTGACTGGCCCCACTGTCTTTTGACATGTTCCCATCCTTTCTTATTTTGTGGCACCCCCAGGTATGCAGCCTTATCTTATATTTTCCTTGCCCTAACCCTGGAGTCAATCACTTCCTCCAGAATCCTGGATCTTTTTATTGGAGAATGGTGTTTAGAACCCAGTGTCTGTGTGTTAGGTGTGCACGTTGCAACGGGGGTGCCAGTGCTTTTAACTTCCACCAATTTTAAAGCAAACTCTTCCCTGTGAGCATGAATGTAGCAGGACTGAAAGTTGCTCTTGACACTGCTGGGTAATAAATCATTTTGATGTAAAATAATTTTGATTAGGCCACTTATTGGTGGGTTGTTAAAAAATCAGTGCACAGCCCAGCCAGTGTGGCTCAGTGGTAGAGGATTGACCTATAAATCAGGAGGTCACAGTCTGATTCCCAGTCAGGGTACATACCTGGGTTGTGGGCTCGATCCCCAGTAGGGGACATGCAGGAGGCAGCTGATCAATGATTCTCTCTCATCATTGATGTTTCTCTCTCTTTTTTCCTTTCCCTTACTCTCTCTCTGAAATCAGTAAAAATACATATCTTTAAAAAAAATCAGTGCACATTGGAAGGCCTGTAGACAAATAGGTATTTTGACTGTAAATGGAATGGGTTAACTTTTTGTGGAAACATGTTTTAACACAGGAAAGGCCTGTGTTGTTAGCATTCAGATACCCCTAACATTCTTGTATTTTTGACTCTCATTTTTAGTTCATTCCCTATTTTAAGGTAATGAGACTAACTTTTGGTCCTCCATTACAGTGCACGTTGGAAGGCCTGTAGACAAATAGGTATTTTAACTGTAAATGGAATGGGTTAACTTTTTGTGGAAACATGTTTTAACACAGGAAAGGCCTGTGTTGTTAGCATTCAGATACCCCTAACATTCTTGTATTTTTGACTCTCATTTTTAGTTCATTCCCTATTTTAAGGTAATGAGACTAACTTTTGGTCCTCCATTAGTTAAAGAAGTTAATGCTATCTGAAGGATACCTACGTTTTACGCATGTCTAAGTATAGACATGAGATTGCACAGCTAGTAGGTCAGAGACCTGTGTGGATTTTGTTTGAGTTCAGTGCTCATTCCATGTTATATACTATGGCTGGCCTCGTGTCATAAAGATGAGGATATCTTTATGATTGCCTTTCCTTCAGAATATTTTTAAATTTGTAAAATCCTTCAGCATACTTTTAAATGATTTTTAAATGCTAGTTTTTGGGGGTTCGGCTATTGTCAGGCTTTTGGTTTCTAGGCTTCGAATACTAGATATGAGACAGGGTAATTTTGCTCCCATATGGTAAAACCATGATTTTTTCTTAAAGTTGAATATGACTTTTCTCTTGGACTTTCTTAATTTCTGTGAGTGGAAACTTCAGGCTTTGGGCTGGTGGCACATAATATTTACTGGCAGAGAAAATAAAGCAGTAAACACGACAGTAGGTAGACTATGAGCATTAGTCAGTTATAACTGCTTTGAGCTTTAGTGTGAATGCTGCTGGTCTTACCCTGTACCCAGTGGACATTGTATGGAGTTTGGATTTAGGAAGCCAATAAAATACTGCAGTTGGGAATGTATCTGGGGTAAATAAGAAGCCCTAACTTCAACCCCCATTTCCACTTACCCTTCCTAAATCACTAATGTGTGAGTTTCTGTTTATAGTGGGCTCATGGCGACATCTTCCTTTGGAAAAAGGGATTCTTGGGAAAAGGAGAAGAATGAATTTTCATATCATTAAAAACCTGCCTTACGGGTCTGGATAAGTGGGGTATAGATGTTGGTCTTAAGATGCAAAACAGTTTAAGAGATTTGGATTTAAAACAACAATGTTACATTAAAGCTCTTAAGAGGATTCCCAGCTATTGGTCATTGGAGACACTTTTTGATGATTTCTGAGGTAGTGAAGCTATTTTGACTACATAATAAATGCAGGAGAATTTAAGATGAGTGTCATGTGAGGCTGTGCATGTAAGCTTAAAAATGCTAATTACTGTCAAGTTTATTCATTAGACTCCAAATTGCCTTGTTAATGTGCATCCAGAAATTTTTAAAAATGGGGCAGTGGCTCATATGCTGTTTGTGTATTTCTCCACACAGCATTATTTTATATGAATGGCCAGAAATCATATAATGGTCCTTTTTATTAGGAACATAATATCCTATTATGTTGATGTACCATGGTTCTTGCTAAGCTCCCCCTCTGATGTTTGATATTTGCTTATTCTAGTTCTAGTTTTTCCCTCTTGTAAATACTGAGGGATATGTAGAAAGGGCCATTCTCACTATGGCAATTGTTGAGCATCTGCTGTGTATGTGCCACACGTGACGTCAGATGCTGTGGCAGATGATACAAAGATGCACGAGACAAGTGCTGGAGGAGATGGAGGAATGAGGGATACTTTCAGTCTACTGTGATCAAGGAAGGATCCCTTGCAGAGCGGCATTTGATTCTGGGTCATGAAGAATGAGCAGTAGTAAGAATGGGAAGTACAGGAAAATTAAACTCCAAGCAGTGGAGTAGGCAACTTTAGAGTGTTGTGGCTAGAGTATATAGGGTACCATCTGCTAAGAGTCTAAAATACATTTTACCATAAAATATCTTGCTGTAAGCATGTGTCCTAAATATGTTTTAGACAAAGTGCACCATGAGTGTATAATAAAAATGTTGCCAAAGATATGCTGTCTACAGGAAAATACATTAACTCCTGTTTGCCAGCTACTTTTTGACCTTCTGTGGTCGTGTTTCTTTAGAGGGAGACTTGATACCTGATTTCCAAGTGATGAAAGGGAGAAATGGTAGTATGCCATTTTCCATAAAATATGAGAAATCATCAACATCATATGTGCAAGCAAACTCGAGCTCATTCCATGTTTCGTGCATGAGCAAGTGTTTAGAGGATCTGGGCTTGATGGGCCAGATCTGGAATTAAAGAAGACCCCGTCCCCCAAAGGAACTAATGGGTAAATTGAAGAAAGAACCGAAATAAACAACCACAAGGATAACAACAAAACCTCAGTCACCAGTTTGTGAAGCTCTTTGAAGTGATGCATAAGGAACTCTGGAGCCACATGAAAGGGGTATCCAAAACTGGCAGGGGGCATCAGGGAAGGCTTCCTGGGGTAGGAAAGGCCTGCACTGGGTCTTAAAGAGTGGGAGGAGAAGCACAGGAGTGGGCAAAGGCATAAAGGGATAAGAGAGCATTAAACACCTGGAAGCTAGTGTTTAAACTCTTCTCTGCAGCTGAAGAGGTGGAGAGAGACCTAACAGTGAATATCTGTGAATGCCATGCAATTCTGAGTTTTAAAAAAAGCATAATCACATTTACCCACGAAGTGAATGGGATGGCCCAGGCTAGCAATGTTGAGCATAGTGGCAGGGAAAAGAGGCGATAGTGAAGGAGACCTCCCCCATGGACCACTCTTTCTTGGTACTTTGTTTTATGGGGAAATGAACAGCTTACTCAAGACAGCCACTGTGCCCAGAATGGTAGGCAAGCGCGGTTGTGTACGTGAATGAACACCTGGTAAGAATTATTTTATTACTAGAGGCCTGGTGCACGAAAATCGTGTACTCGGGGGGGGTGTCCCTCAGCCTGGCCTGTGCCCCCTCATGGTCCGGGAGCCCTCAGGGGATGTCCGACTGACGGGGGAGCAGGCCTAAGCTATCAGTCAGACATCCTTAGCACTAACGCAGAGGCGGGAGAGGCTCACGCCACCACTGCTGCAGCTCCTGCATTGATGTCTGCCCCTGGTGGTCAGTGCACATTATAGCAACTGGTCGTTCTGCTGTTCGGTCAATTTGCATATTAGCCTTTTATCATATAGGATAGGTTAGGCTGTGACCAGGAATGGAGAGAGAGAAATGGTAACAGGAACTAACTTGTCTCTGTACCCCGCATGGAATTTGGGGGAGAAACCAGGTCCACAGCATGGGCCCCATGTGCCGACTCCTCCTAGTAGAGTGGTTGGTGGTTAAACCAAGTTTGCTACACAGTGAATTCTGGTTGTGGCTTTTAACCATTCAGCTAATTTTATCAAATTAGTATAAGTATGTTTTCTTCTTTAAAAGACCATAGTGGGAGAAACAAAAACAAAAATCAAACAAAAAACCATGCAAAACAAAAATAAAATAAAAGACCACAGGGGGAGAAAAACTATGGAGCTTTTCCCCAGTATATAACATTGAATTTTATATAGAGGATATATATTTTTAATATACTGTATATATTATATATAAGAAGTAAAAGATGCCCTGTAAGTCATGGCTTTCATATGACCACTGCAGCTGGAACAGAGGACCAGAATCAATGAGCTTTTAAAAACCAAAGTCCCTGCTTTCATGGAGTTTACATTCTAGTGGTTGGATGAGATAAGACAGACTAGTGAGTTGTTTTAAAAACTAAGAAGAAACTGGTGAAATATAGTTGTCCACTCAGATTTTAGGAAAAACATTGGGGTAGGATTTAAATTTAAATTTTTTGAGTTTTCATGGGGCATTCTTTAAAACTGGGTTTTAGACCAGTAATTAATAAATGATACCCTCTTTCATCTTCCTTAATTTCGTTGCATGCGGTTGGGTCATTCATAATGGCACTAAGGTTAAATCTGGCATATCATAAGCCACTTGAAAACAGAAGGTTAAGTCTGCTAAACACAGGTTCGATTGGGTACCTCTCCTTTGGGCTTGTTGGTTCTTGTACAGATTCCTGCTTCCACCCAATTCCAGCACCAGCTGCACATACCTGCCTCACCCCAGTCCAGGAGGGCCAGCCTGTTTTCTTCACCCAGCCCAAAGGTAGAGTTGTGCTTCCAGGATTGTAAGAACTTCTGCAACTTCTCCCCTTCCTTGTTCTCCTAACTTACTGTGCTGGGGGGAATATCATGGAAGGGTGGTAAAGATTTTTAGACAAAGAATACTGAAATGGATGTGGTGCTGAATTTAGGCTCTCTAGGAAGCACCATAACAATCCTCTTTTATGTTCCTGGCCCTTTACCTAGTCATCTGTAATGTAACATTTGTTTTTCTTTTAAAAAATCTCTGTGTGTGTGTGTGTGTGTGTGTGTGTAAGTGTGTGTGTGAGTGTGGGGGGTGGAATCTTTGAGGTAAGAGTATGAAAAATTGTAATAATAATGACTTCATTTGCTGTGTACCACATTCTACGTGACAGTAGACCAAATCTCTTTTATTAATATTTGCATATTCTCTTAAAACCTACAAGAAGTATTTTGGCTTTATAAAAATCTCTATTGACCGATGTTATACATAGAAAAATGTCATTGTGTCAGAGCATATGAGATGAAGATGGTTAACCTGGGGGCCCTTGCATGTGGGCACTATCAAGAGAGTTCAGGTTGAAAAGAGTGGGCTGTATCTGCAGCCTCTACGTCAGGAATCATCCAGGCTGACTTGGTCAATCGTCTTTCATCAAGCCCTTGGGGTAAACAGACTTGACAAATTGTTATAAAAGGTTTTCAGTTTTTAGGGCGTGGCTGTGGAACCACACCTGAGAAGCTAGCTCAATGAAGCCAACTCATAAAGTTACCTAAGTGCCTCCACCCCAGTTGATGGTCCAGATTGTCTCCAAGGGAGGTGAACTAAGCCAGTGTTAATACTCTGAGTGGGATAAGGCCGTGGTGGTGATACATAATGGGTGCATTCATACCCATCACTTCAATACAGCCTTTTCTTGGATGGAAGCATGGGAAACAGCACATGAGCATGCACTCACGCTTCTTGTCAGCGCTCTGGGTCACTGCTGGCCCCCTACTGTCCTTCCTCCCCCAGCTACCCACTGGGACTTGAGCCTTTGTAAGATCATTGAAAATACTTAAGTTCTAAGAACCCAAAGGAAAGAAAACTTGACTTCTATCCCTTCAGAAAGTTGGTTGAAACAATATTATTTTTTTTTAAGAGGCCCTCCACATATATACAAATAGTTGTTGTTGACTAGAATAGATGTACCATGTTATGAAACTGATCATTGTGGTAGTTACTATGGCAGCATTTTACTTTAGAAAGTACTTTGATAAAGTAGCTTATAAGTTAAATGGATTTGTCAATTTTTAGGGAATTTCTTAAACTTCTGATTGGTACCTCAAGTCCATTAAAAGTAGATATAATAGACATGGATCCTGAGACCCTATTTTGCCATTTAACCTATTGGTACTTTTTCCATTTCCTTTAATGGACTTAAGTAAAATTTAGGAAGGCTTATAAATTCCCACAAAATAAAGAAGTTGGTTAATACCTTAGTTTGGAATTATGGCAAAATTAATTTTCATCATATCACTGGTGAGCGAGTGTTTTATATTTATTTGTTAAAGGAAATCAGTAACATATTTAAATTGCATATAAATCCTAGCACTCTACACTTTTTGATCTTATATATCTTAGTTACATTTTGTTTATGTGGTGAACTTTCTATTTGGAATACTACTTTCACTGTAGTTTTCACAGTTTTCCACTCATTTTTAAAAAGCCTTTACAATTATAATGATAAATAATATTCAGTCACATGCATGTACCATAATCTATGAAACATCTTTCTCATGTTTACAATGTAGATTGTATCTAATTCTTTGCTGTGTTAGACAAGACATCATTATTGTGAAATCTTTATGCTATAATAAATTATCTCTTTGGGATAAATTCACAAGAATAACTAGGTCACAGGTATGAACATGTTTTGGTTTGGTGGGCTTATCAAAGACTTTCTGGATTATAAAAATAATACATAATCATCCTAACACACTAGAATGGTATGGAAGTAGAGAAAATAAAATTTCTCTGTGGGACCTCAGTCCCCCCCCCCCCCCCCCCCCCCCCCCCCCCCCCGTGAGAGCAAAGGTTGTGTAGAATGGGGAAGGAAGGTTCTGAGCAGTGGAATGCTGTGGAAGTGGTGACAGTGTGCTATCTAGTTAAACAATAAAATGAAGGACTGCTTTACTTGTATGATTTTAAACATGGAATCTGAGCAATGCCCTCTTTGGACAAGACGTAGAGGTGTCCATTGTTAGTTACAAGCAGCTGGTTTGAGAAAGTGCAGTTTCCTGTGTCAGATAATGTTAAGTGATGTCTGTGCCCCCTTAACTCAGATTAAGAAGAGATGGCTGGAAGCAGCAGGCCCCAGCTTTCCTGGGTTTAAGGGTCATTGAGGAATCCTTTAGATAAGAGAGGAAGTGTATATTCCAGGCCCTGGAGTGATGACTAGACTTGGGAAGCTGAGAGGGTCCGTGTAGGCAGTTCGAGTGTGCTAAGGAGGGAGTAGGCCTCTGGCTGCGTGCCTGTGACCTGTGTGTCTCTGAAATTTGATTTCATCTTCTAGATTTCACCTTTCTAGGCAGAAATCAAGTTTTCAGTCTTTCCCATTTGTGAGGAATCGTGGCTGAGTAAAGGGAAAGAAACCAATAAATAAGACCACTCTACATACGTGTTCATTTCCTCCACTAGCCTTGGTTCTCAACCTTCTGGCCCTTTAAATACAGTTCCTCATGTTGTGACTCAGCCAGAAACTTATTTTCGTTGCTACTTCATAACTGTAATGTTGCTACTGTTATGAATCATAATGTAAATATCTGATATGCAGGATGGTCTTAGGCGACCCCTGTGAAAGGGTTGCGCCATGTTGAGAACCACTGCTTTAGAAGAATAGCGCAATGATATTCTCCCATTGGGTGGTTTCATTAAATCGTCTTGAATTATTTGTCTCTAAAAGGAGGCATCTTCTGTGTCCTATGTGCTCACTTGTTACTCTGGCCTGGGTGTAATTAGGTGACCTTATCACTCTTCCCACCAGCCCTGTCTCCATCCCCGAACCTGAAGGGAAGGTTGGCCTGACACGCATGGTGGTTTTTTGACCTTTAGAGGTTAGTCCACAGGTCTGTTCGCTAGTATTAGGTCCCGCTCACAGCTTTCTACCATAAAAACAACAGGCAAACCGGGGCATCTTTTGGTCAGTCACAGACATAATTGCCACTGAACCGAGATTCCCGCTAGCTGGGCCAGGTTCCTCACTGACTCTGCATTAGTTTCCCGTGTTTGAAATTGGGTGTCTAGACTTATTCCCAGGGTTCTGCTAGGACATAGAGGGGAAGAGGTGGAGGCCTCAGGTGGTGGCTGAACTTGGAATAAAAATCACGACACCCGAGTCCCCGTCTGTCAAGCTTTTCAGACGTGTCCCCGCACTTGCTGCCTGCACAGAAGCTGGATTCCAAACAAAGAAGCCACTGGGAAAGTCACGCTTCGCTGCACTTTTTAATAAAATAGAGTGACTACCTCATTAGATAGGAGTATGTCTGGAATTCAGAACCTCGGATGCCAGTTCTCTGACCTTCAGATGAGGACATTGAATTTCTCAGGGATTTTAAAAAAGCCGAACATGTGATACGTTTGTAGGACTAGAAGGAATGCGACCAAAGATGAGAATTTTATAATGTACATTAGATGTTTATAGAAAAGATGTAGTATTTTTCAGGGAAGTTTCCCTTATTCCCCTGTCTTCTCTGTCTTCCTCCCTCGGAGTAAGAAGCAGTGATGACTACTCGCAGTGACCTTCATCACCTTGATCATTTAATTTATGTGTGAAATACGATGTTTTAAAATAAAATCTGATCTTGTTTGCAAAATGAACACAGGTTACCTGTATTACCTCCCACGCCAACCCACCCAAACTTCCTTCACTCCATTTTGCTAATAAGAAATTGGGGGTTTTTTTGTGTGTACACTTTTGGCAGTTCAGAGCCAAGTGTTGTTACTCTTGGGTGTAGGATTGAGGATATGGATATATATATATTAAAATCCTCACTCAAAGACATGCTTATTGATTTTAGAGAGAGGAGAAAGGAGAGAAACATCAGTTGGTTGCTTCTTCTATATGCCCTGACTGGGGATTGAACCCACAACCCAGGTATGTGCCCTGACCATGATTGAACCCACAGCCTTATGGTATACAGGACAACACTCCTACCCACTGAGACACACCAACCTGGGAGAGAATATAATTTTTATAATCTGTATTTTTTAAATAGCCAGTGATTGGAGGTATGAAAGGGAATTTTGGTATGCAGCCCGAGATGCCCCAGGGGTGAACTCTCACTGGGCGTGTTATCTAAACAACAGTGATTGAATGCAGTTCCACAGTTTGTGGGCAGGACTTTAGATGTTGCTCCAGTGGTGATAAGGTAGCCAGCAGTGTCCTACATACTTCTTGAGAGAGAAAGAAGAGCCTTTGGGATTTCAGCTTCAGTATTGTCGTCTTTGTGCCTGTGGCCATGAATTTATATTCTGCCTTTGAACACACCACTATTTTCTAAAATATTATATAAAAGCTTTATAATTTAAAATCATAAATCATTTATCTAAAAATGGGACAAAGTGTAAAACCGGGCGTCTCAGTGTTTTTGTGAGACAGGAAATGAAGAAGTAGTCCCTTCAGATGGAGAAGCGTCAGGCGTTTGAACAGGCATCGCTGGAGGCCATCACAAAGGTCCCCTTAAACCAGCGGTCGCCAGCCTCTTGGACCTCATGGACTACCAGTGGTCTGCGGACCACTGGTTGGCGACCGCTGATCTGGACGATGAAGAAGACAGCAGTTACAAGTGATAGGGTGCCTTTGAGATGACAGCACTTCAACCCCAGTGTAGGCCAGCAGCAGTGCTGCTGGTGAGGAGTTAAGTGGTGGAGAGGGAACCCTACGAGTCACCTCAGGCAGGAATCACCATGGACTGTGATATTTGTCTTCCATGTACTTGTGGTTTCATGATTAGGGGGGTGGTCCCAGCAGGACCATCATACAAATAACAGTAATGGCGGGTTTTTAAAAAACATATTTTTATTGATTTCAGAGAGGAAAGGAGAAGGAGAGAGAGAGAAACATCAGTGATGAGAGAGAATCATTGATTGGCTTCCTCATGCATGCCCCTACTGGGGGTCGAGCCCGCAACCTGGGCATGTGCCCTTGACTGGAATCAAACCTGGGACCCTTCAGTCCACAGGCCAAACTCTCTCCACGTAACTAAACCGGCTAGGCCTAGGGCATGGCGCTTGTTTTATATGTTCCCAATCTTGTTTCAGGGGGAAAAATATTATGGTGGCTTAAAAGGCCATACAAAGTAAAACTAAAAATCAGTGGGCGAGGATATTGGGACAGAGGGAAGTAAGGCTGAAGATAGCATGTACTGTGTAAGGCAGGGGTTCTCAAACTTTTTAAACAGGGGGCCAGTTCACTGTCCCTCAGACTGTTGGAGGGCCGGACTATAGTTTAAAAAAAAACTATGAACAAATTCCTATGCACACTGCACATATCTTATTTTGAAGTATAAACACAAAATGGGAACAAATACAATATTTGTATTTGCATGTGGCCCGCGGGCCGTAGTTTGAGGACCCCTGGTGTAAGGTCTTGTAAGCACACTGGAAACAGACCACTGACGTGGCTCTGTGCTCTTCAGCAATCAAGGCAAAGGGAATGGGGCCAGAGGCATGGCTCACAGGCTCTTTAAGGTTCAGTAACCTGATTACTCAGGAAAAGCACAAGTACCCATGACACAGGGAACAAGTGGCCATGCCGGCAGCAGCACCCTGATATAAGTTATAAAAATAGCCTCGCCCAAGGATATCTTTTCCATTGATCTTTAGAGAGAGAGTGGAAGGAAGGATGAGAAAAAGGGGGGAAGGGGAGGAGAGAGAGACATTGATGTGAGAGAGACACATCGACTGGTTGCCTCCTGCACATGCACAGTCAAGGGCTTCTTTGACCCTATTGTGTTTATTTTTATTTCTCAGTTACGTAGAACAATACGTGGACTGCAAACTTTCTATTGGTAACTTTTCCCCTCTCCTCAAGGTAACATAAGTGATACTTCAGATGAGATACACTGCTTACTATACTTCTCAAACTCTACCTTAGGAAGATGGGCCCAGGAGCTCTTAAATTATTGTGACTTCTGGTGTAAAAAGGACTGGACTCACTAGATGGCAGTGTCAACAGCTTTTGGAAGTGAAACAGGACCATGAATCCCTTAGTGCTGAAAATGTGGAAAAGCAGGAAAGCCGCTTCATCAAACACACAGGACCTCATTTCTAGCACCCTTCACGAAAGAGAAGTTTCCATTTTCCCCTCCCCTTTGCTTTCGGAGGTGCTTATACACGGTGGCTGCCTTCATGTCTGGGTGGCCCTTTTCCCAGGAGCACACCTGCCAGCAGGTCCTCAGCTCTGTGCAGCTCGAGGCAGCAGGGTCCAGCCGCTTTCCTTCGCTGCTTCTGTTTGAGCCTTCAGGTGTTGTAGGGCCGGAGTTACTGGCAAAGTCTTGGGACCAGCTGTGGGGTCATGGTGTATTGATAAAGTGCAAAAAGGTTTAATAAGTGGGGATGCTTTTGAGACCTCCAGCGTTTGCTCATTTCTAGCATCAAAGCAATGTGAGGAAATGATTTTGTTCTGTTTATATAAAAACCTTTTGCACATCCCCATCTTTGAGGAGAGATTACATACTTTTTCATACTTTTCTAAATGGAAAAGTTAAATTTGTTTTTACAGCATGACGGCATGAAGTTAATGGTATTTGTTGAATTGTAGGATTTCTGTAGTGCATCTTGGGAGGCCCGTGAGAAGTCATAGAAAAATTGACCTCTGTCCTATTCCTCCAGGCGCCTAACAGCAGCGCTGCTCGTGTTCTGAGTGGGACAGTCCTTCATTGTGTGGCACTGTACCCTGTGCTACAGGGCATTCTGCATCCCCGGCTCCTGCTCACTTCTAAATGTCAATGTCCCTCAGTCATTATACCACCCAATAGCACATAAAGGTCCAAGGTCTCCTTGGGAGGCAGTAGAGAAAGGTTGCGGCATCACCCTGGATTGAGAGCTGCTGTGACTAGAGGTTTTGTGTAAGTAAAGGAACTTGTGGAATTTAGTGGGCATAATCTCTTTAAAAGATTGCACATCAATAACTTTCTGATACCTTAAACTTTGCACTTGCATTTATTTATGGGTTGTGATTTCAATTAAGTCTACATAAACACATTTTTTACAAAGCATAAACTTGCACACCTAATTTTAGGAGGGTACACTGTAAACAATTTTTAAAAAATATATTTTCATTGATTTCAGAGAGCAAGCGAGAAAGAGACAGGGAGGGAGGGAGGGAGGGATGGAAGGGAGAGAGAGAGAGAGAGAGAGAGACAGAGAGAGAGAGAGAGAGAAACATCGATGAGAGAGAATCATTGATTGGCTGCCTCCTGCATGCCCCACACTGGGGATCGAGCCCACATTCCCGGCATGTGCCCTGACCGGGAATTGAACCGTGACCTCCTGGTTCATAGGTCTATGCTCAACCACAGAGCCACACCAGCCAGGTTCTATAAACAATATTTTAAAAATTGGTTTTAGAGAGAGAGAGAAAGGGAGAGGAAGAAAGAGAGAGAGAGAGAAACATCAATGTGAGCGATACATAAATCGGCTGCCCCCTGCACGCTTCCTACTGGGGATTAAGCCTGAAACCCGGGTATGTGCCCTGACCAGGAATTGAACCTGCGACCTTTTGGTGCATGGGATGATGCTCAACCAACTAAGCCACACCGGCCAGGGTTAGGGTTTACTTTTTATATAACCTTATCAGGTGCTTTTTCTTATACTCCTTATTGTTTTTCTATTAGTCTACATATCATGTCCAGATAATCCATTCTCCTCCACCTTGCTTCTCCCTCCCTTTTAAAATAACTTTCTTTGAAAGATACAACCATTTATTTTTTTCTCCTGTGAAATTTAGTATCATTTTGAGATCTGTAAAGTCTCTTTTTGCATTTTAATTGAAGTTATTAATATACAAGCGACCTAGGGTTGAATTGTATTCTTTGCTGTTTTAGTCCATCTGGCATCATATGTTCTCTTTTTGTCAAGTCCCCCTCTTTCCTCCCATAAATGTTTTATTCAGTGGGAAGAAGTCTTACTTTTTTTCTGTGATTTCACCTGCCCTGGAGGGTGGTTTGCGTCCCCACATGCCTCTTCAGTTTTAGATTGTGCTAGTTGAAAGAGGTGTAATCTGTCTCCTTTCTCTTTTTCTCTTCTCATCAACTAGACTAAAACTGCCACTTGAGCTTAAGGCCTGGAGTTTAGGATTTCTAATTGTTCACATGGTACCTAGCAGAGAGTCTTGTCCATAGGTAAAGCCTTGGTTGATTGGATGTTCCCAGTTTACTTTCCTTGGTTGGTCTTTGCATTGGTACAGTAAACATCAGCTTTTAGATATAGGTTAGGTCACCATAAACTATGACCAAGACATTAGGAGCAAATTTTTTAAAAAACTGCCTGTAATTAAAATTTTAAATTATATTTTTATTTATATTTAGAGAGAGGAAGGGAGAGGGAGAGGGAGAGAAACATCAGTGTGAGAGTGAAACATCAATTGGCTACCTCCCACGGGAGTCCAAGCCCGCAATCCGGACACGTGCCCTGACCTGGAATCAAACCAGCCACCTTCCATTGCATGGCACGACACCCACACCAGCCAGGGCAGGAGCAAATTTTATATCTTGCCTTTGATGTGTAAAGATAGAAGATAGGGGTAGAGGAGATCCCAAGTGGCACCTGACCTAACACAGTATCCCTGAGTGAAAAAGGGATGAGGGAAGACAGCTGCTGAATCCAGGTGGAAGAATGCTGGCCTGCGTGGGTCCTTGGTGTGCCAAGGTCCAAAGGCACTGCCAACTGATCATGTGTGTTGTGCACCTGAGTTGATGCCACTTGCCTGCCCAGACAAGCTCTTCAGGCTCAAAAGCCCAAGGAAAAGCTCTCGTGTTCAGGAGCAGCAAGGACTCTTCTGCACCCTTCATCCCAATGTTATCTCACCAACCACACTGGACCCCTCCCAACCTTGCCTTCCTAGTGAAGCTCAATAAAAAAATTATGTTTAATGCTAAAGGATTCAGTCAACAAGATGGACTTTCAAAGTTTAGGTAATCTCGGGGACTTGTTGGGTTCACTAGGCTTTTAACATCTATCCAGTCCCCAGAACTGCCTTGTTGCAAGGTATGTCCCTGGCACTAAAGTGAAGCTGTTTTGACAGTCACTTCAGTGACTCCTCCGGGGCTGGTTGGTATTCTCCCTGCCCATGTCAGGAGCAGCTGGATCAAAGAGGGCAGATCTTGTGCAGATGGTTAGACTAGACACTTGACACATTGATTATAAATTGCTGTCATACTACACAACCCAGATCTTTATTTTGCTTTACAAAGACCTTTATTTTGTTTTCCACTTCTCGGAGCTGTCATTTAACCTAAAAGCTGGTGGTCTCCACACCCTGTAAGGAAATACTTGATTTATATTCAGTTGATACCTACCGAATGTTATCATTGAGTACTTCCTACCATTTATCCGACCATTCACCCAGGCTTTATTCAGTGCCCTGTATGAGACACTCAATGTCAGTCAAGATGGTAATGATACTTCTTGACCCCAAATCTCAGTGGCTCTCTAAACAAAGACTGATTGCCCAGTTGTCCTACATGTGTCTTGTGGGGCAGCTGCAGCTCTGCTCCATGTTGACCTCAGTCTGTTGATGGAGCAGCTCTGTCTGCATCATTGCTCCTCTCCAGAGCAGAGAAGGGAGAGAGAACGAGGTGAAGTTCCACGCTAGCACTTCGAACTTCCCCCCGGAACTGATGCATGGCCATCACCCAAAGCAAATCACACGGCCGTGCTCGAGTTCAGGAGTGTGCGGATATGTAATTGCCTCTTGGGAAGAGACAGCAAATTTTGATGAATAGTGACTTAATCTACGATATGTCTCAAAATGCAATTCCCACCCTGGAAGATCTGACTATCCTGAGAGAGCAGTTTTCAAAATATAGTATCATGAAGAGAATGGTGAGTCAGGTTGCCCCCCCCCCCCATTCTTGCAAGGAATCTTGTTATTATGTTCAATAATAGTCATGATACGTTTGAACTATCTTTAAAGTTATTTTACTATGGCTTAACTTATCAGTTATCAGCGGCTTCATTTAACAATTTGTATTCTACCACTGTCAGTTGTTGGCTTTGCTGTTAAACATGTATTTTTCAAAGCCAGACATCTCTTTTGCCTTCCAAAGCTAAATAGAATCAGTTGAGGGAAGGATTGGGAAGAAGGAATGAGGGTTGACAAATGTCTAATACCCTGGGTTTTAATTCCTTAATAACGCCCCTCCCTGAATAAATGTCCGCACTTGCTCAGGTGGGTCTATCTGTTTACTTTTAAAAGTTACTTTTGCTCTTGGCCAGAAGCCAGCCTGGCAGGAAGAGAGCCCAGGGTCTCCGTTACAGCGACTGGGTGGTGATAAGGAGCCAGCTACTCTTCTTTCTCTGGCTGGGGGGCGGGGGGAGGGGGGGCGGTGGTGTACAAGCAAAATGGGCTGGTCGGAAAAATTGCTTCCTGGGCTGAATTGTTCCCACCATCAACCTAGGCAGATAGGCTGACGCTCCACACCTATCTTCCTGGCAGAAACTCAGATCAGCAGGCCAGTTCCTGACGCACACCTCTATGCCCTTCAGATTGCCTGCTCGGTTTCCTCTCTTCCGCTCAGGTTCCTCTCAGGAGTAGGCTCTGCTCAAGACTTATCACTTTTGTCAAAAAGGAAACACATATTTACAGGATGGAATATCATATCTTTCAGAAGGAGGGTGTGGGCAGAGTGGAGGAAGAAAAGAATCCAGGCTGTTGTCAGTCAACAGTATTTATGGCACCACCCCTCCGGATGCCAAGCTCATTGTGGGCAGTTATCAAAGAAGTAAGTTTGGCCCACCTGCCTGTTGTTATCCACCCCCCACACAGGACTTCATCCTGGAGATTGTTTCTACTGGTGCTGCCCCTGGAGTTCAGCTTCCTGTGGATAAAGAACAACATTTCCGAGAGGAAAATAGACAAATCTGAACCCCACTTGGTGTAAAACTGTGGCATTCATTGAAAAAGGTAGAGCGTTTTGGGGTCCAGAACCCATTTTTAAGCAAAAAACAGGTGTTGTCTCATTGCCAAAATATTTATCAGGACATAATTCTTTTTACACAGAGTGCAGTTTTTTAAAACATGCTGACTCCTAGGCATCTGATTTGCTGTTTCACACACACAGTAGGCAGCATGAAATAATCTTTAAATGATAGTTAATCATAGAGCTTGCTCAACTTAAAAAATAAATCTCCAACCACTACACCCCTATTTGTCACCTGGGAAAGGATGCTTTGATTCGGTAGGAAAGCTTGTGCACAGCTGGGTGGGGAGGCAGCCTTTTATCTTCTGGCTCCTAGCATCTCCTATCTGTCCTGAGGCCAAAGCACTCCACCCTATTATCCCAAGAACAATCTGTGACTTCTCAATGTTTGAAAAAAAAAATGTACCTGCCACTTAAAAAGAGAATAAAGTTGAGAAGTAGAGAATTAATGACCAAACTTTACTTAAATGTGGATTTAATATTTTCTGAACTTACATTCACTATCTGTTGCTGAAAATCCACAGCACCCTTTGGGGGGAAAATGGCCATAAGTAAATGCAGGGCTCTCTCTTTTAAAGAAATGTTCTTATCCTGGTTTGTTAGAACCTCCACCCCCCCCCCCCCCCCAATGGGGCTGAATCTTAAGTTCTTTCTTCAGAGTCTATACTTCTCTCAAAGGAGTAAGGGGAGGTTTATAGTGCTTCTGAATTCAGGGTGTTGGTGGTCTTATCCATGCCTCAAGAATAGTTTTTATAGCCCTAACCAGTTTGGCTCAGTGGATAGAGTGTCGGCCTGCGGACTGAAGGGTCCCAGGTTCAATTCCAGTCAAGGGCATGTACCTTGGTTGCGGGCACAATTTTTCAAGCCCTACAGTACTTAAAGGTATCACAATGCATAGTCTCATTTATCTAGTTGGGTGGAAGGTGAAAGAATAGGCAGGGTAAAATCAAGACGGGCATCAGTGAGCTGTTGTCATAGCAACTTCTTCCTTGGGACAGGTAGCTATACATAATTTCCCCTTTACATATCATATTTGGTTTGGTCTAGTAGCTTTAAATTTTGAAAATGTGCAGTATTTACACAAAGAAGAGCTGACATCATTTCAGAATACCTAAATCTGCGCTTCTTTTAGAATCAAATGAGCTCTGACATACTCATCATAGCTTTCCAGCGTTCAGCGAGGGGGCAGAGTAATGATATTTGATGATCCACAAGTCACTTTGCCTTTAATTTATGGGGTGCACACGGACTACAGAATGCAGGTTTCCTCCAGTCAGCCTTACTGTAATTTTCATATACAGCATACTCCCATATTAAAATGTTAAAATTGATTAAAACCTGAGTAATTTGTTATAATTCTAAAATACTTTAAACAGAATCTTCCTCTGGTGGTATTGTTCTCCCAGATCTATTTAGCTGGTTGAAATACCTTTGTTGTATTCTCAGCTGTCTAGTTCAGGTCCGGGCAGGCCAAAGACTTTGCTCAGGACTAGTGTCTCCTGAAATGCCCTTAACTCTCCATTACTCAGTGTCAGCAATCATGTCCCATTCCTTCCCCACAATTCTTGGAACGGGACAGGAACTCTGTAACCACCCCTCTCCTAACACCTCTTTCACAGGCCCAGATGAGCAACAAGTATTCTTTGCAAGAAAGAAAAATGTTTTTAATTAGATAAGGGAATAGAGTAGAACTAGGGATATAAAGTTTGAAGGAATAAGAAGCAGCATGTCTTTTTTCAGTGACTATAGCCCTGTGAGCAATTTTACTCTTGACCTGAGTATAGGGCACCAGTTTGCTAATTGAATTGATCAAATTCCAAATTGAAATTAGTCATTGCTTGATTTATCAGAGTTAAGCCTCTTGGGTCAAATTTTCTCATTTGTTTCCTCCCATCTGGTCTATCTGAATCCTTATTTAAGGACCAAACTGCCAAAGTGCTGTCAGAATGCCCAATACCAGAAATCTAAGGTATTTAATTCACTCTCTCCTCTTTTCAGTCTTCTTACCTAAAGCTCACTTAAGGATTTTACTTTTGGGCCCTGTCTGGTGTGGTTCAGTTGGTTGAGCATCATCCCATGCACCTAGAGGTTGCTGGTTCGATTCCCAGTCAGGGCATATGCCCTGGTTGTGGGCTCGATCCCCTGAGTGGGGCCTGCAGGAGGCAGCTAATCAATGATTTCTCTCTCATTGTTGATGTTTCTCTCTCTCTCTCTCTCTCTCTCTCTCTCTCTCTCTCTCTCTCTCTTCCTCTCTTCCTCTTTGAAGTCAATAAGATCATATTTTTTTTAAAAAGGGAATGTTATCTTTGGGCCTCAGCTGAGAAGGGTAACTGAACAGTCACAGCTCTCAGATTATGTGTTAGCACTCTGGAAATTCTCAAGTCATGACGAAGTTCACACAGAGAATTCTGATCACGTGGCGCATTATCCTGAGAAAAAGAAAGACTTAACAGCCTTCGTCTTCAGTCATTTCATACTGATGAATCAGCTCTGTTCCTAAATTTTCAAGAAGCAGCAATTCTAGGCAGTTAGAGGTGAAAAGTCTAAAACTTTATGATAATCTATTCCTTTCTTTCCCATGACCAATAGACATTCTTCCAGCCAGGGTTGATTTCTTCTTTCTTCTTTTTTTCCCCCCATCAAGAGCATCTGTTGTCCTCTTCTCTTCTAAACAATTTCCCACTTTCCAGCCCAACCTGCTCACTGCCCTGTTCCTACACTACCTGTGGTGGCACCTTGACCTTCACAGGTGGGCCATGCCCTCACCAGTGGAGGGGATGCAGTCCAGACATGGGGGATGAGGAAACCCAAATGCTCTGCCAGATTGCTTTGGTTTATCCTGGGGTTTACCTCTGCTGTTGCGTAAGCCTCTTGGGCAGAATGATAGAACAAACCCAAAAAAACTGCCTTAGGAAACTTCTGACAAGAATAAATGATAGGCTCTCCCTGATACGGCAAACAGGTTATAACTAAAATTTTACTTGTTGGATTCGTTTGCTTTTTAATCATACATAAGCTGCTGAAGTTAATATTAAAGCCCTTTAATTGTTTGGAGGGAGAGCCTACCAGAGAAGATGAGAAGCTGGAAGGGGTTTTCTGGGTGAATGTGTCTGTTCCCAGCCATGCACTAGTTTCTGAGGAATCCTCTCAGCATGTCACAGGGCTTTTGCACTATTCTGTCTCCAGTCACATTAGCCTAATTACTTAGTGTTCTCTCTCCCCAGAATGGGAACGTGAACCCATTGGTTGACTAGCATCTTGCCCCTTTAGTTCTAAGGAGCACAGGGATTGCCATGGTAGGTTAGGTTAGTGGACTCACACCAATATTTCTTAGAAAATAGAGCCAGCGTTTGGCTCCCTTTCACTGCCTTTTGTAAGGCGTTTGTTCTTGCCGACCACCATGGTGCAGCTCAGAGAGCCAAAGCTGAATTGTAATTTTCAAAACCTGAAATTCACTCATTTTTTATATGAAATTTATTTTTCATTAAAATTGTTTTCAAACTTTCTTTAAGCTTACAGGTACAGTTTGCTTTTAAAGCTTTTGTTGTCCTGCTGTGTCACGGGAGTTTACCAAGCATGGGAAGAAGAAGCGGGGAAGGGAGTAGTCTAATTTGCTCCAGTTGAGGAATGCCTGAAACCTGGTTAGATTGATTTGGAATTGATGACTTGTGTTTTCAGTCTCTCTAACAGGCTTCCCTTGGATCAAAAAAGAGGCTAGTCATCGGTACATCCCATTGTTTCATGCCCCTCTCAGGTTCTGTGTGATGGGGCACTGCTCTAGGTGTGAGAGACAGCTACGAGGAGAAATAAGGCATGAGGTCCATTCCTGGAAAAAGCTTAAAATCCATTGGGAGCAGTGAGCAATGTGTAAATAACCATTTAAATCTCAAATGAATCTAGTATGTACCTGGAAAGCTGCCAAAAGACGTCCTAAAAGTTGCATTAAAAAAACAACAAACCAGTATATTCTTTAAAAATGCAACTAAAAAAAACAAAATAAACTTTTTCTTAAACCCCCAGTAAAAACCCCTCTCTAAGTAGGAGTTGAGTTAAGACAATCCTTAGGTTAAAGCTTCAGTCTTGACATGAACTGACTTTATGCCCTTGACCAAACTACTTAACTTTTATATTCCTTAATTTCTAAATTATAAACTGGCAATGGAGCCTAACATGAATGTCCAAGAAATTGGCATCTGAAAGGTGTTCTTTGTCTGAAAGGTGCTACTTCGGTTATACACGATGAGGGTTATTAATGTCCAGGGCAGACCCCATAAGCCCACAGAGGTGTCTGTTTGACAGCAAACTCCTACAGAGTAGCAATTAAAAGCCAGATTTCCTCTGTCACGAGAAAGATTTGTTTAAACATTTTTTAGTACATTTTCCTAAGTCTTTATCAAGGAGGGCCCCCAGATAAAAACCCTTAAGGATTTAGCTGTAAGGCAACAGTTGAGAATAGGAAACATTTAATCTTAAAGAACTCGAGTCCAACAAAAATGCTGCCTGACAGCCTGACTGAGGGGACATAAACCTTGTTTTCCAAGTTTCCCAGAAAAAAAAAAAAAAAAAGTTTATTACTGGGCAAAGCCCGGGCCTCCATGGTTTTGTTTTTCTTCTCTCTTTTAATCCACAGGAAACTTGTGGGTTGGGTCTTTTGATAGTTATCCGCTGTTAAAAGTTTTCTATTTCTACAGTGCGTGTTTCTGTAAGGCATATCTAGAAAAGACCAGAAGTTGAGATTGTTTAATCACTCTTTGCAAATTAGTGTCTTGGACAGGAATCTGCCTTTACCTGGTTTGTAACTAAAATAGCCCTTATAGAAACATCCTGAAATAGAGCCACACAAACAGGTGTTCATGGTGCCTTGCCATCCTTTTCTGCATGCCAGGCCTATTTCTTTGTGGCCTTTTGGGGCCCCAGCTTCATGTGGGCCTCCCTGATCAACTCCCCATCTCAGGTGCTTTTGCTTTCTCAGAGGTTCATACAGACTGTTCCTCTTGTGGTGATGGCAAATCAGAGTTGATGAAATGTGACTTTAAGTGGTAAGAGTAACCCTGGGTGGCTGTTTGCGTTACCTCGCTTAATCGTTTGTTTGTTTGTTTTTGGCTTTAGGGGAGTAAGTGGGTGTTCCTTGCTCCCCTGCTAAGACATTCACTCCCCCACCCCTCAGCCTTCCGGGCCGCTGCCTACTTTGGTTTCTTGCTGGGCGCACACATGTGACAGAAATGCAATGTTAATACATATTTCTATATGTGATAGAGAACAAGCCATAAAAATAATCATTTGCCATCTGTTCAGATGAGTTGCTAGGAAAAACAATGACATTTTCTGATTCAGTAACTTAGTTATTCTTGTGCCTCCTGTAATCACATCATAGACAGACAAAATTATACGTATCCAAACACTTGTCCTACAGAAAATGCACTGGTTGTTGAAGCAAACATGAATAGCAAAGGATGTCTCATTCTCCCTTCTCAGGGAAGGCCCAGAATAGCTATTCTCAGTTCTCACTCACTCATTGTGTCTCACAGTTGCAAACTACAGTCAAAACATGTTCACGATACACCTCCTATGTGTCTGTGGAAAGAATGGGTATAGCAAAGTGGAGAGGAGAATTGGCCTGATGGACTCCCAAGGCCTATGATGAGGGAGCGGAAAGTGTTGTAAACAGCAGACAGTAATAATAACTTCTTTACTGAGTGCCTGCTATATGTCAGGCACTGTACTAGGTATTTCACATACATTAGCTCATCTGTTGGTGGACTACAAGTGCTCATTAACAACAAAGGGAATAATCCTATCTAATAAAGATGGAATATGCAAATTGACCATCACTTCACAACAAAGATGGTGGCGCCCACAGCCAATAAGGAGGCAATATGCAAATTGACACGACAAAGATGGCAGCGGCCGAGATGCTTGCGTCGTCACCATGGCAATGACGCAGGCATTTCGCCCCGCCCTGCCTGCTTCAGGCCTCTGGGCAGCACGCAAAGGCAGAAGGCAGCTCCGGGCCGGAGCAAAGGTGGAAAGGCAGCTCTGGGCTGGAACGAAGGCGTACAGGCAGCCAGGGGAAGGAAGGCCTATTCTTGCACGAATCTTCGTGCATCGGGCCTCTAGTGGTAGGATAAAAGGTAATAACTAATTGAAAGTGTAGACAGTTTCAAGTGAAAGGTGATAAAAGGAACTGAGAGGTTGCCAAAAGCTTAGTACAAGGTCTTGCTGTTGAAGGTTGTGTCACAAAAAGGCAAACTCTGGGTGTGACCGGGTGGTGGGAACAAATATCTTGATATAAGCAGTTCTAGGAATGATAGGGGTCTGTTGTTGTTTCTGCTCAGTGTTAATATGTTTGCATACCATCTGCAAATATTTCCTTACTCCTTCACTTTGAGACAAAGGGTGTGAAATCACAAGTTAGCTGGAAACATTAAATACACAATACAGTTTATGCCCAGCAAACAGAATTATTGATGAAAGTCATATGGCCCACACAGAAATGGCCCCATTAGCACCCCAGGTTTCATGGGGCCTCTCTCCTGGGCAGCCTTAACCAGAAGAGTCTCATGGTCTCCACAGTATTCCACCCCAAGATTCAAGATTTATCTTTTCCTCTTTCTTAGAGGATTGTCATCTCTACTCTTAGGCTCAGCCATTCCACACCGCTCTGCTCCTTGTCTGCACCTCCAGCCCAGACCTCCCTCAGACCCCCACCACTACTGTACACCTCTACTGGGCAAGACATTTTCCTCGCTTCAGCCAGGAAATGTTGGAATTCCTAAGAACTTAACCCAGTGCAGTGGCTTCAAAGCTCAGGTGACTCAGGGCCCTTGCTTTCGGAAGAAATTCCAGACTCCTTGGCTTGGCACACAAAGCCCTGAGTCATGCAGCCTTGGCATATTTACTTTCCCACGATCCCCTGATGCACACCCCGTCCTGTGGTCTCCTCTTGCCTGTGCATCTGCTGCATGTCTTCTCTGAGCACTCCCTCCTGCTCAGGGCCAACTTACCCATCTTCAAAACTCTCTTGAAGGGTGATGTCCTCCAGTAACCCTTTTCCACACTCCAGTTTGGGGTGTCTGCCTCTCCTCTGTGTTTCTGTAGCTCTCAGCTCACATCAGTGGGATAAGTAACATACAGTTAAACTACAGAATCATAATAACTTCACATCACCCCGCGTTCCATGAGGGCAGAGGCTGTAGCACTGATCTTCTCCTCCCTGGAACGAGCACTGTATCTGGCCCTTACTAGTCCCTTCATAAAAATTTGAATAAAAAGGAAGGGATATTTGGCCTTCAAGTTAAGGATGGCAGGTCATTGATCCAACCTTAGAAAGGAACAATGAAATTCTGTTAAAGTTAGATTACACATTTTCCTTTAACGTCAGATACCACCAGCCACCTATTCCAGATTTTCTTGGCCAAAAATATTACTAAAATTCCATACTTCCAGATTTTGGTCTCTGGGATGATACATTCACAGCATGATATTATTTGTCTGGATAATTGTGCTTTACCTTGGGATTCTCAGACAGGAGGTTAAAGGAATCACTGGTGTAGTAATTGTATTGTTAATCTTGAAAGGAGGGTTGAATGGGAAATATTTTAAAAACTGGTTAGAGAAGATAATTATTGGGATGGAGAAGGTAATTGCTTATTACAAGTACTCCAACTGGTGTGGATGGATGTTTCATGTAAAATAAAGCAGCTTATGTGTGTGGTGTTTTTTGTTTTGTTTTTGCTTTTGTTTTTTTACAATTGCTTTCTTGTGCAGGTTTCACAGAGCATGTGTGAGGCACAGAGCATGGCCTTCCTTGTGGATGGGGCTTTAAAATTAATTCAGTCGCTTGACTCTGTGTGTGTGTGTGTGTGTGTGTGTTGTGTGTGTGTGTGTGTGTGTGTGTGTGTAGGGAGAGGGACATCTCCATTCTGATGAACTATGTTGAGTGTTTAACTTTGATTAGCACAGGGCGGAGGCCTGGGTGCCTCATCAAAGAAGATAATGAAAGTGAGTGTTTTAGCAAAGCCAACAGGCCAGGCCACGTGGCTCTGTCCATCCATAGGTTATGAGTTTCTGTACCATTTTCTGTCCAATCTTGTCTTTTTTACACACTAATTTTTTAGTGTCCTATAAAACAATAAGGGAATAAAAGATTTTATGGACTATTAAGTAATAATACTTATTATGCTTTCCCCTGCTATTCAGGTTACTACCAACAGTGCCACCCTGACTCATAAGACTCCTAATTAATAATGCCTCTGCTCATATTGCAAAATCCAGATTGCTAAACCGGACCTATGAGCCCTCAAGAATTCAGTCCAACTCATCTTTCCAGTCTTAATGTTTGAATAGTTTTAGGTACAAGTAAAAACCCCAGAACACCCCGAGTCAAATTGCCATCTAAGAAAAGGAAAGGCCATCTTTTTCATAGCAGAAGTCCAGAGAGCAGCTCTTGAGACTGGCTCAGTGACCTAATGATGTCATCAGAAGCCCAGCTTGTTGTGGTCGCTCCACTCTGCTATGCACTCCACCACCTGCTGGTGCGTCCTCTGCCTGGTGGCAGGATAGCTGCAGAACTGCTAGGTATCACATCCGGACAGCTTTGTGTGCCTCGCTCAGGAGTGAGGAAACCTTTCCCAGAAGTGCCCTAGAGAATGTTTCCTTGTGTCACTGACCAGAATGGAGTCACATGGCTTTTCCTGAACCAATCACTGGCAAGGGGAATGAGGCTATGATGGTAACCAACCTGGGTGGAACAGAAGTGGAGAGTCAACCATTAGGACTGGATTACAGGGCTTCCTTACTTCCCTGTGTATCCTACCTCCCCATACCTACCTCAGCCATTTTGGCCTTTCTGTGGTGGCCCTACAAAGCCTTATACCTGCCTCCCACCACTCCTCCTCTCTGTCACTCCAGATCCTAGCCCTCCACCCTCCAC
>NW_006291965.1:3977211-3984823 GCF_000327345.1 Myotis davidii
CCAGTCCTCTCCCAGGTCCCCTCTGCTTCATGGGACTGCCCTTGTTGTGCTCATTTGGCACCTATGTGAAGACCACATCTCTGCAGCTAGCTTCGTGGGCCCTCGGGGCGTGTCTGTGCATCTCTCTGTTCCCCAGTGTCCTTTTCAGAGAGCCATAGGCCCTGACTTTATTCATGCAAAGGTTTCCCCTAAATGTAATTAAGACGAATATAACCCACGGAAGAAAATGTTCTTACATCCTCTTCATAACAAACCCTTTTAAGACTAGAGGCAGTTCTTAAAATAGAATATGCATTCCTTCTGTTACTAGAAGAGAAAGAATTCCATATTACTGGAATAGGAAAATGTAAAACTGGCATTCACAATTTATTAATACTCTCGTCTCATCCACCCACATCCCTTCTTGTTGAACTTGACTTCTGCCACTGAAGTGCTTGGTTCCTTAGAATTCTCTCATAGATGCCCTATAGATTCCTATCATTCTCGAATCAACATGAGCCCTGAAATGTCCTGTTCTGACTCTTCCATGGAGTGACTCTGCCATTCAGTTTGACTGCCACTGCCAGGAACAGATAGAACAGGGAATAGAAGGATGCCCACAATGCAGGGACAATCTGCTCCCTCTAACCTAAGGCTGAGCAAATGGATGTGACTGTATTTCACTTTATACAATACACTAGAGGCCCGGTGCATGCATTCGTGCACTGGTGGGGTCCAGCTGGCCCTCCCCGATTGGGGTCAGGACGGACAGTGGGGGCGGGGGGGATTGAGGGAGGGACCATGGGCGGTTGGCCAGCCAGCCCCACTCCCAGTGTGGGCGGGGGTGGGGGTGATTGGGGCCGCAGTGTGCATCAAAGTCACCAGTTGTTCCAGTCACTTGGCTTTTATATATATAGATTCACCTAAACAAGGGTAATCATTTAGAAGATTCATAATATGCATAATATGTAAAAAGCCATACCTCAGTGTAAGTCCCGTGTTCCTTAAGGCAGCAGTTGCCAACTGGTGGTCCATGAGGTCTGAAAGGTTGGTAACCGTTGCCTTAAGGAGCCCCATAAAAACTCTGTAAAGATGCACTTTCACCCCACAGATCTGACAGTAAATACTTTGTTTCACCAGCTTCAAGGGTTGTCTCCAAGTTGTCATTGTACTTGAGCTAGGAATATATGCCACTATTTAACTTAAATATACACCTCCTTTTATAATTTTTTCTCCTTATCTTGGCAGGAATCAGTTTCCCTAGATCCCACCTTCTTTCCAAATGCAGGTTTGATCTTGGATGAGTTTACCAAACAGTGCCCCTGCCTTCTGCCTTTTGAGTCTGTGTGTGTTTGTGTGTGTGTTTGTGTGTCTGTCTGTCTGAGGCTCCAGGTGTGAGGTCTCCATATCTCATTGTCCACTGCTTCATTTTAGAATAACTCCACACCTGAGTTAGGGACCCAAAAGCTCTCATCCCCAATTTGAATGAAATTCCTCTCTGGGATACACATCAGCGTTTTAAAATGTCTGTCTGTACTGCAGTGAACTTTGAAAAGGGAGAGCTCAGTTTTGATGTCAGGTTTTTAATAGATGTTGCCCAGAGCTGTGTTGCTAGCCCAAACCCATTTCCTGTTTACCACCAATGATACTTCCCCGCCTGACATATGTAGACCCGTGTCGGGGGAAGTCCTGCAGGGGTGAGAATTCCGCTGTAAGAAACCAGGTTCCCCTGGAAGTGTAATGAATGCAATTAGGTGTGTACTGCAGTGTGGTTCGGGGTAGTCTGGGCATGTATGTGTATGTTCTGTCTTTATCAGATAAGCAAATGAAAGTCTTTTACCTAATTGTTTCCTGTGTTAGAATCTGCCTCTTCACATGTTGGCTGTGGTCATTGAGGGAGAGCAGAGCATCCATCTCGGTAATCCTCCCTTTTTGCTAGTTCTCCTCACATCCTGTCCTGAACATGGGCTTGTTTTGTGAAATGGCTAATGAGAGCAGCGCCACCACCATCCTTAGCACACAAAAGGAGCAGCTTTCTGGGTGTTCTAAGCATTGAGATTCCAAAGAATTTTAAGGCTCAAGGCAGCACTTAAAGAACTTGGAACAGAGGCATCCTCAAAGCCACCTCAGATTTGCTTTACAAAGGGAGGGAGAGAATAACTTTTCTCTTTGAGGGTAACATGCACAGACCCATGCCCTTTTTCTCTCTCACCTTAAAAACTTGATATTATTTTTACATCAGCTTCTATGAATGAATTTACATTTGGGCAAAACTAAAATACTGGAAAGAAGATGGTGGTGTTTAGGTGTTTAATTAGTGAAATTTAATGAGTGGTGCTTAAGCTTGCTTTTGTAAATTTCCTACCCCAAATTTCAACTTCATGGACCTACCCACTCTCCAGAACTGAGAGATGGTTTGCATTCCCATGAATGGCTAGCTGGCAGAATTCGCCATCTTCAAGAGGGAGAAAAATTCAAGCTAGACAGAACTGTGTGTGTGGCGGGGGAAAAAAAATTTGAATTTCTAAGGAGAAATTACTTTCTCTATGTCCTTTACAGTAAATAGGTCCTGGTCATCTTTTCTCTCTTCCATCTGACGAGCTTCTACTATAGATGGAAGAAAGCTAGTGCTTCCTTTGGGTATTTTGAGAGTTTTATTTTTGTGCCTCTCCTTGGCAGCCTATTCTCTCTGTCAGCCAGTGTCAACGTGATGGGAGGTAAGTATCCATGGTGTTCTAGAACGTCTTTTTGTTGCATGTTTACATGAGTAAGTTTATTTTTTTTCCGCCTACTTTGACTTCATATTTAATATGTTATGAACCTTTTTATAGACAAAAAAGAGAAAAGCCTATCTGGAGACACACGAGCAGTGAAGGCGGGGTCATTTTTAAGCATCTGATTAGATCACAATTTGGGAACGATCTTACGCTTTAAAACAAAAGTTTTGAACCACAGATTCGTTGAGGGTGGGGCGGGGGGTCCTCCATCTTCTTTCTTTGAAATTGCATATAGATTTGTATGTGTGTTTGTGTGTCTGTACATATTTGAATTCTCTAATGAAAGGGTCCATCACTTTCATAAGCTTTTCAAAGCCTCTCCCTTAAAATATCTTCTTGATTTTTACTGTAGTTGTTTTAAGATCTGCTTTTTACTATTTATAAACAACTTTCAATATTCGTTAATTCTGTAAATGTTTCTTTTGCAGAATAAAATCCTTCCTGCAATATATATTTTTTGTTGTTTAATTTATTGTTCACTCAAAATTGATCCAAATTCTAGGAGGCTTCTCCCAAGAGAATTTGGTTTAAAAGCAAAGGGTTTTACCATAGATGAACTGGGCTTAGCTTGGCTTTGTTTTGCATGTGGGAAAATATATATTCCAGTGCCGTCTGTATCGCTCTTCACCACGTTTGCATCGGCTCTTCCTCAGGAGGTGTCTGTGGGAAAGCCAGTCTTTTTTTAACCTCTGAAATAGAGGGAACACAAGTAGAATAGATCCCGACTTGCTACATCTGGAGACTGAACTATAATGTCCTCTGGGAAACAGTTAAACAAAGCACAGATTTAAAAATCAGTGTGGTCAGCATGGTTTCAACCAAGATGATAAGTACCTATGATTTTATTGGACTTGCTACTGTTTTGAAAAGAAGCGTCAATTACTATCAACCTGGGTAAAAACGAGCCGAGTTCTACTGTGATATTTTTAGGAGTTTAATAATTAGGCTGTAAGTTAATAATTAGTGAAATAAGAGAGATCCCATTTTTAAGAAATGAAAATCCCTCACATTTAAAAGTTCACATGTGTACATTGATCTGTGCAACGAGAACAAGGCAAAGGGTTAAGAAAGTATTTCATGATTTGACCACAGCTTACATTTTTGGCCTTCATGATATGACTTGACCACACAATTAAATATTTATTTCAAAAAGCATTTGTTGAATGCTTCTTCTGTGCTGAGCACTAGACCAAACTTGTGCAGGAATAACAAGAGGACTTTAAAGACAGAGGTCTACCCAGGTGCTACCAGCACAGGGCAGGGCAGACACCCAATAACATCATTCCTTGCCCCTTTGTTTATGTCTTCCTAAGTTTTATAGATACCTATTTTTTAAAAATATATTTTATTGATTTTTTACAGAGAGGAAGGGAGAGAGATAGAGAGTTAGAAACATCGATGAGAGAGAAACATCGATCAGCTGCCTCCTGCACATCCCCCACTGGGGATGTGCCCGCAACCCAGGTACATGCCCTTGACCGGAATCGAACCCGGGACCCCTCAGTCTGCAAGCCGACGCTCTATCCACTGAGCCAAACCGGTTTCGGCTATAGATACCTATTTTAAATATCGTACAGATCTTTGGAAAATATGAATATTACCAGGCACTACAAGGAAGTGTTTTTTTTTTAATATTTAAAAATAAATTATAGTAAAAATACAGGTGCTGCCTCTCCTTGAGAGAATAAGTTATTCTGGACAGTTGAGCTTTCCAAGTGACCCAGGATTTATCCCTCTAATTTTGTCTTCTCTGTTCTTCTGTCACTTTAACCACGTTAGTTTGAAAACTTTGTGCAATTAATTATACACTTATAGACTTTTTAAAATACATATTGAACAAATTTAAGCTTCCCTTAGTAAGTCAGGTCTATTCATTGTTGATTATAATGATTGCATCATGCTGTAATAATCAGTGTCCCTAGGAACTGCACCTTGTATAGGGCTGTTTGCCCCAACTTTTCTGCTTTGTAAAGCATCATTTTTTAATGTGTTCCCTTGCGATAGGACTTTTTCTTTGAGTCCCTAGACTTTCTAAAACAAGCCCATGATTTTATAACCTGACCACATGTGAAAGAAGAGTGAGTGAATTGGCCATGGGCTTAGGGTTTCTGTATAAGCTAAGTTCATGGATACCATTTTCTTGATAATATTATCTATTTACTTGATTATTTTCTGTTCTTGTTACTGATCCAAACAGAGTGGCCAGACAAGTCCTGGGTGGATAATGATGTTTTATAATATTTCTTGGCATTGTAAACAAGTATGCTGTATTTTACTTTTATTTTATTGATGACATAGGAGACAAGCAATTACAGAAGCTTCAATGTAAGAAGACTGTCACTTTGTACCTCTTTGGATTTTTTCTGCCTTCCCATGCAACTTAATCAACTCGTTCTGTTTATCCTGGGCACTGGTCAGATCTAAAAGTAATGAAAGCCACAGAAAACAAGTGTAGTGTTTTAGTGTCGATACTCTCTTCCATTTACATGTGTATTTAATCCCTAAACTCTTTTTTAAAAAAAATCAGTTTGCTTTAAGGCAGTGGTCTTGGGGCTTAAACAACTACTGTGGTATCAAATGAGGAGAAGCACCCAAAGGGGAGTGTCAGGAGCAGAGGTTTTTGCCGTGATCTCGTGAACTGTTCCGAGCTATTTTTTCCTTGTTGACTCAAAAGAACAAATACCGCCGAAACCGGTTTGGCTCAGTGGATAGAGCGTCGGCCTGCGGACTGAAAGGTCCCAGATTCGATTCCGGTCAAGGGCATGTACCTGGGTTGCGGGCACATCCCCAGTAGGAGATGTGCAGGAGGCAGCTGGTTGATGTTTCTCTCTCATCGATGTTTCTAACTCTCTATCTCTCTCCCTTCCTCTCTGTAAAAAATCAATAAAATATATTAAAAAGAAAAAAAAAAAGAACAAATACCGAAGAAGGCTCTGAGTAACCTCCTTTTTTCCTGCTGGCCCACACGTCTGTGGCAGGGGCGTGAAATACCAGCTCCGATCCAGGACCTTCAGTGGGTAGTTTGAGGAAAGTGTTTTTCATAGAGCCATTGTTGAAGTCCAAGGAAATCGGGCCTAAAACTCCAGGATCTCAGTAGATCGAGTGCATTTCAGCCTTCTGCTTTCATACGCTCCTCACACAGCTAATCTGCCTATCAGAGACCTCGATTTCTGGATGTTGCTTCTCCTTTAAGCTGTATTAACTACATGAGAGTGGTAAGTTCCTGGTTTCTCTTATCCCTCTCTGACAGTACTATCTCATATTAAAAAAATAACCTGTGTATATAATTTGCCTAGACTGGGTCATCAAGTGAGAATTTATACACAGAACTAGAAAGGTACCAATTCCTTTTCTTACGGAATTAATATAGCCATTCAAAAAATAATTTTTAACTAGTTAATTAAAAAGAATTTTGAGCATTGGCTATCCTAGACTCTGTGAGCCGGATACTCAGAAACCTGTACATCGTTGCACTTGTGAAGCCCAGTGGGGAAGAGTGGCATGCTGGGAAGGAAAGCCCAGTCCCGTAAGTGTTGACTCAGAGCCACATGCCATGTGAGGCTCACTTCTCTGAACTTCAGTCTCCTTATCTGTTACTGGGGGAGGGTATCTCACGAAGCTGTTTGGACACTTAGCTAAGATAATGCATGTGAAATTGTAAAGCTGTGGACGTGTCTGTTCGGTTTAAAATAGAAGCTAGGAGAATTTTATTCTGCAATCATTTAGATAATCCAGTTATGAGACTGTGGGTGAAGGGAGTGCTGCAGCTCCGGACGCATGTTTGAGATTATATTATTAGGAGCTTCTCGTTTTAGAAATCATTGCATTGGCATTCATGCTAAGTGTTGATGGCATTGGGCATGACACAGACACACTTGACATTGCACATTACTGTCAGCCTTTCTTCGCACCCACAGCGCATTTTTACTGCCTCTCATTAATAAGAATGTATTGCGTCTCATGGTGCCTGTGTGCTAGTCTGTTCTAGGGTGTCTTTATAGCAGTATCCCAGTGTTTCTACTTACTGTTCTTCCTCTCCCTCACCCTTTTTTTCTGTTAGTTCTTTAAAGGTAGGGAGAACATATATGTCCCAGTTTGCCTGGGATGGGCCTGGTTTATACCTGTTGTCCCAACAGCCCATCTATTTAGCATTTTAGTGCTCTCAAAAGTGTCCCCGTTTGGACCATAAGTTATATATAGTCACCCTGGCTCAAGGCATTATGAAAATGAAAGAAGGAGCTAGCAAATTAGTGGAGTTAGAAAGATCTGTGATAACTGACCTCAGCCACTGCGCTGACTGTTACACGGTGCGGATTTGGTCCAATAATATCCTGGAATGCAGCTTTCAGACTGCTGATCAGTACACATCCCAGCAGGTTTCCCGGGGAGCTGATAAGACTAAAACATGTGTTGAGCTGGTAAGACTAAAACATGTTTTGCTCACTCTTGCTCAGAACAGTAGCGTTGACACTTCAACAGTGTGCACTCCGGCCGGGCTTGTTGGAGCTTGAAGGCTGACATTCCTTCCTAAAGGCTCGTCGGGGTTTTCATTCAGTGTGAGCAGGTGCATTCATGTGGTATCGATCCTGCTTTGGCCATCTTCTACCCACGGCAGCCAACCGAGGGGGACGTACGTAAAACATGTCTCCGGCCCCCTCCCCACCCGTGTACCTCCGGCAGTGAGACCAAGGGGATGAGTGAGATCAAGGGGATATTTTACTGGTTTAGTATGTGCAGTCTTAGCATTTTCACAGCAGGGCAGTTTAAATAAAGTTTCAGTGCAGGTTATGCCTGGTCAAGAGCAAATGTGTGACGAACGGCCTTTCTCTGTGGTCAGCTCTGTTGGAGTTGGGGGG
>NW_006291965.1:3987780-4010678 GCF_000327345.1 Myotis davidii
GTGCTCCGGGACACGACCTGGGACGCGTCTGCCTTTATCGCCGCCATCTTCAGATCAGCTATCAAGGGCATGTACCTTTGTTGCGGGTACATCTCCAGTGGTAGATGTGCAGGAGGCAGCTGGTTGATGTTTCTCTCTCATCGATGTTTCTAACTCTCTATCTCTCTCCCTTCCTCTCTGTAAAAAATCAATAAAATATATTAAAAAGAAAAAAAAAAAGAACAAATACCGAAGAAGGCTCTGAGTAACCTCCTTTTTTCCTGCTGGCCCACACGTCTGTGGCAGGGGCGTGAAATACCAGCTCCGATCCAGGACCTTCAGTGGGTAGTTTGAGGAAAGTGTTTTTCATAGAGCCATTGTTGAAGTCCAAGGAAATCGGGCCTAAAACTCCAGGATCTCAGTAGATCGAGTGCATTTCAGCCTTCTGCTTTCATACGCTCCTCACACAGCTAATATGCCTATCAGAGACCTCCATTTCTGGATGTTGCTTCTCCATTTCTGGATGTTGCTTAACTACATGAGAGTGGTAAGTTCCTGGTTTCTCTTATCCCTCTCTGACAGTACTATCTCATATTAAAAAAATAACCTGTGTATATAATTTGCCTAGACTGGGTCATCAAGTGAGAATTTATACACAGAAATAGAAAGGTACCAATTCCTTTTCTTACGGAATTAATATAGCCATTCAAAAAATAATTTTTAACTAGTTAATTAAAAAGAATTTTGAGCATTGGCTATCCTAGACTCTGTGAGCCGGATACTCAGAAACCTGTACATCGTTGCACTTGTGAAGCCCAGTGGGGAAGAGTGGCATGCTGGGAAGGAAAGCCCAGTCCCGTAAGTGTTGACTCAGAGCCACATGCCATGTGAGGCTCACTTCTCTGAACTTCAGTCTCCTTATCTGTTACTGGGGGAGGGTATCTCACACGAAGCTGTGGACACTTAGCTAAGATAATGCATGTGAAATTGTAAAGCTGTGGACGTGTCTGTTCGGTTTAAAATAGAAGCTAGGAGAATTTTATTCTGCAATCATTTAGATAATCCAGTTATGAGACTGTGGGTGAAGGGAGTGCTGCAGCTCCGGACGCATGTTTGAGATTATATTATTAGGAGCTTCTCGTTTTAGAAATCATTGCATTGGCATTCATGCTAAGTGTTGATGGCATTGGGCATGACACAGACATACTTGACATTGCACATTACTGTCAGCCTTTCTTCGCACCCACAGCGCATTTTTACTGCCTCTCATTAATAAGAATGTATTGCGTCTCATGGTGCCTGTGTGCTAGTCTGTTCTAGGGTGTCTTTATAGCAGTATCCCAGTGTTTCTACTTACTGTTCTTCCTCTCCCTCACCCTTTTTTTCTGTTAGTTCTTTAAAGGTAGGGAGAACATATATGTCCCAGTTTGCCTGGGATGGGCCTGGTTTATACCTGTTGTCCCAACAGCCCATCTATTTAGCATTTTAGTGCTCTCAAAAGTGTCCCCGTTTGGACCATAAGTTATATATAGTCACCCTGGCTCAAGGCATTACAAAAATGAAAGAAGGAGCTAGCAAATTAGTGGAGTTAGAAAGATCTGTGATAACTGACCTCAGCCACTGCGCTGACTGTTATACGGTGCGGATTTGGTCCAATAATATCCTGGAATGCAGCTTTCAGACTGCTGATCAGTACACATCCCAGCAGGTTTCCCGGGGAGCTGATAAGACTAAAACATGTGTTGAGCTGGTAAGACTAAAACATGTTTTGCTCACTCTTGCTCAGAACAGTAGCGTTGACACTTCAACAGTGTGCACTCCGGCCGGGCTTGTTGGAGCTTGAAGGCTGACATTCCTTCCTAAAGGCTCGTTGGGGTTTTCATTCAGTGTGAGCAGGTGCATTCATGTGGTATCGATCCTGCTTTGGCCATCTTCTACCCACGGCAGCCAACCGAGGGGGACGTACGTAAAACATGTCTCCGGCCCCCTCCCCACCCGTGTACCTCCGGCAGTGAGACCAAGGGGATGAGTGAGATCAAGGGGATATTTTACTGGTTTAGTATGTGCAGTCTTAGCATTTTCACAGCAGGGCAGTTTAAATAAAGTTTCAGTGCAGGTTATGCCTGGTCAAGAGCAAATGTGTGACGAACGGCCTTTCTCTGTGGTCAGCTCTGTTGGAGTTGGGGGTTGGCCTCTGAGCTCCTAAGCCCTAAGGAAATGACTTACATCTGTAAAGTGAAAATGGACGGTCAGGAAATAAAGAGAAATCACTGGCATGGGTCATCTTAGGGCCATCCCCGTTTCACTTTCCCAGACAGGCCAAAGTGGGGAAAAGATCTCTATTGAAACAGTGCTTCTCACACTTGAACACGGGGCCCTTGTGGGAATGCAGATTCTGAGACGGTAGGTCTGGGGCGAGGGCCTGAGGTTCTGCATTTCTGACCAGCTGCAGGGGTGCCGGAGCTGCGGGACCCTGGGCCGCACCTGGAGGGGAGGGTTGTGGGGAAAGCGTGCGCTTCAGCCGGCTCTGACTCTGGATGGCACTGTTGTACCACAGGCATGTCAGAGTGACACCCAGGAGACCCTTGCTGCCAGGAGGGAGCTCTGTTTCAGCGAGAGGGTGGAGCAAGAGGAACTGTCTTAATGTTCCAGCTCGTGAAAAGAATGCAGAAATATATATCTCATGGGCTTGTACTTCTAGTCACTCGCTCCTTTTCTATCAGTTTAAGGGCTTTGAGGAAGGGGGAGATTAAGGAAATACATAGGGAACTAGAAGAAATTGAGAAAAGAAAGTTTTATTCGCTCCTCCCATCATAGGAAAAAAAGCTGCGCTGTGCCTTCCTCTCTCCTGGCTCCTTCACCTCTGTTATTTCAGGAAATGTCCTCATTCACCAAAGAAGTATTGGAATGGGGGTGGTTTTCAGAACCGTTTAGATCAGCGGTTCTCAACCCATGGGTGGCGACCCCTTTGGGGGTCAAACGACCCTTTCACAGGGGTCGCCTAAGACCATCGGAAAACACATATATAATTACATATTGTTTTTGTGATTGATCACGATGCTTTAATTATGTTCCATTTGTAACAGTGAAATTGGGGGTCACCACAACATGAGCAACTGTATTAATGGGTCGCAGCATTAGGAAGGTTGAGAACCACTGGTTTAGATTGTTAAAAGCATAGCAACTGAGAGATTCACGATCGTACAGCACTATATGTCAAATAGTTTTGTCTTTAAGAATGTGGTTTTAGTTCTGTAAGGGCACCTCCAAAATAAGTATATGCAGTAGACAGGGGTGGGCAAAAGTAGGCTTGCAGTTGTTTGTGTGGGAAAAGGCATGCCAGTTATGATTATTGCAGTAGCTGTACTAACTCTGTGTTTCGAGTACTCACAACTGGTAAACCTACTTTTTGCTCACCCCTGTATATATAAATTTGGCATTTCCCCCTATATACCTGGTTCTCTTTCTTTGGAAATAATCTACCTTGTTTTGAGGAGGACCAAAGTTTTGCCACCCCATGACATGCCTTTTGGGATATTGACTTTTGCTGGTTATGAAGAAACAAAAAACTTAGCATCTTCGACTCTCACCCTTTACCTGTCTGAAGGAATTCAGATGAAAAAACCTGTTTAGCGGAAGGGAGCATAATCATAGCATCATATTCTAAACTAAATGTGGCAGATGGGGAAAATCTAGGAAAGCCTGTTTGTTGGACTTCCCTCTGCGTCCTCGTTGTTTCTGGGGGGCTCAGCAAGAATTCATTTACCACGTTTGCTTTTTCATCTACCTGCGAATTACCTGCCTTCCCTTTAAAGTCCCAGGCCCCTGTCCCCCTTCCCATTGTTCAAAATGACCTATAATCCTCAACTTCCCAATGTCTCCTGGGGTCCCACATTCTACGGCCCCGGCATGTACAGCCCTAATACATTTTGGACATTTTCTCCTGTGAATCTGTGACATGTTAATTTGGTTATTCGCCCAGCTACAAGAACTTGGAAAGTGTGAGGAAAATTTCAGTTTCCTCCAGTTTCATAGCTTCAAATTTTTTTTAATTTAACCTGTAGACAGCTGTGTTAACTTCTGCTTCTGTAATACTAATAAATAGGAAACTAATTTGAGGAATCCAGCCTCACAGTAGCAGCAATCGCTAGAAAGGTTTATTAGCACTTATTCTAAGCATCTGCTAATTTTGGGGGGTATATGTGTAATAGATCCCTCTTTTGAGAGGATAAAGGAGTGCTTGTTTCAAATGGTACGGTGGGTCCAACTGTGTGCACTCCAAATGTGTCCTCTCAACACAGTGACCTCTTCAGCCTTAGGACAGAAGCCTGGAATTTATTCCCATCTCTGTTCTGGCTAACTGCTTACACATCAAACCCTATATAGTGTAGTGAGTAATGGAGCAATCCACGTCACTCTCAGACCTCTGGATGAGAAAATTAAAATTTTTCTATAAATGTATCCTCAGAAGAAATGTTCAGATTATACACAGGAGTCGAGTTTTATAAAATATAAATTACTCTGAGCCAAGGGTGAAGAGTAGACATAGAATCCCATGTTGAACACCTAAAATGGCTATATTGAACTCACAATTAATGAAAGCATATTAATTGTCTACAGAGATTTCCATGCATTGTTCTGAGGGTGTGTTTACTGTATTAAAGGCAGTGCACCTCAGCATGGATTCCAGATTCATTGGCCCTCCCAATGGTTTAGGCGAGTGGCCCTCCCATTGGTCTAGGTGAGTTTAAATCCGTGCCTTCTGCAGGGCGTCCTGACATTATCCATCAGACTGCACGGGCTCTATCTCTTTATTTCACAGCTCTACTTCTTTGAGTTGGTCCATGCCAAATTATTGGACAAGTACACAAAGCTCTATGTAAAAGTATGTCCCTCACCGTGTTTGTGACATGAAAAAATTGGAAATAATCTAAATATTTCAATAATAAAGTAAGGTCCAAATATGGCACAAATGTGAAAGGGAACACGGTGCAGGCATTAAAAAGAAGAGATATTGGTATTATCTTAGAAAAATGGCGATAATAATAGTGTTAGAAGTTATAAAATAACATATTTAGAAAAAAGTGTATGTATACAAATGTGTACATAAGAACAGGGAAGAGCCCTGGCTGGTTTGGCTCAGTGGATAGAGTGACAGCTTGTGGACTGAAGGTCCTGGGCTCGATTCCTGTCAAGGGCACATGCCTGGATTGCAAGCTCAATCCCCAGTAGGGGGTGTGTAGGAGGCAGACAATCAATGATTCTCTCTCATTATTGATAATTCTATCTCTCTCTTCCTCTCCCTTCCTCTCTTGAAATTTAAAAAAAAAAAAAAAAAGACAGGGAAGAATTGGAAGATACACACCAAAATGTTGATAGTAGTGGAAGGATAGCTGATTTTCACTTTCTTTCTTAACACTTTATTGAAGATTTAGTGCTATCCCATTGAGAGGGAGGAGATAACTTAGTTAGAAAAGGGTCAGGAAAAAGCAGCCATCCTGTGAGCTGGGTTGGAGCAGAACTCAGAGCTCTACTGTTTGAGCGTCTCTCCGGTGGGAATTCTCTGGTCTCCGCTGTGCCAGGAGGACCTTCCAGAGGCAGGGGACTGTGAGGCAAGACCTGCCCTGCTGACTCACACACACTGTTCCATACGGCCTTACTTCATTTGCCAATGTGGGCCCTAGGGAGCCTTGCAGTTCCCCTGGGGCCTGGGATGTGGACAAGCAGAACCAGAGATGGCCTGTCAGACCTGGAAATGTCATCAGGGCTGTTCTAGTCCAGCAACAAGGAATTGGAGGCCCAGGGCATTGAAGGCACTTTCCCAGAACCTGGAGGGAGTTCAAGGCCACATTGAAATGAACACGTGGTTCTTGGGCTGCTGCTTTGCGTTTCTGCCAGATTTCTGCCGTTGTGGATGAGCCCCAGCTACAACGAGCAGCTTTTAAGGCCAGAGAAAAAGAGGGCTCCAGGCAAGGCAGTGCCTTTCCTCTCAGATCATGGACTATGACGTTGTTAGGCCTTTTGTCCTGATCTGTTTGCAGTGAAATATGTAGAAATTCAGAGGTTCTTGACGTCCCGTGGGCCCTGGCCTCTTTGGAGTATCTGACAGAGGCTGCAGGATCTCTTCCTTGAACAATGTGTGTTTCCTAAAAACCACAAAACTGTGCATTTGATTTGGCAGGTTTGGGGAACCTTCTGGAACCTGTCCCTATTTCGTAAATGTTTCTTGTCTTGTGTTCCTCGAGTTTTCACATAGTTCTCTTGGATGTGGACATAGTGGAACTGTGAACTCGTTTTCCTATCTTGGTGGTAGATGTTCCTTGCCAAAACAACAGAATGGAAGGAGAGGAGGAGAGGACGGAAACTTAGGAAGAAGAACATGCCTTGCCACATCAGTGCAACCTTTGTTTCCTGTTGCTGTTAGATTGCCTATCCAATAAGGGTAGGTTTTTATGATATTTTTTAAATGCCCACCATACTAGCATTTGGCAGAGTGCTCAGCTCTGTTCCTAGCCACACGGATGCTTTATGATTGCATCCAAAGGCTGTCTTCAGCATCTTCCAAAGGGCAGGGCAACCCCTTCCATCAGAAAGACACTGGCCAAGGCCCAGGAGGAGGCCAGCGTTTCTTTGTGCTTCTCACCAAAAACTAGGTGTCTGAATAAGAGCGAGGAGCTTCCACTGTAACAGTGCAAGATGGCCTGCCGCCATGCTTTTCAGACCAGCTGAGGACTTGGGAACACACCGACCTCTGGCCCACCTGCAGTTTCTGACCCCGCGCTCCAGGGTGGGGCCCAAGAATGTGCATTCCTAACACGTTCCCAGGTGGTGCCGACACTACCGGTCCAGGGCCACACTTTGAGAAACAGCGACCGCCAGGGAATAGGATTCCTGTCAGGCAAAGTGTTTTTCAGACTCTGATTGTGTGTGAAAAATGTAAATGTCAACTCCATGCCAGACTCACCGAGTCAGAACCTCTGTGAGAGTCTTGGGATGCTGTGTGGTCAGATCTGGGGAAGCATGATTGCTGTTGGGACGGTAGCATTCATTTGCTGCTCTAAACCACAGTCTCCATCTATTGCATGCTTTGCCCCTCTGAACCCCTCAGCCCCCGACATCTATCTTCCTGGCTTCCTCCTCATTTTAGAATGAATTTTAAGCTATTGTTATGAAACATAATTTTTTTAAAAAAATTCCAGGTGCCTAATTATTGTGCAAAATTGCTATCAAGAATGCCTGCCTTCTGAGAACTAACTTAAAAAATGGTATTTATTGATTTTAGAGAGGGGGTGGGGAAGAAGAGGGAGGGAGGGAGACTGGGAGGAAGGGTGAGAATATGACAGGGAGGAGGGAAGAATGGAAGAATGAATGTGCATTCTAGCAAGTTCCAGGTGATGCTGGTGTTGTTGGTTTAGGGAGCACACTTCGAAAACCACTGGAAGAGACCAGTGACTCTCAAGCAAAGTTCAGTAGAATCTCCTAGGGAAGCTTTAAAAAATACTTCTGTCTGAGTCCCACCCCAGAGAGTGATTTAATTGGTCCGCGGTGGGGTCTGGGTGTAATTCAGTGATAGGCCAAGGTAGTGAGCCACTGCTGTGGGCCCTCGGGACGGAAGGTAACCGGTTAGGAAGTATGAGGCCTGATGGGGCAAATAGGGCTAAGCCAATGCCTCTGAAACATCCCTGAGTCTACATATCGCCGGGGCATCTCCTTAGGCTGAAGATTCTGACTCAGTAGGTCTAGAGTGGGACCCAGGATTCTGCTTTTTAAACAAGTCAGCACCAAGTAGATCAGTGATGGCAAGCCTATGACACGCGTGTCAGAGGTGACACGCGAACTCATTTTTGGGGGGTTGATTTTTCTTTGTTAAATGGCATTTACGTATATAAAATAAATATCAAAAATATAAACCTTTGTTTTACTATGGTTGCAAAGATCAAAAAATTTCTATATGTGACACGGCACCAGAGTGAAGTTAGGGTTTTTCAAAATGCTGACACGCCAAGCTCAAAAGGTTCGCCGTCACTGAAGCAGATGCTGCTGTCGGCCTAGGTACCACACTTTGCCTAGCAAGGGGCTTAGAAGGTGCCTATCAGCAGTTTTCATGTTAGTTTTTTAAAGTGCAGAACAAATAAGAACAACGTCAATGAGATGTCAGACACCTTAAACTGGAAATAATAGTTTTCCATTAGTGAACATTTACCTTCCTTTGGTGGCTATAAATTTTTGTTTTTGCTTCTCCCTACCCGCTTTACCTATAGTTTCAAACTTGTGGATTAATTTAGTGTGATGCACATATACTAACCCCGCATCCGCCGCCCCCCCTCCTCCCCGTGCCCCTTTTTCTAGATCTCACTGCTCACTCTGAGTTTGGGATCTTGCCTTCCAGGTTCCTCATCACCTGAGACCCAGCCCGTTCGGTGTTATCACCCAGGGGCCAAGGGTTCCATAATGCCCAAGGCCCTCAGTCCAGGAGCTGGTGGCACCTGGCTCTGTGCTGGCCGTTGGCACACTCGGGGAGCCAGCCTTCTTGGGACCTGGCTTGAGCCCATGTTTCTGGCTTCAGCCCAACCTTTCCGTCCTAGGTTAGGGGTGAAGCTTTTCCTCTGGCAGGTTCCACCCTCTGGCACTTTCCTAGGGAGCTGGAGTTGAGACATTGCCATCAGAGCCTTTCCAAGGGGGAAGGGAAGTGGGGCAAGGGAGAGGCAGGATCTCCGGGGGAGCGGGGAGGGATTGAAGTCCCAGCTGCTGAGTTGGCTCCCCCAGCCTGTTGCATTTCCCAGCAGAAGGGTCAGGTGGTTGATGGCAATTGAAATTGGTGTGACCCACCCCAGGGGTCCTCCCTTCTGATGCTGACCAAGGGGACAAGGCTCTCCCTCCTGGGTGTGGCCTCATCGGTCAGGTTGTCATCATACTGCTATTCATGTCCCCAAGGGGGATGGGACTCTGGCAGGAAATAGGGTTTTTAGTCATTTCCTCTTCTAAATGAAATCTTTGTGGCAGATGCCAATGCCCCCACCCCAGCCCGCGCCCTGAAATTGGCCCGCCTAGCAAGGGTAGACCGGGACATGAAACAGCATGACTTTTGCGGAGTCATGAAAGCAGTGTGCTTGTCCCAGGAGGGACGCCCTTGACAGTAAAAAAAAAAAGCACAGAATGTTCTGAGTCTTCTCTATGAAAAAGGGGAAAGCGTAAGTGCAATTTATTACAACTAAAGGAGAGCGCCGTTCAGGATTTGCTTGAACAATTTGTATGACGCGTGAGGGGCCACTTGCACTTGAGTGCGGCTGGGACACAATGGAAACAGCTTCTGCTCTTTTCATTCTCCGGTCTCAGCTTTTCCCATAACCTAACCGTTTGCAGGTGCAGTGCATTTGCTGTATTGATAACACTGTTTAACATTTGGGAACTTCTGCTGGGCAGCACATACCTCCTGGGCTGGGCACTTGCCCCCTTTTAATTTTCCATTAAATAACTAGGAACTTAGAAGGTATGGGGAAACACAAGAACATCTAGGAAGTTTCTGTTTAGGAATGGTTGGGCCTTTCTGCTGTAAATAGTGGAAAATAAGAATTTTAAAGCTCTTCAGCCCCGACCTATCTCTCCATAAAGATGTCAAGAAGCCTAAGCAAAACATTGAGAAATAAGACCATTTATCTTATGTTACTCATTGGCTTTGAAACCCTCCCTGACTTTAATTTGCACCTAGAGTAAAACTCATTCTCCTTCCTGTGGCCAATGGGCCCCACAAATATCATAATGGCGCCTCTGCTCACCTCTCCTCTCAGCCCAAGGTGCTCTTTTTGTCTCTTAATAAACTCAGTTGCTCAAATGCATAGAGCTTTATCCTGCCCTAGAGCTTCCAGGCCATTCTTTCACAGAAAAAAGAAAGAAAGAAAGAGAGAGAGAGAGAGAGAGAGAGAGAGAGAAGGAAGGAAGGAAGGAAGGAAGGAAGGAAGGAAGGAAGGAAGGAAGAGACTTTAATTTTGATGAAGACCATCTGCTCCATTTTTACTTTTATCCATCTTCCTTTCAGTGTTATGTCTCTAGAAGTCTTTTTCAAGAATTTGGAGATCTCTGTTTTCTTCTGAAAGCTTTATATATCTTTTGTTTTTCATTCAAGACTATGATTTCTTTGGACTTAATTTTTGAGTAAGGTGAACGGATAAGATCAAGTTTTATTATTTTGCCTTTACATGGCCAGTTGCTGCAGCACCATTTTTTTATAGAAAGACTTCCCTTCTATTGAGTTGTTTTATATGCCATTGGAGAAAATCAGTGGAAGCGTTGTTTCTGAGCTCCATTCTGTTCCTGGACTGCTCTCATCTCCCACATCCTGCAGCTCACTTCTAGGCATCTTGCAGGCCTCATTTCCGGTGGTATTTCCCTAGAGAAGCCTTTAAAGACCACCCATCCCATTCATCTGCAGAGCCCCCACTTCAGTCCTAGGGAGTTTGGCCTCCATTATTCTCATTCAACCCTGTTTCCCCCCTCATGGTATTTAGCATGATTTGCTAATAATTTACTGGTGTGTCTGTGTGTAATTCCTGTCTATAAGCCCCAAGGAGCTGGAGCTGAATCTTTTGTTTAGCACTATAGTGCCCAGCAGGGTCCCTGCTACATGCTAAGTGCCCAGTCAATATCTTTTCAATAAATTAATGGGGGAAAAACTAAGGCTTCTTGGGGGATATTTTCTAAACCACTGGGTACCATTTCATAAAATCAAAGGACATTCCTGGCTCTAGGTGCCTTATGACTTCATCTCCCCCCCACCCCCCATTAACCAATTAATATTTACAGGCAGTGGTTTTGAGAACCTTTGGCCTGCATCAGAGTCACCTGGAGGACTTACTGAACTGCAGACTGCTGGACCCACCCCCAGAGTTCATGATTCCATAGGTCTGGGCTGATGTGAGAATTTGCATTTTTAACAAGTTTCCAGAAAACCTTACCAATGCTGCTGGTCTGGGGACCACACTTTGAGAACCCCCGTTTGAAGGTTATGATCTCTTTTATCTACTGATAGTCCCAAGCACCCTTGAACTTGTCATTAATAGTATTAATTAAGAGTAATCACAGAGAATATACAAGAATCCAATCCTAGAGGATCGAAAGGGAAAATGTCCATGATAGCAGTAAATAATGTTAATAACTGCATATTTAAAATAATTTAAATAGGAAATGAACAAAAGCCTTCAAACTACCCTGAGCTAATTCTCTTACATCTGTGTCTGTTACATTTTGGTTCTTTCATATTTGAATAGGCAAAAGCACTGATGTTTTAACTCATAAAGTTCTACCAGGGATGCTTACTAAGTAAGAGCAAGACTTCACTAATATGGACAAATTTATAAAACCAAGAATGAGGTTTCTGCTATGCCTGTTTTAAACTATTTATAGATGAATCAAACTAAGTCAACAAAGACTATTTTATGTGCTTACACTGAACTGAGTCATAAAATTACTTTCCTCTAAAGCAGGGGTGGGGGACTTTATTCTGCCAAGGGCCATTTGGATATTTATAACAAACATCGTTTGTGGGCCATACAAAATTATCAACTTAAAAATTAACCTACTGTAGTTGGTCAAACATTTAATTAACTCGCCCCTAATTCCTTGGCCGGGCCAGACCAAATGATTTTGTGGGCCTTATACAGCCTGTGGGGCAGACGTTCCCCACCCCTACTCTAAAGTCAACAAGAAATGTGAAGGTGGCACCCTGGCCCCTGCAACCCAGGTACGTGCCCTTGACTGGGAATGGAACCTTCGATCTTTTGGTGCCTGGGCCAACACTCTAACACTAGTCAGGGCAATAATTCTAATTTTCATTTGTCTGTTCTTCTCCAGTCTATCCCCTTTTTCTTTTGAGAAAAGCAGTTCGTTTTTCAGCCTAGGTTGTTATGATCTGATAAACTTTCATCACAGAAAATTTCCTGGAAAGAAAATCTGCCAGCATCAGTTCTTTTTAAGTGTTCAGGAAGCTATGTGGATCCCAGCAACCCACCTGGAGCAGAGCCAGTGCAGGGCTCGGAAAGTATTTGCAGGTTCTGAGATGGTTTTAACCCGTTTGTTAACAGTATTGCCCTCAGGCACGCTCTTGGGGGGATACTAATGTGCTTCCATGGTGTCGAGTGCATGTGGGCACACTCCTGCCCACTCTTGTGCACTGGGAGGCAGAGCTTAACACAGGAAGTCTTTTCAAATAAGGCAAAAAAGATAAGTACGGAATTGGCTTTTCGTACAGCTAATCTGTGAAGTGCACTGTGACCTAAATTATCTTTGGGCCCAAAGCACAGATCTTTGGTGAGATTATTTTGGGAAAGGAATGAGGTGGGTGTCTGCTCTGTTCATTGCTATGTCCTCAGTGCCAAAAACAGTATCCGGCACATCGTAGGCCCTCATTTGTTAAATGAATGAACTTATTTACTCTTCCTTCCTTATTTTGTCTTTATTTTAAATTGTTCCTGTGGTTTAAGTACTTCCTTCAGCCTCTTAAATATGTTACTCAAAGGAATAAGTTTTAAAATAAAACCAAACAAACATAGCATAAAATTTCTCTCGTGGGTAAAACCCAACCATTTTCCTATACTATCAATGCAAACAAGTATCCAGGTAAAATTTTAATTTAGATCTGGATTGATAATTGAGATTTCCCTTTACCTATACCCTACCCATACCAAGAAAACAATCTGCTGTATTTGAGGAAACCAAAAGGGATTGGGTCATAATTAGGCAGTTTGGCTGCAAAATAACCAAGAGCTGGTTAATGTTACTCACCACAATTCTTCTAGTAGGAGCCAATATTCAAAATCAACAGAAGGTAACCTGATGATGAGCTGTGGCCAGAATTTGCTCACAAAACATACTTTTAAATAAATTACCTTTAATTAAATTCTTGACAGACATATGTCGACACTCATAGATGGTATATTATACATTAGATAGGCGTTTGAATGTCTGGCTTCTTTAAAGAAATAAATGAACTTTGCATTTTTTTAAATTAGGGTAAAAGTGTGTGAGTGTGTGTGTGTGTGTGTGTGTGTGTGTGTGTGTGAGATTTTCGGTTTGTTTCTTTTTTTGTAGCACCCACTTCCTTCAGATTTCTCTCTAGCACCCCATCTCCTGACATCACTTTCTCTCTGGCAGTTCACTTTATTTACAGCTGAGCTCTTGTGGATGTGGACGTGCTCTAGCCATTGCACTTCTCCTTGCCGTGCACTTTCTCTTCTTCTGCCTTTGCATGTGCTGTTCTTCTGCCTAGAATGACCTTCCATCTTTCTCACCCTGAAAAACACTCAATTATCCTTTAGGACTTAGGCCTTGTGGTCTCTTGTGAATACATTTTTGGCCACTCTCATTCTTTTTGGGCAAAGTAAGGCCATACTATGGCTTGGAATCGAATGGTGTACACAGCTGTTCTAGGCTTTCTCCTTTCATTGTGTCTCTGTCTGCTTCACAGTGCTAGTGTCTGAACTTCTGGGAATGGCTCAGCACTTTAGTTTTTCTCGTATCTCAGAAAAAAATGGCTGGTGCACATTCTGGAATGTTACAGGTCTTTAAAACATGTTAAGGTAATTAAACTATACAGTCAACCAATATATTGAAAAGAAATAGCCTCAGGTGGTAACAATAACTAGGATTCTGAGGTAATAAATTATTGTTTTTTGTATGTTCTATCCTTTCCAGATTTTAGGTAAAACTGTATTGCTTCTTTAATTTCATTAAGTGAAGAAGAAATACTATGACATGTTATAAAGGAGATTCTTGAACTTTCTTTTTTTCTTTTTTTATATATTTTATTGATTTTTTTACAGAGAAGAAGGGAGAGGGATAGAGAGTCAGAAACATCGATGAGAGAGATCGATCAGCTGCCTCCTGCACGCCCCTCAGTAGGGATGTATGTGCCCACAACCAAGGTACATGCCCTTGACCGGAATCGAACCTGGGACCCTTCAGTCCGCAGGCCGACGCTCTATTCACTGAGCCAAACCGGTTTGGCAGATTCTTGAACTTTTGCATCAAAATTGTTTCTCCTGTCATAATTGTCCTTTTGAGCATCAAGGTTCTTATTCTAATTATATTGCCATAATTCTATCCATTTTCTATTTATTTTAGAGAGAGAGGAAGGGAGAGGAGAGCAAAACAACGATTTGTTGTTCCACTTATTTATGCATTCGTTGGTTGCCTCTTGTATGTGCCCTTCCTGGGGATCGAACCGGTAATCTTGGCATACGGGGATGATGCTTTAATCAACTGAGCTACCCAGCCAGGTCTAATTCTATCCATTTTTGAAACTACTATGATTCCACTGAGAGCCTCCCGCCTGCCCTCAGTGGTGGACAATGTTTTCAGTTGAAAAAGTACTTAATTTTTTGAAAGAGTCGAATGACATTCATAGCAGAATCTAAGGAACAAGGCCGATACTCAAGCTGACTAAAGGTGGAGTCTAGAAGGAAGTGTGATGGTTAAGTGCTGAGACATTTCCTGTGTGCCATCCAAGTACCTCTCTAAGTTCTTAAACATGTAACCCAAGGAAGAAAATTGGAAATTCAGTCACTTTAAAAGCAATTACATAAATTTTGAAACATAACTTTCTATCTAAAAAAAAAAAAATAGAGCAAGCATCCTTGCAATAGGCATATATATCCGTCAGGTGACTACCTTGAAAAGGACCTCACTCAACTATGTGTCTTAAGTTCTTACTTGTTAAAGCAATAGTGTCCTCACTCTAAATCTCATACTCACAGGGGCTGAAGCGTGAACTCAAGTGCTCACTTAGCCCCGAATGTAGCTCTCTCACTTACTAGCTGTGTGACCTCGGCAAGTTCTAAACCTTCCTATGCCTCAGTTTCCTATCTATAAAATGGGAAAAGAGGACCCTAATACTTCATAGGGTTGTTTTGAGGTTTAAAAAATGCCTTAAAAAGTGCCTTGAATGTAACATAATTTCGCCAATTCTCAGATGCACAAATTTCACATTGTAACACTTCTGAAATGAGGATGTGTCTTATAATTAATGTAATTTTTAAAAAGCATTTTGTCATCATGTAATCACCAATAACTTTTTTTTGCCTTAAATAATGGTGCACCTTAAAGTGGATTATGTTTTAGATTCCAATAACTAATAGCAGCAAGAGCACAATATATACTTAGTGGCTGTCATCAACAGTGGCGTCAGTGTTGTCATCGTCATCATTATCGTGGTTCTAACCGAGGCATGGCATTTGATTGGTTGGCAGTGCTAGCCTAGAGTACAGAGCAAACCTCAGTTTCATCTATTTGTTTTTATTGATGTGTTCTTAGAAAAGACCTAGTGAGCTGATTTATTTTTTGAGCTGATTTTTATATTTATTATATTAAGCTAATAATGGGAAGTATTTAGGGGTTAATTCGTATAATCTCTGCATTATTCTCTGCACTGTAGTTGGGGAGCCACTAACATGTTCTTCAATGCAGATCAGTCTCTTGAAATAAATAGAGAAGACAAATTCTTTATTTTCTCAATTGATGTATTTTCCTAAATCCTTTCAAAGAAGTGCTCTTTCTTAGTGAGCAGAACTAAGCCACCATTGTACCACTTAAGATTTACTGGTGTGAATCTTCTCTGAGGGAGAAAAGAAGCCGTTTATTGATCTGTAACGGAGAGTGGATCCTGGCCAAAGCTTTGCTGGCTTATACAATACACCGACCTAAGAGTCAGAGTCCTCCCAATTTGAGGCCACCTGTCAAGCATGAGCAATACCTGAGGGAAATCGATACACAATATAAAACTTGTTTTTGCACAAACACTGCCAGGATCCACGCCCAGTGGCAGGCGTGTCTTGTTATTTTACTACTGATACGCTTGTAGTTCCTAATTTTAAGCTCCCCCTCGTTTTGATTTTGTTCAGTTGTACGAGGGTGGGGGAGAGGGGGGGACTCATTTGAATCTGAGATAAAGATCTTCTGCCGGATGAAAGGGGTCCAATAACGTGAGCGAACCGTGGACCACAGTTTATGAAGCTCGATTAGGAAGATCCTGGGCACATCTCCGTCCACATACCTTGACACATACTTCATGCATCCCTAACCCATGCAGCTTGTTACTTCTTGCCTTCTGCTCGCCCTCAAGAGTTTAAATGGTGGTATTTACAAGCCACCAGGAAGCAAGAGTACAAACACACCAGGCTCCCCAGGGGCCAGGAAAGAGGGATTTCACTTAGGTTTTTGTTGTTGGCTTTTTAAACGTATAATTCGTTGAATAATTCCAGAAGCTGGGTTTCTTTTCTTTGCCCCCTTATCTCCCCACTCCCCTTCCTTCAGTCCACCCAGTCCCCATTTGTTTATTTTCTTTCTTTCCTATTTTTTTTTTGCAAAGGTACATTTGTCAGACATGTATAGTTATTCCTGTTCTTAAAGATGATGCTCACTCTACCCCTAAAGCCTGCTCTGATTCAGCTCGCTCTGCTTGTGCACAGAGGTTATTGCTCTCCAAGTTCAATGCCCTGGGCCTGATCCAGTGCCCCGTTCCAGCAGAATGTCGGGTGATTGCCACAGAGTCAGAGAGCTTGCGGCTCCTCTCCCCTCCTGGTGTGCTGCCAGGCAGACACTGGGGGCCGGCGAGGACCTGGAGGCCTCCGGTGGAAGGTCCAGCGTTGGGTCCTTTGCCGGAGCTGAGCCGTGGTCATTGTAGCTGAAAGAGCCGTGCAGGGGCCACTCCTGTCAGCAGCAGCCATTCATTAGCGTTTGCACTGAGCCGCTTTCACAGTAGTTAGCTCTGAACTGTACAGATCCATCCAGCAATGAGGGAAATTTCACAAGCTAAGTGATCAGCCATTTCCTCTTCCTTCCTTCTTTATTTACTTACATTTCTGACCTCTTAGAATCTCCATGATTGGAGTCAGATAGCTGCTTTTTGCATAGCATTTTTAAAGCAAATAAAAACAAAGTTGACAGGAAGTATCTAATGCTTTTTAAAAAATAATAATTATTATTACAAAAGTAGTAAAGGAGCTAACATTGTAATTGCACCGCATCCTGGGGCAATGAACATTTTGGTGTATTTACTTCTAATTGTTTTAAATAAATGTCTTAAATGAGTACATGCTGTACTGGTACATGTTTTAATGAAATTATGTTTGTGATAAGATAGTTTTCAAAATCAATGTCCTTTGAGTGTTTTTCGGTATGATTAAAAACTTGTAAGTGATTTCAATGGCTGCATTAGATTTCAGTATATATGGATATGTTGTTATTTTAACATTCTATTGTTGGGAGTCATATGGTAGATTTTTAAATTGACACTTCAGTTCTGAGCTTGGAATTTGTTAAGCTCAATTTCTTCTGATTTCGTGGGCCTAGCGTTAAGACAGTGGACTATTTCTGTCTGTATCGTGGTTTGCTTTGCAAACGTTGGAGTAATGTTTTCTTCTATTCTTTTTCTTGTTTTCTCCCCCATTTGTTTTAAATTCTATGATTGTAACATAAGTAACGTTACGGTAATCTCAGTTAACTTTTACTAGAGAGTCAATGTAAAATAAATACCAGTATGTTGCTCAACCTGAACCCTAATATTTCAAAACTGCCATTTGGAAAATAAAAAACTGCCATTTGAAATTTACCCAATAGGACAATGGGAAATATTGAAGATTTTTTGTTTTTAAGAGGGGGGTTAACTAGATTACATTTGTGTTTTAGGTGAAAGACTTGAGATATCTCAAAAAATTGCCATGAAGTTCATCGTTTTTAAGAAATGTGACCATGTGGTGTAACAACTGCTTTCAAGTTGAACTTGAGTAAATTAAACCAATTGAACCAACATTTCAAAAGGAGGATAAGCTTAAAAACCAAAAGTTTGTGAAGTGCTACAGAATGATACTCATTAGGAGGTCATTTGTATGTGGAGACCACCTTCCTAAAAAGTCTCGTTTCTGGATAGCCAGTCTTGTTTCCCATCAGAGTATTAACTGGAGACCTGCTTTCAGTGCCTGTCCGCCCGGGCACCTGTCGGTGTGTTACTTCTCCCTTAGCACCGAATGGCGGGTCCAAGGCTGCCACCCCCTTGAGCCACGGGCACCCTGCCCCCTTTCAGACTTGCTCTCTCCACTAGCAGTCATCCTTGTAAACGGAAGTCTAAGATTTAGTGTTGTACATACTTTTAAATGATCCTTTTTGATGGGGCTCTCTTTATTGTTTCAGGTTGAATGCATTTGGGAACTTGGTGCATAAATTTGCATGACTCCTCATTCCTTTCTAGACCTGTCGTTGGACTCAAGCCAGCATGGCTCACACCACAAAGGTTAACGGCTGTGCCTCAGGTAACTGTGTTCTGGAGTGTGTGTGTGTGTGTGTGTGTGTGTGTGTGTGTATCTATGTTCGAACCAATTTCTAATTTCTCTTTCACTAAATGGATAGATAACAGCAAGTTGCCTAGATAACTAGAATTTCAAAGCGACTTTCTATCCATTAAAATTGGTGGAGGCATTGTTTTGATTTTTAATCTCTTAGAGAATTTGCTTTTATCTTTAAAGTCTTTATGTACAGAAATCAGTGAGGTAAATTATTACCTAAGTCAATTCTATTGAAGTGTTGAAAGATAAATGTAAAACCCTGAATGCTGATGCATGTGTAATGTATACTCCCCTGGTACTTCTTTATGAGGGATTGAAGGATAGGAGAGGAAATGAGTTTGGATGCTTAAAACCAATCCCTAGTATCTACTCCCGAGCAGTTGTGTTTGATGTTGCTGCACAAAGGGAAAGGTATGTTCTCCAAAGTGACTTTCCCAGGGGAATATGCAGCAAGCCATGTTCCGAATCATTAAGACTCACATTCTACTTCTCACCATGGTTACAGTGGAGACCTATATAGTTTGCAAATCCCAATATTGCTTATATGAAATTTGGGGGAAATCTATAGAGCAAATGCAGTATGTAAACTGTAAAACAAAGAGGGGTCCTTTTACAGGTAACAGCAGAAAGAAGAGACCTGAAGTGGGCACATCCAGCCCACGTATGTGACTTTTTTTCCCCCAAAGCAATCATTATTTTATTATAGTCTGCAGACAATATTAAATTAGTTTCAGGTGTACAACTTAGTGATTCAACGTTTATACATCTTACGATGTGCTCACCACTCTGTCTAGTAACCATCTGTCACTGTGCAAATTTATCACAGTGTTATTGACTATTTCCCCTACACCTTTTTCACGCATCTCTCCACCCCACATTGCTCCCACCCGTCTGGCAACCATCAGTTTCTTCCTTATTTGTGTAAGTCTGTTTCTTGTCTTGATTTTTTTTTTTAATTCCACATATAAGTGAAATCATGCTGTGTTTTTCTTTCTTTGACTTCTTTCACTTAGCATAATACCCTCTAGGTCCATCTATGTGGTTGCAAGTAGGGGGAGGGGTTCATTCCTTTTTATTGATGCATAATATTTCATTGTAAATATGTACCGTATCTTCATTACCCATTCATCTATTGACAGACACCTCAGTTGTTTCCATATCTTGGCTATTGTAAATAATGTTGCAGTGAACATAGGGGAGCATATATCTTTTCAAATTAGTGTTTTCCTTTTTTTTGTAAATCCCCAAAAGTGGAATTGCTGGGTCATATGGTAGTTCTATTTTAGTTTTTGAGAATCTCCATAATGTTTTCCACAGTGGCTGCTCCAATTTCTGATCCCTCCAGCAGTACACCTCTCGTCAATACTTATTACTTATTGACTTTTTGGTCTGAGGTGGAATGTTATTGTGATTTTCGTTTTTATTTCCCTGACAGTTAGTGATGTTGAGCATCTTTCATATGTCTGTTGGCCATCTGTACGTCCTCTTTGGAGAACTGTCTCTTCAGGTTCTCGGCCCATTTTTGATAGGATTGCTTATTTTTTCATTATTGAGTTGTGTGAGTTCCTTACATGTTTTGGATATCAACCTCTTATCGGCTATCTCATTTGCGAATATATCCTCCCATTCCGTAGGTTGTCTTCTTGTTTTGTTCATTTCCTTTGCTGTGCAGAGCTTCTTAGATGAAGTCCCATTTGTTTATTTTTGCTTTTGTTTACCTTATGTTACTAAGACTGATATCAAATAGTTTACTGCCTATGTTTTCTTCTGGGAGTTTTGTGGGTTTAGATGTTACAATTAAGTCCTTAGTCTATTTTGAGTTTTATTTTTGTATGCGGTATACATATGTGACTTTTTATTCCAGCAATCCGAGCTGGAAGTATCTGCTCTGGCAAGAATGCTTAAGTTTGCCGAAAACCAAACCCAAATAAAGTCAGTTGTTTATTTTGCCCATTCTTTTGCTTGTCCTTTCTACTGCCCAACTTCTTGGGACTTCTCTAAATTTTGCTCAGGACTGCTGTCAGCAATAAATATGAATGACAGTATCTAACATGTAATGAACACTACAGTGACCAAGATGCTTTGCCTGCATTATCATACTTAATCCTCGCAGGGACACTGTGCGATTACACTGTTCTCATCATCGCCAGCTCTATCATCCCTATGTGGTAGCTCTGCGAAGCTCAGTAAGTTACCTCAGTGAAGTGAGAAAAGTCAGGATTATTACTGGTTTCTCTAGTGAAATATTTGATAAGGAAGGAGACTGAAACATGTGGAATTTCTTTTTTTTTTCCTTTTAATGTAGGGCTGGTGGGGGAGTGTAGCTCTGGGGCGATGCCTTCTCTGAGGAATCCAGAGCCCTGGGAATGGGGGTGGGGGGTAGGTGGGGTGGTAGAGGGTGGAGGGTGGGGGTCCATTGAGAAATTTCTTGAGAGTTGTGGGCAGGTTTCACTAGGGATGCTGTTATCTTCCTTCCCTTCCTTCCCTGCCCTCACTTCCATTCCCAGGCTCAGAGGAAGGTGGGGCTTGGAATTGGGGGAGGGTTGGGGAGGGGGGGTGGTTCCAACCTCCACCCTCTGGAGTCTCTGACAATATCTGTCTTCAAAGGTTTAGACATCTCCATTTGTCCCTAATTCATTGTCCAACTTGACTTCTCCTGAGATTTCTCTTTTCTCTTGTTCCCGAAATCTGACAATCCAGCTATAAACTTTCCTCTTCCCCTGTATCCTGCCTATGGGCCTGGGTACTGAGTTTGAATGCAAAGGAAAGCTCTCTAATTGCGGCTTCTGGGTTTCAGGGTATGGATTGTTCATGTACACAGGTATCTGGACCAGGCAAGGGAAGGCTTTTGTTTATTCTCGTCACCATGACCTCAGCAAGCCTGTAAGCAAATCTGATTAGAGGCTCAGTCGTACATAATTACTTTAATCACACAGCTATCAAAATATATATACATTGTATCTGCATATACATGGCAGCACATATACATATATATGATGCTCAGTATAGAACATTTAAAAATATAGATGTATAGCATTGTCTAAAAAAAAGCAGGAATTACTAGTAGTAATTTCATATAGTCTTTAAATTTTATATACAGGGTGTCCCCCAAAAAATGTAGATACAGTGTATACTTTAACAGCTAATAGCTCAATTTTGAAAATGAAATATATTTTAATAAACACTGCCTTTATAATTATTCTAAGTTTGTGTATACATTTTTGGGGGAACACCCTATATTTCACATAGCTAAGATTGTGCTTATAAAAATAATTTTACCTTTTCCTTTCCCATTTTGTATTATAAAACAAATACCCACTGTTGGTTGTTTTTTAAGGCAGATTCAAACAATGCAAAAGTGTATGCTCGTTATAAATATACTATTTTGAAATGAAATTTACAGGCCTCAGATTAAGATGGGATGAAGAGGGCTTTATGGCAGCTAGTGAAGGCCTGTTACTAATCTTTCCCCTGAGAAAACGATAAATTATTTGGGTAGTTTAGTAGGAGTTTTAAAAGTGGAGTAATTGGTATGATTTTTATTTGTATTTTCCAAAGATAGAGTATAATATTAAATATGTTATGCCCAAAAGATGTCCTCCCACCCATCCCCCTGAAAAATCACTGCTTTGAGCTCCATAGAACTTGAGAAGAAATCCCATGAGAAGTTGGGGTCAGGGCACTGGCAAAGGAAACACTGTTCATGGTTTTAAGAATAAAACCAAAAAAAAAGTAGAGCAGCTGAAAAAAAACACCACCTGGCCACACCGCACCCTCGGCTGCAAAGCCATCTGACGACTGATCACCCCACGTTCAGGTCCCTGCTTAGAGCTGCATTTGGGTAAGGGACGAGTCACAAGTCCTTTTATATTCTGACTTCCCCAGCGTGTCCTTCAGGTAGATTGGATAAAAGGTGCTGATTTGAAAGTAAGAGCAGTTAGTTAATACTGTAATTTGTAAAATTTATTAGGATCCATTTCCGACATGCAAAATGGGTAGAGGTTACATAGCAAGCACCCATGCCCATACCCCCTCGCTTAATCAATATGGATAATATCACTCAGCGCCTCCCACGTGCCAGGCATTGTTCTGTGCTCTGGGGACACAGCAATGAGCAAAACAGGCAGAAAGAATCTTATCTTCGAGGGGAAGTTGAGGTTTTCTGTGGACAGAGTCTGTAAAAGTATTTTGCTTACCTGAAATTCAAATTTAACTGCGTGTCCTCTGTTTGTTTGCTGAGCCTGGAAACCTGACCGTTGCGTCTTTTTCCTTCCTGCCCACCCTGTCTCTGTCAGTCCTTTGTCAGTGTGACCTCCTTTTCACCAGATCCTTCATTGGACTGCTGATGACTGACGCAGTTTTGTTTGTATTAATTTTAAACATTTTATTATGGTATCACTAAGAGTACCCTAAAGGCATTTTTTAAAAAATATATTCTTATTAATTTCAGAGAGGAAGGGAAAGGGGGAGAGAGAGAGAGAAAGAGAGAGAGAGAGAGAGAAACATCACTGATGAGAGCGAATCATTGATGCGCTGCCTCCTGCACGCCCCCCACGGGGGACCGAGCCTGCATCCCGGGCATGTGCCCTT
>NW_006291965.1:4010803-4022807 GCF_000327345.1 Myotis davidii
CAATTTGCATATTAGGGTTTTATTATATAGAATTATTATTACTGGTTTGTTTTTTACTTAGGCATTCTTTCTTTTTTAAAAAATATTTTTTATTGATTTTTTACAGAGAGAAAGGGAGAGGGATAGAGAGTCAGAAACATCGCTGAGAGAGAGAAACATCGATCAGCTGCCTCCTGCACACCCGCTACTGGGGATGTACCTGCAACCAAGGTACATGCCCTTGACCGGAATTGAACCTGGGACCCTTGAGTCCGCAGGCTGACGCTCTATCCACTGAGCCAAACCTGTTAGGGCCCTAATGTCATTTTTTAATGTGATGAGAATGAGCATCATAATGGATTATGACTGTCCTCTTATAGCTAATTAGGAAGTACATGGGGGAAGGGAGGTCTTTGGTTAGGAAAATTGCTGTATTTCTGCAGATTTTTCAGATGGGGACAGTCTACTTTTCCCCAAGTTTCTGAATCATGTTGTAAACTGGAGGCACTGATTGATACCTCTCTAAACACTAATTAATGTTGTGAAACGTTAATTAAGAGTTTAGAATCTCTTCAGAAGCCAAATAATAAGTAGCTTATTTGTCAGATGAAGATAATAATACCCGTCCTGCCTTCTTCACAGGATTGTTGTGAGAGAAAAAAAAAAAAAGAAAAGAAACAACAACCATAAAAAACACTTTTTAAGATGCAAGGTGCAGGTCCGATGTCAGAGGACATCACTGCCCCCCTGCTGCCTCTGCCGTGCGCTCCTGAACTAATAAACACCCGGGCAGGTGCCCTCGTGCCAGGGTGGCTGTGGCACGGGGGCAGGCACTGTGCTGCTGTTCCGAGTCCAGCAGTTACAGGAAACAGGCAGAGGAGCGCTATGGAGCGGCTTTTTCTGCCTGCCGTCACCATCTTTTATTTTTGCGAACACTTGCCTTTACTAGTTTACTTGCCGTTTTGCCCTCTTTTGCTGTTTCTCTTTCACAGCCTAAATATATACATTCCCCCCCCGAGACAGATAACGTTATTTCCTTATTCAAGTCTTTATTGAATTGCATGAAAATGCGGCTGTCATTTTAAATTAATAGAATACATTTCATACGTGGGCCTGTCAGTTACTCGGCTCCAGGCTTTGTCTCCACGCTGATCTTCAAGGAGGTACAAAGGCCACTGGCACCCCCCCGGTCACTCAGAGCCAGAGGCTCCTGGCAGCGCAGGTGGAGCGCCTGCAGCCCACTCTCGGTTGTGTAAATATTTTTTCTGGGCAGGAGTATTTCTCAAACAGAACTCTGAGCCCACTGCGGTGACCCTGACAGCAGGAACTGCCCGCTGTTTGTCAAGTGCAAGACCAGTTTGCACTGACTGGTCTGGCTGGAACCACCCTGGTGTTTTCTGAGGCCACCTGTGGAGAGAGTCCCCGGCCACAGCAGAGGTGGCGTGTTCTCCGTGGCGAGTCCCGGCGTGTCGTCCGCCTCGGCGCTGGTTCAGAGGCAGAGGGTGAGCTGATTAGAAACCGGGGCTGCTTCGGCTTGTGGGTAGCTGGCATGACCTTCCGGGGTCTCCTGGTTCCATGTGCAAAAGGATCCAATGTGTGTTCCTGCTTGTGCTTTGCACTCTCCCATCAGCGGTGTGTTCAGTGGCGTATCGGGAGCGCTGAGAGGGTGGAACAAAAACCTGTGAGAGCTCGAGGAGGGAGGGGGTCTTTTAGATTCTACCTGTCCAATCTCCCTGCCCGACTTTTAGGTGACAGAACACGACTTGTCCAGCTCACACAGTTAATGGCTAAGCCAGACGTTCAATATGGAGAGTCTCTTTTCTTTGCTTACGGCATTCCGTTGACATTAAAATCAGAAGTGTGGTGTCCGTGAAGTTCTGATTAAACAGATCCAGGGGGAAGTATGTAATTTCAGAAAATGTATAAAACCCAGAAGTAGCATGGTTAAGAATAAAATGTCCTTCCTGATAAGGGGTTATGTTGCTCAGTTATTTTCTCTTGGTGTGAATTATTTTAGAGAGGCAAATTAAAATATATCTGATATCTTATATGCATTTAATAATTGAATTTAGTTAGATAGTGCATTTCAACTTTAAAAGAAACTGTCCGTTGTTCGTTTATTGAAGGCTAATTTCACACTGAAGTTTATCAATGGGATAATTCATTTTCTCACAGTGATGGTGGATGACAAGAGAGTTACATTTTTTAAGTAAAAAGCCGTTATCCTTGAATTTCCTAGCGGTGGAAATGCCGAGACTACCTACAAACAGGAGACCTGGGTTTCGGTGCCCTGCCTGTCTGGTTAAACAAAACCCCAGGATGCATGCAGCCCCTTCAGAGGTTCTCAGAGTCCCTGCCTGCTCGGGGCTTGCCTGTTTACAGGGCTTGAGTTTTCATCCAAGCAATAGGCCAGCTTCACCTAATACGCTTTCTTGCTCCAAACCTTGAGCGAGTCGTAATGGGTTAAGCGTCTGATTTCAGGCAGGTGATTATCTCTCCAGCCAGGCGGAGGCAGGTACTTCCAGCGAGTGTAGGGAGTATAGGAAGGGTAGGGTGCCGGGCAAAGATACCCTCTGGTTGGAGACGTCTTCCTAGATGCTTGGTGGGTGCCAACAAGAAAGAAAAAAACACCAAATGAAAACCCCACAGGGAGGTCCACTGTGTTGAGGACTTGAGCTGCTGCTGTCACTCTAAGCTTGCATCGTGGGGCAAAGGATTAGAACGGCCCTTCCTCCAAGGACGTGCGTGTCCTGTGCCTGCTCACCCACAGACTTCCCATCGTGAGTACTGGCGTTGGCTTCTGACTGTGCACTTCCCCTCTTTCTTGAAGGACTTGGGTGAGCCAGCTCAGCCCATCAGAGCGTAACTCACCAGCTTCCTTTCCCAGGGTTTGCGTTCTTCCTGTGTGCTGGATAATTCCAGCTCATCTCCTCTGTGTCGTTTCTGAGAAAGGTTTGTATGGGCTCAGGGAATGAGTGACCGAAGCTCTCGGTTTCTGCTCCGGGGTCCTTTTCTATTTAAAAAAAAAAAAAAAAAAAGCTGTTTGTTTTGATCTGGCACGAAAAATACTAACAGAGTTCCCAAATTCAGAGGAGTAATAAATTCTTGCTCTTTTCTGGCAACAGATTTTAATTAAAATTGCATTGAGGAGACTTCTCTAATAAAAACTTCAAGGAAGACCCAGCCAGGAAATCAGATTTGATAAGAGCCATTCCAACACGTCTCGAAATTCTAATTAAAAATAAATTGGTGTTTCCCGTTTCCCTCTCCTGGCTTCTCTGTGGGATGTTTTCGGAGTGAGCTGTAGCTGGCTTCCTCATTTCCACATGCTGTAGGACTGTGCTCCTGTTTTAGAGGCAGAGCCTGGTTCTGCTTTGGGGTTGTAGCTCCCTATGAAGCCTGGAAATGAGAAGTTTTTAAACTGTGCGGCCCATTTGTATATATAACCTTCGTGATCTCACAACTTAAAAATAATAAGCATGCTGCTATTTTGAGGATTTGGAAAAAAAAATTGTGACTAGATTTCTAATCCTAGCAGTTCTGGGAGCAAGCCATGGCTGAAAATTCAGGTTAAATAATATTCTGTAATATTCAGAAGGCCTTTCTAACCAACAGGTAGAAAAGCAGAACGGTGGACATGTGGGAGAGCTGGGCCGAGGGACACACTGTTGGAGTCGTGGGGTTTGTTCTTATCCTGAAAGTTAAACCTTCGTACTACTCTTGCTCCGTCCTGTTAGTGGCAAGCCCCGTTTGAGTGGTCCGTGACATTTCTCCCAGCTGGATCAAAGGTTGTGGCCGTGGTTGCAATGTGACATGTGAATCTTGACTTTATTAAGGAGCTGGTACTAGAGTAATAGTTCATGGAAGTCATTAGCTATGAATAGTCACAAGTACTGAGATTATTTTAGGTTCTTTTCCACAATTTCACTTACTTGGAAAAGTTTTCTCTCGAAGGGGGTCTTTTATATTTTGGACGAGACTTCTGTTAGGTAGCATCAAGAGACAGTCATGCGATTCTCTAAATTTAGTCTCACAGTGTTTGGTTTAGTTGCTAAATCCTACCAGCTGTGCAGATAAGTTCGGGAAAACATTGATTCAGCTTGTCCTGCCCGGTTTTCCCATCCCTGCCCATGTTCTGGTGCCCTTTCCTCTGGCATCCACCGCCCATCAGGCTAAGGCACTAGGAGTGTTTCTCTCCGGAAGGCACATTTAAGAGTCTCCTGGAAGAAGAAAGGGAGAATATTCCCAGACTAGAAATATAAAAAGGGGAGACAGATGTGACCGTTCTAATAATCCATAATCCAGCTGATTCATACCTTTAAAAGCTTAGTCCGTGTGCATCAGCGCTGGCGTTTTTATAACTAACACCCAAAATAGTTCACTCTCTCTCTCTGCTCTCAGTATCCCCCTCATCTCATTCCACATACCCACATTCCACATTCCACAAAAAGGTACGGCAATTTTATTTCCTTTCCCCCAGCATTTCAGATCCAGTGGCGGGGATGCTTTATTCAGATCAGGAGCACACCAGGGACATGTTTTTGAGGCAGCCCGTTTGGCATGGTCCCCTCCGACCGTGAGGACAAAGACAGGTTTGTCTTCTCTGGCCTGGCAGAGGAGGCAGAAGACCTGCCGGCTCCATGCAGCATGAACCCTCACCGGGACTCCGCCCCTTCCAGGGGTGAATCAGCCCGATGAGACACTGGTTTTTATAGCACTCGGGGTGGAGACCTGGAAGTCTGTAGGCCGGGAGGGGAGGAGGGAATAGTTTGCATGTGGGACCAATGCAGCGGCAGCCTACAGGAAAACATTGCAAAACACCCAAGTCCTGTGCCACCAGATTTTTCCATTAGCACCACGCTTTCCACGTCGGCCCCAGGGACAGCTGTTTGGCCGTGTGAGGGGAAGCGGTCACATCACAAGCTCTGCCAGCCTGTCCCGTAAGGAATCCCAGCAGACCCTGAGCACTGCCTTCTGCACTCTCCTGCATCACACACACACACACACACACACACACACACTGTGTGATCTCTGAGGAAGGGTGCACAGACGTTCTTTGGGCACTAGAAAGCTGCTGGAACTTACACCACCTCTGGATACTGCTCTTAAGTGAAGAAACCCAAGACCAGAACATCTTCAGAAAGGTAGAGGGGACCCCAGCTGGGGGCTTTTCCTCTGGGGTGTTATTCTTTGGTGGTCTGTCTTCTGGACACTTGGATGATGAAAAAGTAAACTTTCCAAATAGGGGTGCATTTATATCGGGGTGTCATTTGGGGACTCCCAGAAGGAATAACTCAGAACTCCGGAGAAATGCTTCAGTTCAGCCAGTTCATTCATTCAGCAGCTGGCTTTTAAGTGACTGCACATACATGTGTGTGGCAGTCAAGGCAGCTGTTTCCCTCTTGTGGAACGCTGCATTCCTCAGGCCTGCGAAAGTTGGTCTGTCTTTGCCTCATTCTCACTGCTTTGTGATTTTGTTTTGCTAAGGGTGGCTGGCAAGATTAAGGATCATCCAGCTTTCTATACTTTTGTTATTTTTTCTTTCTCTCCAACCATTTTATCTTTCACTCACTTTAATCTCTGTTCCCTTCTCTTAACTCTGAGCTGTTGGTTTTGGCCTTATTTCGATAGAATCCAGGGTCTATTTCTGTCTCTCCCGTCCTCGTGCGTGCAGAAATCATGGTGAGCCTTCCAAGCTTCCACGGCTCCAAGTAGCAAGACACCAGGTCTGCCCAAAGAGCTATGAAAGAGGTGCGGCCCCCTGCACCCTCCCAGCTGCTGCTCCCCGGTCCCACTCTGTCCTGTTCTCCCCTCAGTGGCTTTGCTCAGAGCACTGTTCTCTTCCTCTGGACGTCTTCCCCTTACCTATTAAGATAAGCCCTTCTTCTCCTTCACGACCTGCTTCTTCTCTTAACCTTTTCCAACAGGTGTTCTCAGATACTCCCAATGGGAAGTCACCCTTCCTCTTCCTTATTCCCAGGGAGCTTGGCACTCTATTAAGTAGTTGTCATCACTTGCTTTTAGGTAAGAGTTATGGTTGTGTACCTCACGAATATGTAGGCTTTGAGGTCTTGTGAGGCAGGATTCCGTGTCATCTTCATCTTGGTGTGCCCATCGTGGCCTGCGTAGTGCTGAGCATAGAGTCAGCATGCTCAGTGTTCGGCAGGTATTTGCAGCACACCGGCTTTGTGCTGGCATAATGCTGGGCATCTAATACAGAGCAAAACGCAGGACAGTGCCTACTTACGAATCTGGGGTTGAGCCCTGCCAGTTGCCAGTCTTATCTTGTTATGCCCTTTGCAGTTTTCTCCCCACCTGAATGCACAGGCGGCTCTCACTTTGTCACACACACGTGCTTGCTTTCTTCCTCCTCTGACTAAGTGGAGGTCTTGGTATCTGCCTTCTTCCCATCACGTACTCTAGGGAGGCTGACAATGACAGTGTCTGTTAGATGCTTTGGGTTTCAGGGAGAGGTGACCTGATAGAATGTGGTTGTCCAGGGAGGGTTATTGTCACAGGCCATTTGGAAAGTTCTTTCATGGCCTCTCTCCTTTCTCCTTTCTCTGCTTGTTAGCAACCCAACCAGGGAGAGAGGAGGTGGAACCCTGGTCGGTTTCTTTTGTCCCAGGCCTAGTATCTAGTCTGCTTTGGTGGCTGGTTGAAACTGGATGAGGACCTGAGTTGGTGACCTCTCAGGTGGGAGTGTGGCCGGTTGGTCTACCTTCCTTCTCTGCCACTGTTTTCTTGGGAAGGTCTCTGCAGGTCTGTCACCCCTTTGAGATGACAAGAACTGTCCTTATCATCCCTGATTATGTACAGCCTTCATAGTCTTTGTGGCAATCTAATTTAAAGTTTTAATTCCCTTATTTTGTTTTGTGCTTCAGTTAATTTTGTCGTTTGACCTTTTTTTAAAAAAAAGTTTTATTGATTTCAGAGAGGAAGGGAGAGGGAGAGAGAGAGAGAAACATCAGTGATGAGAGAATCATTGATCGGCTGCCTCCTGCACGCCCCCTTCTAGGAATCGAGCTCACAACCTGGGCATGTGCCCTTGTCCGGAATCGAACCTGGGACCCTTCAGTCCTCTGAGCCAAACCAGCTAGGGCCGTTTGATTTTTTTAAATGTTGATTTTAAATCTCAAGATGAAAGCATATTGCGTGACAGTCTCTTGTTTAAATTGGATGAAAGTAATATTCCTGGGGCAACCCAGACTGAAAAGGAAGCCTAATGTGTATGAATTCATTGCGACTCCAGTGTCAAGGCTCAAATACGTGTGGGGAAATGCACTTGGTTGAGTAGGGCATAATGAAGAAAGAGGACTTTTTCTGGCCTTTTAGGATAGGCCATCTTCCGCAGCATCCTCTTCCTAATTTCACTCTCCTAAGTGGAATGGCACACCTCCACGGGGCACACACCCTCCTCATGTTGATTGTGGCTTCTCCTGGGAAAATCTCCCCTTGCGTTCAGTTGTAGGAGCAGATCCTTCTAATCCCTGCCCCACACAGGAGGAGTCAGTCCTCTTCCAACACCCAGCACTGTTCACACCTCACGGGGCAAGAGAGAGCTGGGAGCCCTTGCTGGACCTGTCCTTGTAATCTCTTCAAGTCCTGACAGTCCCTTGGGCTTTGGTGGATGTGGGTGGAGAAGCCGCTGTGGTGACATGGAAAGGAACTACGCCCGCTTTTCTCCCTCACTGTGGTTTCCTTAGGCACCCAGCTTTGGGTGTCACACCCCATCACAGTCTGAGAAAAGATGGGTAAAGTAGCTCATAAGGTATTTGAATTCTTTAGGGGTTGGGAAGAAGTCTCAAATACAGCAGAAATAACTCAGGCCCCCTTTAAAAGTGATCACAGCATCTTGCCTTCAGTCTGTTTCTTTTTAAGATGATTTCTTACAAGGTAGGCTTATAAATCAGGATTTTGCACATCAAGTTTACCTGTGAGAGAAATGGTGCAAGGGATCCTGGACTGTTGCTTTGATTGTTGCCTTTGTATTTATTTATTTATCTTTATTTTATATATATTTTTCTAACACCATTTATCCTCCCCCCCCTTGTACCCTCTTTCACCTCCACCCACCCACCCCCGCAATCATTCCACTGTTGTCTGTATCCATGAGTTTTTTTCTCTTTTAACATCTTAGTAGTAAAAGAGCTAAATTTAAACATAAGCAATTAAGTTAATATGCACCAGAATTAAAATTGTTTTTCTAATTTGTTATAGCTTGTTCCAACAAGGACTCTTGCAATATAAAATGAGAAAAAGTTGGCCACTTAGAAAGTGGGAAAAGAAAAGGGATGGGAACAGGAATGAAATTGGATCCCGAATGAATACCAGAAGTCTTTGCTGGGCGCCACACGGAGGCCTGGTAGCATGTTCTGTTTGACCAACTCAAACCTTTCTTAAAATTTAAACTAATTGCCCCCAATTTTTTTTTTTACTTTATTATGTTATTTATTGATATAGTTTCCCCCCCCCCATCAATTGTCAACGTTTTTTAAATTAGACAGTTTCATATAAAAATACCAATTTCTTCAGCTTCTCTTGAAAAGTCAAAAGATCTGGCACATCACTGGGATGCATTTCCATCGGTCCACAACTGGAGAGTCCCTCCCCGCACCCCTCCCCCACCCCCCCAGACCTCTTCCTTTCCATTGCTGGCCTGGACTCTAAAGGTATTTGAACTTGTGATCTGAACTCTGAAGGTACTGGAATTGCTTGAAGGGCTGCCCCCAATTTGGCTCTCAGCTTCTTTTTAGCCTAAAGGAAGAGCACACTTTGCGTTTCAGATTTTGCTTGATTTCTAGCCCAGTTTCGCATCCCAGGCTGTGGCACAGACTCACCTGGGGAGCTTCTAAACTTGCTGATGCCGCTGGTCCCACCTCAGGAGATGCTGATTCATTGAGGTGGGAGTGGGAGGGTGACTCGGCATTTTTAGAAACAGCCCAGGCCCTTTGATTGTGCAGCGGGCTTGAGAACTTGTGGCACTGACATGCTTGCTCTGGGAGGTTCCAGCCTTGGCACCTTCACCTCGAATGGCAAAGGTGATGTTAGTCCCATCACCCATTGTCCTGCCTCAGCTGTAAAGTGAGGACTTGGGCTCAGAGTCCTTGACATTTTCATGCAGCTCTTTAAAAGGAAATACTCCAAGTTTGGCTCCTCATGAAGGAATTAAATTGACCGAATGCGTCCTGGGCACCTGCAGTGCCGGGGCACAGCTGTGGTTGAGATGAAAAGCACAAAGCTCCTGTAAGTATGTAGGAATGTAAGGTGTGTGCACAGATTGGAACAGGGGGGAAAACAAGCTACTCTGAGAGCCTGGCTGGAAGAGGAGGCTGGGAAGATGAGACAACTGCAGGCGAGAAGGTTTGGTGTGGGACCGTGGTCAGCAAACTATGGCTTGCGAGTCACATGCAGCTCTTTGGCCCCTTGAGTTTGGCTCTTCCTAAGCCTTAGGAGTACCCTAATTAACTTAATAACAGTGTACCTATCTATATAGTTTAAGTTTAAAAAATGTGGCTCTCAAAAGAAATTTCAATCGTTGTACTGTTGATATTTGGCTCTGTTGACTAATGAGTTTGCCGACCACTGGTGTGGGGTGTACATCAGAAGGGGAAGGAATGGTACAAGCAAAAGCATTGAAACACCATCCACCAGAAATGTCAGCTCCCCTCCCCTTCCCCAGCTTCTTTTGCCCCCTAAGGGCCACAGGAAAGAATGTGCTTGGCGTGTGGCTTTTCAATGCAGTGTAGCATTAAGACAGCAGTTAAGTAGGCGGGAGCAGTAGAGTAGCAACATGGATGACATGAGTTTCACCTGTGAACTGCCGACAATCACAGGGTTGTTGTGAAGATTAAACGAGTTCCTGTAAATGTTTGACACACTTGGAGCAGTGTGGTCAAGAAGAATTGTGCGCAGCGCATGGTGGGGAGAGATGGGGGCAAGGAGACTGTTGTGAGACTGATAACCCAGGTGCATTTGTGCTGTGGCTCTGAAACTGGGAAGGTGGTAAGAAATCAAGGAGAGGAGGAGGAAGGTAAATTCAGGGCATGCCAGGATATATGCATCTTGAAATGTCCCAAATAGAATTCATTGTTACCAGTCAATACTTCATTTGATTTTGGCTTTATCTCTAGACCTGGGGTCAGGCCCTGTGGAGAAAGACTTGGATGCAGTAATCCTGTTAAGTAAGCCTAGAAGAGGCACAGGCTCAGGTATGCCTGCTTGCAGGCTCAGAACTCTGCAGCCACCCTCCTGGGAAGACTGTCAATGCACTCCCTCAGCCAGCCAGGAAACACAGAGGTCTTTTATCTACGGCCCATTGCCCTTCTCACTGGGAGTCATCTTTTCTGCCTACTCTCCACCTATCCCAGGAAAAGCCTTGAGCACGTCTTCATCCTCCCAGACTGCATTTGGCTTCTTCTTTTGTACATAAATTAAGAGAGAGGAAAGGCAGACAGGTGTGCCTTTGTCACTACAATGGGAACCTTTGTGACTCTCCTATTTTTAATTCTATCAGAGGACGAGAGACTTATTTGCATACAATGACTTTTTCTGCTAGACCTGCCTTCATAGAAGCACACATGCAAGATAATTACCTTCAACTGCTTTGTAGAGTAAGCTCTATTCTTACCAGAACACAATATAAAAGAAAATAAAAACGTAGCAGGATATTTTTGCTTTGCAGGATTAAGAAATACTACATTCTGTTGCTTTCCTCAGTTTAATTCTTAAGAACAAGACTTTTGATATTAACATCTAGTTGGGACAATACTAATGTGACTGAATAATACCAGGCTTTCTTCAAAAGCACAGAGAAGAAAAATTACCTGTTAAAAGCAAATGATAAAACAAACCCAAGGATAGCTTTAAGGATGATGGATGTTTTCTACAACTGGATTGTGGTGTTAGATGCACAACGGTATATACTTTCACTAAAACTCACCGAACAGTTCACTTTAAATGGGTGAGTTTTATGATATGTCAATAGCTCCATAAAGTTTTCTGAAGTCCCCCAAAATCATAAGAATCAGCCTAACTCAGATCTCTGATGTTGGAGGTATTGGGTGACATAATTTGGAATTATTTGGACCCTGTATTTCAAAGTACCTGCCACTGGAAGCTTTGTTCTTGGCTTGTTATTTCCCTTTCAGTCAGTTTGTTTGTTTTGTGTAAAACAAACCTCAACGAGTCCCACATCATCTTTAAAAAGTTTAATCTTTGTAGCTTCACACAGAAAAATGTCTGTGCCAAGGAGAATCCCTTGAAGTATCCAGCCCCCAGATGTGGGCTGGGAGAGTGGAAGGAGCAGATAAATGGAGTGATGCGGGGAGGGAGCGGACACTAAAACTGAACCAGTCAAACAAGGCAAGTGCAGTGTGGGCCCTGGAACAGGGCGCCTTTCTCCGGTTTTGAACTTTACAAAGCAGGCCATTTAGAGCCATCCCTAATCTTCGGTAATCTCTGCTGTATTGTTTAGAACTGGCTTTGCTTGTTTGTCTTGTAGAGAAAATTCTGTAAATCTCTTCCTCTCGATTCACTTTTACCCAGTGTATTTAGGCATAGGTGACGAACGGTTTAAAAGAAACTTTTCCTTCTTATTTTTTAAAGGTGGTGAATTGAAATAAAATCATTAGAGGGACATATCATTCTTTCACTTTTTAAACAGAAACCAAAGGTTGCTCAAATGTATGATCACCCTAAAACAGAATGCATTTTTAGGGGGAACGAATTCTGTGTCTTAGGAAGTCACATGGTCTAATTTGGGTAAAAATGTTTAAGGGAACAACAACAAAAAAAAAGGTTTGGGTGTGTGGTTTACAAATGGGAGTGTTTTTAGCCTTCAAATTGCATGCTGCATTAAATAAAAATACACCAAGGAAAGGAACCACTTGTCTCCAGCCCAGCCTGGGCTCAGCATTACACTGAACCATTTCCTTCATGAGAGGGTTGCTGAGCCAGGGCTCGGATTATAGCAGGGAGCCTTGCTCAGCCTGGAGGCTTTGGCGGGGAGTGTGTGTGTGTGTGT
>NW_006291965.1:4022865-4034318 GCF_000327345.1 Myotis davidii
GTTATGGAAACATTTGCTGCCTTTCTAAGTTCTTCCTAGAATGAGCAGGTCCACAGCTGCCTTTCTAGGTTAGCGTTTCACGTAGGGATAGTTTGTTTGGAAACTCCGAAGGGGCATGGGAGAGAGAGGTCTGTCTTCACCTCTTGTGTTGTTCAGATCCTCCCTAGCAGTTTCGTTCGTGGGTAGTTTTTGCTGTCTCACTGACGCCCGGCGTCCTGGAATTAAACCCGTGGCCAGCAGGAGGCTGCTGGTTAGTCAGGAAATTCCAAATGGGTATAAATAAATTCTCGGCAGCCGCTCCTGGGCCCTCTGCCTGCCCATGTGTGTAGTCCCTTTAATGCCGAGGGAGGCATGCCTGAAACTTGGCTTCCTGCTTGCTGAAAATCAGTTATTTTGTTTCTGGGTGGGTAAGTAAGAAAGCTCCAGTAAAGAGCAGGAGGACAGTGTGCCGTTCCCGGTGGGGGTTGGTGGGATAGAAACGCAGGCTCCGTTTGTTGTGGAAAGTATTTGCTCCGATTAACAAGCCGGGAAGGATCACTCAGAACTTGATTTTTTGTTCAGTGAAAATTTCAGCTTTGGCTGGGGCTTTAACATAAAGCCATCATTGTTGCAGGAGTGAAAGGTTGTACTGTATGCGAAGGCTTGAGTTTTTGAGTTTATGGTTTAATTAAATTCCAGAGTTTCCCTTTTTGTTGCTAAATCCATTTTTGGTTATTTGTTTTCAGCTCGGTTTTTCTAATGGGAACTGCTCAGTGTGCTTTTAAAGCTGGTTTCTTTCTCTTATATAAACACTATAAAACAAAGTAAGGGCCGAGAGTCATACAGTTACTCCAGCCACCCCCCCCTCGACCCCTCCCTGGTTTGTGTCTGTTGTGTTAGAATGGCCCTTTCTGTCCCAAAGTCCAAGTTTATGCTTCTTCTCAGCTCGTCAACAATCACCCCTTGAACTGGCACGTTTTCCTATTTATGCTTAGAGCAGCATTGTTATTTTATATGTTTAAATTTTAACCCTCACCGCAGGATATGTTTATTGATTTAGAGAGAGAGGAAAGGAGAGAGAGAAACATAAACCTTTTGCCTCCTGTATGCGCCCCAACCTGGGACCGAACCCACAACCTAGGTATGTGCCCTGCTCTAGAGTCTAACCCACAACCTTTCGGTATACAGGACAGCGCTCCAGCCAACTGTGCCACACCCATCAGGGAGAGCAACGTGTTATTTTTAAAGAAAGTTGGGAGAACAGAATTTTGTTCCCGAGCTGGTTCCCTTGGGTGCAGGCATGAACATCCGGGCTGTGTTTCAGCAATAGCTTTTTAAATTAGACAGTGGGCCTTGAAGAGCAACACTGCCTAAGTTGTGAAAACTGGCATCTTGGCTATTTCAGACAGATTTGGGGTAAAGAGTCATTGCCTCTTGTGGTTGACACTGAACCCTGGAGATGAGGACCACTGTAAACCTCGGGGCCTCTGTAATAGAATGCACCTTAGTGTAATGTCCCGGGCCTCCTTAATATCATGCACCCTTTATTAAGGCACAGCCCGTTCCATTCCCAGGAGCAGCAACTCTTTCCACTTCCTTCCCTCGCAGCCGCTCACCTGCAGCCTGGCTTCTGGACGCCCCAGACACGCCCTGAGTAGAACCGGTGATACCGCCAAGGGAAGTGGCACATGGGGAACCTGAGGTGGTGCCGGGTGTGGTGGTGCAGCTGGAAAGGTGCTGCGAAATGGCCTGGGAAGAGAGCAAGGCCAGGGGCCCTGCCCGCCTGCACATCTGGTCTGACAGCTGCTGCAATTAACTGCTTTCCTCGCTCGATCACATAGCATGAGGTGTTAGGAAGTTTTGTGCAACATGCAGTCAGAGTCACAGGCTGGAAGCAGCCTTTGGAAATCACCGAGTCCCACCAACCCCCTCATTTCACACATACAGACCTAACTGCGGCATGGAGCGATTCCAGATTCCTGCTTCCCCTTGCGTGTATGTGGACTGGGAGATGTTGACAGCTCCTATTCTTGTGTTATGAAAAGAATTATACCTCCACCCTGGCCAGTGTTTCTCAGTGGTTAGAACATCAGCCTACAAACCAGTGGGTTGCAGGCTCGATTTCCCGGTCAAGGGCACATACCTTGGTTACAGGTTTGTTCCCAGTCCCTGGTTGGGGCCCATGCCAGAGGCAACCAATGGATATGTCTCACATCAATGTGTTTTTTTTTTCTCTCCCTCTTCCTCCCTCCCTTTCATTCTCCCTAAATATCAATGGGAAAAAATATCCTCAGGTGGGTGTTAACAACAATACGAAAAAGAATTATACCCCCCACCCCCCTACTTAGGCAGCCATTCTGGCTGGATGGGAAGGTGCCCCTTGGGCACTTATTAATCGGTATGTGCCTAGACATGGGAGTTTACATTTCAACAAACATTGAACATGCTGTGTGCCAAGGACCATGCTATGCGGCAAGGGATAGAGAAATAAATACTGTGTGGTTCCTGCCCCCGAGATGCCTGTAGTCTTAGGGGAAGACAGTCGTGTGCCTGCTAACTATAACACCTGTCCGTAAGTGTAGGCAGCGTTTTAGGAGAATGGAGGGAAGGAGGGACCCAGTTCTTCCCAGAACAGAGCAGTTGGAGGTAAGTGAAGACTTTACAAAGGATGGGCCCTAAGGTGGATACAGCCAATTCTGACAGGTGGCAGAGGCTGGGGAAGGGCGTGTGTGCTGGTAGAGGAAACAGGATTAGCAAAGGCAGATAGGCTCAAGGTGGGGAGGAAACAGGGAAGAGCTGGACTGGGGCTAAATCATTGAAGACTTTTAATGCCACAGAAAGGATCTTTCAGACTGCATTCTGTCTAAGGGGGCTCCTGGCACATCAGTCTGCAAGATTAATAATTGAGAAGCTCTATAAGTTTACAAGGATACCTCAAACAAATGTAAAGTTCCTTAAAGAATACGTAATACTGGAGAGCAGAGACATCAACCCATGGGGTTTTTTTTTGTGTGTGTGTGTGTGTGTGTGTGTGTGTGTTTTAAAAGCTGCTTTTGTGACATCTGAGCAACAGTGGAGTGTTGGCTGTGCTCCCTGGTGACTGGCTGACTGCACTCATGTACCCCAGAGACGCTGCCGGCACAGTGAAGGCAGGTTTTACATACAGGGCGGGGCAAATGGACGTTTCCAGTTGTTCATGTGAATGTGTGTGCCTTCACAGACACACACTGATTGACATTGTTATTTTGATGCTCAAATTATCCCAGATTTGAACAGCAAGATCCCAAAAGACAGTTTCTGAGCCCAATAGATGCCTGACCTGTCTTTAAATAGCTGCGATGATTCAGATTCCCCAGTGGGTAAACATTTTACCACATTTGCTCCATCGTTTCTGCATCTGTGTGTGCATACGTGCATGTGGTATATCTGTCACATCTCTTTGATCCCCTTCAATCTAGACAGGTCTCAGCCTAACCTTCCCTTTCTTTCATGACCGTGGCAGTTTAAAAATAAAAAGAGACACCTGCTACTTTGTAGGATATTTTTTAAGTAGAATCCCATCAGTGTTTCTAGACTCAGGCCATGCCTTCCAAGCAGGAACACCACAGCCATGTTGCTGTGCTCTTCTCAGAGCATGACATCTGGGGCACGTGATGCTATAGCCTCGATCACCCGGTCCAGGTGGTTATCCGTCAGCTTTCTATACTGAGTCACCACATTTCCCTTTGGGATTGATAAGTATTTTGTGGGGGAGGTATTCTGAGGCCAAACCAATCAATATCTTCTTCGTAAGTAGGCAGTCTCTACCCACTAGCCTTAGTGTGCATTCATTATCCCTGCATGAATCAACCATTGTGATAATGGTTGTTAAACGGTGGTTTCTGTTTCCACAATTCCTTCATTATTTATTAGTTGGCACACTACTGTATTTATTATAACGTTATCAACTCAAGATACCTAATTTGCTCACTGGGTTGTAATCTATTACTGTCGTTGACCATATTAGTTTGATGCTCAAATTATTCCACATTTGAACAGTGAAAGCCCAAAGGAGAGTTTCTAAGCCAAATAGACTCTTGACACTGTCTTAAATAGCTAATGCGACGTGCGCTGACGACCGAGAATAACAACTGGCAGGCAGCATATGTCGTCTGAGTTCTGGATCATACATGTAACGCAGACTGTCAGGGTCACCCACAGCAAGATCCTTGCAAGGCAGGCAGATAGGAACACTCAGGTGACTCCAGAGGGAAGCCACCTTGAAATTCAGCTGGCCAGAGACCTCCTACTGGGTAGAAGTCTTAGCTGCCCCCCAAGCCCTGTCCTCTGTCTTTAGCCTTCCTTCCTTGATGGGTACATCAGCCCTCGTCAGATGTGGGCAGAGGAGTAAGGACAAGGAGCACTAAGAGTTGGCAGCCGCCCCTTTTTCTCTCCCTCCTCCACGGAGACACTTGCTGGCTGCCAGGGTCCGTGTTGTTTGCTTCACAGACATTTTCAGTCCCTGCTATTCCCATCCCAGTTTCATATACGAAGCAAGTTTGCCCTCTGCCCCTCAACGTGCTCAATCAGAGCGCGCCTTCCCTAAAATGCCCCCTTGTCTTCCTTCCTGCCCTCAAGCATGCCACACTTGCCCCTTCCCGATTAGGTTTATCATGCTTTAATGACCTTCAGAAAGGGAAATCTCATCATTTTGCTCTGCAGTGAGTCATCTTTTGGAAAAATATTTTCTTTTTTGTTGGCAGGACGAGGTCATGGACAGAGCCCTGAAGGACGAGTGCAAAGGCCTGCTCCTGGGCTCCAGCTCGGCCCTGAGAATCTCTCGGGCCTTCCCAGTCTCCCCTTGAGTATTTTGGGGAAGGTGTAGACCACACCACAGGGCGTCCCAAATTCAGCCAGGCTGTACCTCCTGGTTATAACACTACAGCTAAAATCAATAAAACTCATGTAGTGCAAAGGAATTTGTGACACCTAGAGAAAAATTCATGGGGACTTGAACAATTTATGGAAAACCAAATGGAGGACACTGAAGAGAACCTTAATGCAAACTCCAGCACATAGCCAGAGCAGCCTTATTAACATGCAAATTTGATCATTGCTTTTTCAATAGCCAACCAGTGCACTTAAGGGCCAAAAACCTGACTCCAGAGGCCCTGAATGATAGGGGGCTTTGTCCCCTCTCTGAATCACTGAGGGGGTTCCTTCTTATCAGGCAAAGCCCCCTTTTCAATTCCTAAAAGTGGCAGGTTTTGTATATGCTGTTTCCTCTGCCTAGAATTTCCACCTGCACACTTTGCCTGGTGGACTCCGAAATACAGCACTGGCCAGCCCAGTGGGGTCCCTGCTCTCTCCTAGCGTACCTCCTGTATTTTACTTTAACAGCACTTACCACAGTCGTTATTTATTTCTGCAGCTGCTTGTCTGGCTACTCCTAAAGGTCGCAAGTTTGTCCAGGCAGGCTCTGTCCGATTTGCTTACCTCTTGGCAGTGTTTGGCACATGGAAGCTACTTAATCAATATTTCCTGAATGAAAGACTAAAACCATCTTGCAGTCTGATAATTGCATCTCCCCCGGATTGGCATTCCCTCTGTGGGGTGTGGGAATGGGTAGACTTAGACGTGGAGCCTGTTTGGAAAGGGTAGTGATGGGAGACAGTGGAGGTGTAGGGAGAATGTGCAGAGTAAAGTCTGTGGAGACAGGTTAAAGAAGCAGAGATAAGATCAACTGTGAGAGGAAATCTAAAGATTTAGAGGAAGAAGCTAAATGGAGTTATGAAGAGTTATAACTATAAGAAGTAATACCACATGATAAATTAGCCTTTTAAACAAACCATGCAGGTAGGGAACCTATGACCTGTCAATTGACCTGGTATTTCCTATGCACTTCCGGCATACACTTTTGCTTTCCTTAATGTTGTCATTTTATTTGCACAAAGCATTTAGATGCCTGAAACAGCTGCAACCCTAGCTGAGGTCCAGGTGAAATCAGGTGGATAGGTAAACTCCACGGAACAGGGATGCAGGCCTCATAGAGCTGGCCCTTGCACCTAGTGGGTGCTCAGCATTTGCGTGGATGATTGGATGGGTTTGTTGGCTGGGTGGGGTAAGAGCCCATTTAAAAAGACTGGTTGGCACATGCAAGAGCAATATAGGAAAATCTCACCTGCCACACATTATTTTAAAACAGAGTGAAGAACACTTACTTCGTCCTCCTTTTCATGCGTGTTCTCTAACAGATGGAGTTTCTCACATAGATTTGGTACAAGGAAGCTCCTTGGTCTACAGGTCCTAATGCTAACTGTGTCATCCGGGGAACTTTCCGGTTAAACCTGTTCACTAGGTCCTGTTCCTCATCTTTGTCTTCTTTATCCCACTGGTCCGTGTCTAGAAAAGTTCATTTGCTAACTCAGTTACTTTCATGCTGTGAGTAATTAACTTCATGGGAATTTATCTCGCTGACGGAGTCAACCTACTGGTGTTTCCCCCCCTGCTTCTCAGCCTTAGCGGGTTTGGAGACTTTTTTGACTGCTTCAAACAGCAAGATGCTTGCACTCTGCTGGTTTTAAATATGGCAACCTATGGCAATTAGGTGATTCTCAGGACTGACTCAGCTCTTTAAGCCGAGTCCTCATGCTTCTTGTGAGAGGAGACGATACAGTGATGGGGATTAGCAGTGTTCTTCGGTTTCACCAGTCAGGTAGAATAGCTGGCGGAGGAAAACACAGAGAGAGCGTGTGGAAGGTGGAAGTTGCAGCACATGGGCGTAATTATTTTTCATGGCGCCATTAGTCAGTAGTAATTGGGCCTGGAGTGTACAGCAGTGAGGCCAGAACAAAGTAGTCATTGTATCCTAATTAACAGCCAAAGTAATAATATCAAAGTTGCGTCCATTTAAAAGTCCACCAGGACACACTATTTCAGAAACTTCCAGTGTGTTTGCTCATCTGAAAGAATGGTCCATTGTGGTAGAGTGTGTAGAAGACAATTCAGTGTTTACTTACTCAGAGGTGGCATTTTTATCACCCTGTCACTTGAACATGAAGTGGGAGACCTGAAGCCCACAGCTTACATGGCCAAATTCTCCACTGCTGTATGTGGGTTTTTTACTTTGCTCGTTGTCTTCGGTGCAGGCATTCTCAGCAGAGACATTTTGCACTAGATAATCCTTTGCTGAGGAGGGTGGGAAGTCATAGCAGGATCCTGGCCTCTACCCACTAGATGTCAGCAGCAGCCCCCATTCCAGTTGTGACAACCAACCATGTCTTCAAACGTTGTCCAATGGCCCCTGGAGGAAAACAGGTGTGAATCCCACTAGCAGGTTAGTACCCTTGCTCCTTTCCACCATCTAATCTTTCACCCCACAGTGAGCACATTAATTTGTATGTCTTTCCAAACCAAATGTTGTCTGGACAGTTAAGTTTAGTTTCCCTGCAAAGTTAAAATCATATAATACTTGATGAACTTAAATGACATGGTTTTTGATATATTCATATCTCCATTTCACTTTGTTCATGCAAGGAAATTTCAAATTGTTCTTGAGTCTCTAAAAGTGCAGTAAGTTGTACCACATAGTAAATACATGAATACAGAGTAGAATTGCCAGCCGTTTGTTGATTTCAACTTCTTTCTGAACACATGGGAATTTGGTCTGCGCGTGGGAAGTTGTTTCTAGTTGCTCCTGCCACGGGTGGTGTTTGGTTACCCCACATTGCAGACTGTGCAAACTGGGTAGGGAGAGAGAAGCGGGTAAGAGGGACTTTGAGACCCTTGGCGTCTAGGACGTAGGTCAGCTTGAGGATGACATCAACCCCAGAAGCCATGTGGCCCACTGTTAGCAGCCCTTCACTTACACGCTGGTATAAATTCTGGTGATTCTACCTTTTTGCTTCACTTCTGCCTTATATTTGGCTTTTTTTTTTTCATGCACCTCAGCCTTCACAAACTGTGAGCCTCGTGGGAGTGGGGATCTTGTCCCTTTGGTTCACACTGTGTCCCCACTCCTAGAACAGTGCCTGGTAAAGAAGAAAGGATAGGAAGGCGAAGGAAGGAAGGGAGGAAGGGAGGGAGGGGGGAGGAAGGAAGGAAGGAAGGAAGGAAGGAAGGAAGGAAGGAAGGAAGGAAGGAAGGGGATTGCTTTTTTATCAATAGTTCTAAATACAAGTTGAATGCATTAATTAATAAATTTTTTTATTTGGTTCTCACTTCATACATGGGGATTATAACATTTTAACTAGTCCCCTTGAATTTAATCTCTTTCCTTACCTGTGTCTAATGCACACACAGTTATCAAGACAGTCTTCATTGCTACCTTTGAGGCCCTAGGACAGGGCGGGGTGTGCCAGGTAACAGTGACTCAGTGGACAAGACTCCCCTGGCCCAGGACCCAAATCTGGTGGCCTCTTGTGTACTCAGCCATCCCCATCTCTTCTAACCTCATCTTTCTTTGTGCTTCTCCACAGGCCCCGCCCTGGCCCTTCTCCACCATTTACCTGTCTTTTCCTTTTAGTCTATCATCACTTACTTACCTTGTCTTCAGAACTCATTCCCTGGTTAACTCCATTATGTTTTGATCACTCATTCGCATACTGTCATATTGTTCTTGTTGATAATATGCCTTTGTAACTGATCTCAATTAGTGTTTCGTTTAGGGTGTTTGGCATTTATCTTCCAGCTAGACTCTTACCTCATTTTATTTCTTATAAACCCTCCCGCCTACTCCTCCCACTAAATAGGACCATTTTCTGCACCCAATTAAGCTTTCTGTAAATGCTACATAATGAAGGTGGAGGTAGTGCCGGGCGCAGTCTCCACCACTGGATTTCCAGACATTCAGAAAATTCTTGTAAACACCAGGGACAGCCCTCTGATTCCAGAATATTTACTTGGAAGCTGTTACTTTCAGGAGTCTAGCTGCAGACATGGCCAGTGGTTTTTGGCTGTGTATGGGCAGGCATAGCTCTGTTAGTCCAAAATAAGGCTTTTTCATCAGTTAAGAGTCTCCTTATAACCTACTTAGAGATTTTTTAAACTGTTGCATTTTACATTTCTGTAATTCTTAAATTAATCAAAATGTTTGTCATAAAAAAGTTTTCCCATAGCATCTCCCCAGTATATTATTTAGCATTTTTCTTCTTTTCAAGATCTGTCTTAAATTTTTTTGTGGGGGAGTAGACACATGGAATTCAGTTTAGCTATAAGTAACAGAGACCCAAAACATACAATGACTAAAGAGAAAAGAAGTTTCTCTCTTTCACATAAAAGGATGGAGGTATACGCTTTCTAGAAGTAGCAGAGCAGCTTTGCTCCACAAAGCTTTTAGAGACCTAGGCTCCATCTGGAACATTGTTCCTGTATCCCTGTGTATGAACTCATGGTCCAAGATAGCAGCTAGAGTTCCAGTCATCACATCTGCATCCCTGGCAGCAGGATGGAAGAAGGACCAAAGAAGAAAGGAGGTCATAGCCAGGGGTGGGCAAACTTTTTGACTCGAGGGCCACAATGGTTCTTAAACTGGACCAGAGGGCCGGAACAAAAGCATGGATGGAGTGTTTGTGTGAACTAATATAAATTCAAAGTAAACATCATTACATAAAAGGGTACGGTCTTTTTTTTTTTAGTTTTATTCATTTCAGTTTGCCCACGGCTGTCATAGACCTACTCCTGTGTCTTTTAAGGGTGGTTGCTACATGACATTTCTGCTATGGCCATACTAACAGTAAAGGGGGCTAGAGAAATAGTCTTTATATTTGCCCAGGTAAACATAATTCTGTTAGTGTAGAAGAATGGGATAAGAAGTACTGAGGAACATCTAGCTGTCTTTGCCATGGCTGCCTCCTTCATCCACCTCCTAAATGAACTTTCTTGTTTCTTTCGGTTCATTTCTCTTGCTTTCCAAATAGTGACTTCTTGGGATCATATTTTTTAAAGACAAACATCTATGTGTTATAAAAATTTATAAAACATGAATATCAACATTAAAACCACCTATGATTCCACAACCTAAAGGTAACTACTGAAACAGTGTTTTGAACAGTGTTGTGCAAGAATTGTCCTTAACACTAATACAGAGCAAGCAAGTCTCTCAACAGAGCAGTAAGAGCATTTAAAGCTCATTATGTTATACTGTATATTCAATTAATTCCTTCAGGAAACATTTTTAAACATCTTCTTTGTTCCCAGTGTCTTGTTAATTGATGTGTGTGGTTGGGGGAACATATTTTATTTTTTAAAATATATTTTTATGTATTTCAGAGAGGAAGAGAGAGATAGAAACATCAATGATGAGAGAGAATGATTGATTGGCTGCCTCCTGCACACCCCCTACTGGGGATCAAGCCCACAACCAAGGCATGTGCCCTTGACCAGAATTGAACCCAGGACCCTTCAGTCCACAGGCCGTCGCTCTATCCAAGCATGTCAAACTCGCAGCTGGTGGGCTGCATGCAGGCCGCAAGTTCATGCTTGCTCCATCCACTGAGCCAAACCAGGTAGGGCGGGGAATATATTTTAAATATTATATTGTTGCTCTGAAGATAATTACAGTCTAGTATAGGGAGATAAGACTACCTACATGAAAAGTTGGGAAATCAGTCAGGGCCCTAGAAGTGCCATATTTGTGTTAATGTTTGTAAAGGTACACTAGAAAGCAAGAGATAAGAAACGTAATGACACTGGATATCTCTAATTGTAGAACAGTTCATCCTGTGGACATGGTTTGTAAAAATGACATATTGAGAACACAACTTGTACTTTTTAGTTGCCTGAGCATGAAATTTGAAATCACAAGGCTGTAGGATAGTCTGATTCAAGCAGTATTCGCAAACCATCAATCCTAACCTGGTAAAATTCTAACCTCTACTGATTCCCAGATTTAGGAGTCTTGAGTCCATTGGAGAGTAATTCATTGTGACCATGCCTTTTGTAAACTTCAGGTATAACACTGTGTGACAGTTAAAGTTCACTGAGCACATGTGATGTAGTTTGTTGTGTTTTAAATCCTGATGTTAAATTGTTTTTGGAGGAAAACAAAAAAAAAATAGTTAACCTTTCCTATTGAAAATGCTTAAGTGGGGAAAGTATGTTAAGAAATAGAAAAATCTAGGAGTAACAACGAAATATTAAAGCTGCCGCTAGATGGCCAGATGAGTGACTTTCTTTCTTAGTTTCTACCTAACTTTTTTTTTTTTTTTTTAACAAACATGTACTACTTTTGTAAATGGAAAAGGGTGTTTACATTTTTTTAAAAGAAACGTTCAACAGTGGCACAAGCTGAGTGGAGATTCTCGTTAAAGGATAACTTCTTGGCACTGGTTGGGCGCCAAGTGCTGGTGCCAGTTCCGCTGGGCTCTGCACCCACCCACCGGGCACTGCACTGCCGGGGCTCGGAGCCTGCAGGGAACAGTGGGGCCGATTGTGCCTCACTTTCGCAGGTGACCGAGGGCCGAGGCTGCCGAGCTTCCACACGAGAACACACACTC
>NW_006291965.1:4034515-4046301 GCF_000327345.1 Myotis davidii
GGTGCTGGGGGGGGGGCCACCGAGCCGGAGGGAGCCTTCATTGGTGAATGCTCGGCCTATGGTATCTGCGCGTGGCCGGCTAAGTTTACGCGAATGTGGGACCTCCTTTCCTTATGGGGTGAAGACCGGTGGCCTCGGAGCAAGAGAGCCGGGTGTGCAGTGCAGCGGGGCGGGCCTGCGGGGAGCGCGGCGGGCGCCTGGGAGGTGCGCGGAGAGCGGGCGGGCCAGCAAATCCGGCCGCCTGGGGGCCTCATCTCGGGGGAATGGGGCTGAATTCCCTGGGTTCCCCGGAGCCAGGACCCTGCGGGAGGCGGGGAGAGAAGGGGCGGGTTGAGAGCCACCGGGCTGGTGGTGTCTGAGATCTGTCTGCCTCTGCCTGACACCGGAGCCTGCAGTTTCTCTTCGCTTGTGGAATTTCAGACAGCGCTAGAAACAGGTCCGGCTGCATATTTGGAATGACGTGTTGTCCATGTGGAGTTAAAAGGGAAGGAGAGAGCGATGGAAAGACGCGGTCTTGCTAGCGTGAGCACAGATTTCCAGGCGCGGGCGCCCTGCATCAACTCACCCTCCTTTGGTTAGAAAACGCTGGGCGCTGCGCACCCCTTAAAGTGCGTTCCCTGCGTGATTTAGAGTTGAAAGGTAGGGCCTGAGTTCCAGCAGCTGGGACAGTCGATTATTGTTTTAAATCGGGGCACAATGGACACACAGCGTTGTGCTCCTCTGCTTGGCAGCCTTCTTGGTGTGCGTTCCTTTCCAGCATTTCGGAGGAAAGAGGGCGAGCAGGGGCAGGAGGTTTGCTCAGAGCATTCCCATATCGGGTAGAAATGTTCGGCAGCGGTGGGGTGGGGAAGGGCAGGCTGGCAGCCCAAACCGCTGGGAGTGCTGGGCCCTCCACAGGCCTCCAGCGGGGTTTGTATTCCCAGGGCTTGCGTTTTCACTCACTGCGTTTGGGTCCTTCCCATAGCTCCGAACATGCAGCGCTCCTCATTCCGACTCTAGGAAGATCCAACGACTTAAACAAACAAAAATGGCCTTGCCTTTGAGCTTGAAATGCACAGCTCAGGCCAGCAGCAAGCCCTGTGCCTTGAAAAGCTCTTGTGTTTCCTTTGCTAAATGTCTGGTTTAGGCAGAAGTAGCATTTACCAAATGCCACATGATCCAGGGTTTGGACGGAGGCTGGCCCTCATTTCCATCCTCCTTTGCATCTGTTTGCATACACCACAGCCACAAAACCGGGTGTTCTTGGGACAGTGGATGTTTTGTCCAAAAGAAGTCCAAGTTGGAGAAACTGTTTCCTCTGGCTGGCACGGGGTTTGCTTTTGTGTTTAAACGGGAACGCACAAGGTAGAGGTGAAGTCTGTGCCCTGCGTCCTTGTACCTACCCCTGCTGCTGGAGTTCATCACTCAGCTCTCTCAGGGAGGAAGGCGGCAAGGCCAGTTGTGATCTTTGCAGGTGATGAGGCACTGGGACCCTGGGGCCGCGTTCAGTAAGGCAGCATGATCTGCACTGGGAGGTCAGCTATGCTAAGTGTGTGCTTTTTGTCTTTTGTGCCTCAGAGTGTACTTTATGAACTGGGAGTGTTAGTGACTGCTATCCTACTTCAAGGGACTGTATACAACAAAACGAATTATCTACCTGAAAATGCTTTTAAAAGTCTTTTAATGATTCTTTTTAAAAAATAACAATATTTAGTAAGGACTTGCTGTGTTCTTGGCTCTTTAAAATCATTATCTCATTACATTCTTTTTAACAGCTTTATGAGTTAAATGCTGGTATTTTCATTTTTTTGCTGGGGGAAGGGGTGCGGGGGAGGGGAAACTGAAGTTCCCAACGGTTTATTAGCTCACCCAGCTGTAAAGTTATAGATCCAGGATTCGAACATAGGCCTGTCAACTCTTAACCATGTGTACGCCATAAGCGTCTGTAGATGCAAGCGGCAGGCCTTTTTTACTTAAATTCAAAATACCGTGGCAGTTAACTGGTCAAATAATACCGGCTTGCCACACTGCAACACCCACACACATTAGCTTTTGCCATTATATGTATCCCATAGCATTAAAAGATTGTCTTCTCTTTCTCCCACAGGTAAAGCAGATGATGTTCTAAATGGGGACCATGACAAGGAACAGAGAGATCCTTATTTTGTGGAGACTCCCTATGGTTATCAACTAGATTTAGATTTCCTCAAGTACGTGGATGACATACAGAAAGGAAACACCATCAAGAAACTGAACATCCAGAAGCGGCGGAAGCCATCTGTGCCATGTCCAGAAAGCAGGCCCCCACCTGGCCAGCAGGGTGTGTGGACTTCCACCGAATCTCTGTCATCTTCCAATAGCGACGACAATAGGCAGTGCCCCAGCTTCCTCCTAGCCAGAAGCCAAGTTACATCGACTCCCGTCGCAAGGCTACCCACCCCTCTGGACATCTCACCCACTTTCCTTACCATCCCAGAAAGTCGACAGCTGCCACCACCCTCACCACAACTCCCGAAGCACAACCTTCATGTCACCAAGACACTGATGGAGACCCGGAGAAGGCTGGAGCAGGAAAGGGTCACCATGCAGGCGATGCCGGGTGACTTCCGAAGGCCCAGGCTGGCCAGTTTTGGAGGCATGGGCTCCACAGGCTCTCTCTCCTCCTTCATGGGTTCTGGAAACCACAATCCTGTCATGCACCAGTTTCAGAATGGTTACCAAGGCAACGGGGATTATACTGGCTATGCCCCAGCTGCAGCCACCACCTCTTCCATGGGGAGCTCTATCCGCCACAGCCCCCTGAGCTCAGGGATCTCCACTCCTGTGACCAACGTGAGCCCCGTGCACCTGCAGCACATCCGGGAGCAGATGGCCATTGCCCTGAAGCGCCTGAAGGAGCTTGAGGAACAGGTGCGAACAATCCCTGTGCTCCAGGTAAAGATCTCTGTGTTGCAAGAGGAGAAAAGGCAGTTGGCCTCAAAGCTGAAAAACCAAAGAGCTGCATCCCAGAACGACATCAGTGGTGTGAGGAAGCGGTCCTATAGTGCTGGGAATGCGTCGCAGCTGGAACGGCTCTCCAAGGGCCCGAGAAGTGGCGGGGAATTATACATTGACTATGAAGAGGAAGAGATAGAGAGCGTAGAGCAAAGCACACAGAGGGTAAGAGAGTTCCGGCAGCTCACAGCAGACATGCAGGCCCTGGAGCAGAAGATCCAGAGCAGCAGCTATGAGGCCCCCTCGGAGCTCAGGGAGAACGGGGAGTGTCGGCCTCGAGAGCATCGGTCCGTGGCTGCCGGTGCCGACGAGAACATGCATGACATTGTTGTGTACCACAGAGGCTCCAGGTCCTGGAAGGATGCTGCTGTGGGGACAGTCACGGAGACGAGGGATTCTGGGGTCAGTGTGACAGAGGCCATGCTTGGGGTGACTACCGAAGCTGACAAAGAAATTGAGCTGCAACAGCAGACCATAGAAGCCTTAAAGGAAAAGATCTACCGCCTGGAAGTACAGCTCAAAGAAACCACCCATGACCGAGAGATGACTAAGCTCAAGCAAGAGCTCCAGGCTGCTGGATCGAGGAAAAAAATCGATAAAGCCATGATGGCCCAGCCGCTTGTCTTCAGCAAGATGGTGGAGGCCGTCGTGCCGACGAGAGACCAGATGGTTGGCCGTCACGTGGACGTCGTTGACTCGTGCGTTGGGACCTCTGTGCAAACAAGTAGCGTAGGCATCTCCTGCCGGCCCCACTGTGAGAATAAAGTCACGGGGCCGGAGCTGCCCATGAATTGGTGGATTGTTAAAGAAAGGGTGGAAATGCGTGACCAGTGCACTGGAAGGGCTGTGGAGACGTGCGATAAGAGCGTGGGTGTGGAAATCAGTGTCTGTGAAACAGGCAGCAACACGGAAGAATCTGTAAACGACTTGACGCTGCTCAAGACCAACCTGAATCTCAAAGAAGTGCGATCGATCGGCTGCGGAGACTGTTCCATCGATGTGATTGTCTGCCCGCCAAAGGAGTGCACCTCCCGCGGCGTGAGCACGGAGCCCGCGGGCCAGGCGGAAGCTGCTGTCATGGCAGTGCCTCACACCACCAGCCAGCACACCAGCACGGCTTTGGAGCAGCTGAACCAGTCCACCAACACCGAGACGGCCGCCCTCGTCGAGTCCTGCACCAACACTTCCCTCAGCACTTTGGACAAGCAGACCAGCACCGGGACTGTGGAAACGCGGACGGTGGCTGTAGGAGAAGGCCGTGTCAGGGACATTAACCCCTCCACCAAGACTCGGTCCATCGGAGTTGGCACGGTGCTCTCTGGCAGTTCCGGGCTTGACCGGCCATCAGCTGTGAAGACCAAAGAGTCCGGCGTGGGCCAGATAAATATTAATGACAACTACCTGGTTGGTCTCAAAATGAGGACCATCGCATGTGGGCCTCCCCAGTTGACTGTGGGGCTGATGGCCAGCAGGAGGAGCGTAGGTGTCGGGGATGAGCCTGTAGGAGAGTTCTTGGAGGGCCCGCAGCCCCAGGCTCCTTCCGGAATGATGACCGGCTTGGATCACTACATTGAGCGTGTCCAGAAGCTGCTGACGGAACAGCAGACGCTGCTGGCTGAGAACTATAGTGAACTGGCGGAAGCTTTTGGGGAACCTCACTCGCAGATTGGCTCTCTCAACTCGCAGCTCATCAGCACCCTGTCATCCATCAATTCTGTCATGAAGTCTGCAAGCACCGAAGAGCTGAGGAACCCCGACTTCCCCAAAATGACTCTGGGTAAAGTCGCAGGTAGGTAGCGCTCTGCGGGACCTGGGGATGAGGAAGGGTGGGGGCTATACTTCTAGAACCATTCTAAAATGCTAGAACCCTGGAGGAAGCTTTAGAGTGGTAATTTGATAGAGTGATGGAAAACCGTGGCTAAATCTGCTGTTTCTCATTGTCTGGTAGCTTCTTTGGCCTCTGCCTGAGGACTCGGGCTGGAAGAAGAAAAGTAAACTAATGCTGGCTGGCCTAGGGGCTGCCTCCTGGGACTGCTGGTTTGATATGCTGTCTTCCAGTTATTCATTTACTTGTTCATTTAATTTAGGCAGGCTTAAAAAAGGTCCTTTCATGTTTGTAACCCCAACTACCAGTGTATTATTATTACAATTTTTACCAGTATATTATTGATAAAAAAAATACTGGTAGAAAATATTGAAACTTTTTAGGAGGGGAGGGAGACTCCATTAATTCATATTACTCCAAGAAATAATGATTGAGTTCCTGCTCTGTTTCAAGCATAGGTGTCAGCTCCTGTCCTGACATTCCAGTTTGGGGGCACAGACACTAAACAATAGACCTAGCTCATGTCAGGTGGTGGTATGTGCTATGAAGAAAAGAACTCCAGTTACAGGAATAGTGAGTGGTGGTGGTCAGAGTAGGGGCTGTTTGAAGTGGGGTGGCCCAGGAAGGCCTCTCTGATAAGCCAGAACTCTGAGAGAAGGGAGCCCTAGCCCACTGTTTGTTTTGATCGGTGCTTACATTTTTGTCTTCCTCATCCTTGCCCTTATTCATTGGGATTCCTGCTCACCTCCTGATTTTTTTTTTAATTGACGTTAATAATTGAGAAACTACCCTGGAAGATTTTGTGACATAATTCTTCCCTGGACGCCTCACTAGAATGACTTCCCTTGTTATCAGTGTGTGTGTCTCTAAGAATGCATACTATCCGCCCAGGACGGGGTTTCATTCCTGGCTGTCCTGGTCTCACGAACCAGCCTGACCTGGGGAAGCAAAGTCAGTCTTCTTTACAGGGCATTGTAAAGTGGGGACTGGAAGGGCTCCCATCCTAGAAGGTTGTCACTGTGTTGGTCCCTGGCATGTGGTGAGCACAGGGTCACTGTTGTTGTCATTGGTGGTTGTGCTAGTAGCATGTTGAATGTGGTTTCCTTTGTTGATATGCTAAACCGTAGTGTGAGGTTTGGGAGGCCACTGCAAACATATTCTCAACTCTGACCAAAGGCTACATGCAAAACGAGTGTAAATGCTTCGTGTGATTTGTGTAATGTAGATTAAATTTAAATTTATTTTGATTGATTGATTTTAGAAAGAGAGGAAAGGGGAAAAAGAAAAACATTGATTTGTTGTTCCACTTATTTATTCATTCATTGATTGATTCTTGTATGTGCCCTGACCGGGGATCAAACCTGCAACCTTGGCATATAGGGATGACACTTTAACCAACTGAGTTACCCAGTCAGGGCCCTAATATGCATTAAATTTAATTGTAATGTGAAAATGTCCAATGTTTTAGACTTAACTATAAGTAAGCCATTAATAAGAATTTCAAAGTCTTTCTGTTTCTCTTTATACACAGTGCTTCTCAACTTTCTGGCCTTTTAAATACAGTTCCTCATGTTGTGACCCAACCATAAAATTATTTCATTGCTACTTCATAACTGTAATGTTGCTACTGTTATGAATTGTAATGTAAATATCTGATATGCAGGATGGTCTTAGGCGACCCCTGTGAAAGGGTCGTTTGACCGCCAAAGGGGTCGCGACCCACAGGTTGAGAATCGCTGCTTTATAGCCTAAAAGTTGTAGTGGCTGAAATGGACTGAAATATCTTTTATATCTCCCTAGGCTTCCACTTTCAATACTGAATTAATATTAGCTTTTAGTAACCATGCTGTGGAACAGACAGCTTATTGTAGGAGAAAAAATGGACATGACCATGACAGCTGATGTGTGTGTTTTTGCCTTTTAGAATCAAAGGAGTCTAATAAATGTTCAGGGGAGTCATTGTAGAGTAAACAGGATTAAAATGATATGTGGAGTCTTAAGTAACTAATAATATGTCTGTTTCCACGTCTTTTTTAAAAATCATGATGTCAGATGTAGAAGTCAAAATAAAACCCTTAAATACCTCCAGACACAGATGGTACAGTAGATCATCCATTATAAAGGCGTTTTCCTGCCAGCCTTCCTCCCTCTTCCCCAAACTGGGGCTTCTATTTCACATTCTTGCCAAAAATATTCGGCTGAACCATTAGAGTAATCTGCCTGACACCCCGAACAGCAAGAGAGGGGATAAAGTTGTGTCTGGCTGTGTGACAGTGTTCTTGGGTCTATTTCCAGTCACACCGATGCTCCACACGTCTCTGCTTAGATCTGACCCTGCACAGGAACACCTAATTAATCAGCTGAAATGCACAAGCGCCACAGCATTGGTGAACAAACAGTATAAATATATTTAATAATACTTACTGGGTCATAGTGGCAGCTCCCTCGCAGAACGCAGAAGAACAGCTTCAAAGTGTTTCTGTAATCCACATCACGTTTGTATTTTAGATGTTTTGCTTTTGAACTTCCAATGAAGAAGGAACTCGGTTAGGAGCTCAACCCAGGGTGTTAAATATTTGTTATCTGGTGTTTGTTATATGAACTGAAAATGAAAGCAGCTTGATCTATGGTCTAGAGAGAGTGTCAGTACCTGCAAGCTGTGAAGATTAAAAGTGTGTCAAAATGCACTGCGGCTGACTGTGCACACCATATAATAGAGAGTGTTGCTCACACACAACGTTTCATGCCTTTCTCTACCAAAAGGCATAGTGGAGTATAGGAAGGTATTCATTTCAGACTTTGTCTTCCAAATGAAATGATAGGGTATTTGGGTTTGATATCTACCAAAAAGGTCATATAAATGATTATGTATGTTATGTCAACCTAATACTTGAGTGCGAAGGAGCTGTTGAGTTTGGGCTCCAAAGCCAGACATTCTGGGATCAAATTCTTTCTCTGCCACTAGGACAACTTGTCTTCATTCCCTCACAGGGTTGAAATGAAGATTTAATGCATTAATAAGAGTAAAGCATTTGAAACAGCCTGCAGCACAGAGAATATAAATGCTCAATAAATGCTGGCTGTTGTTGCTGTTACTGTTTTTAGTACTTCCAGAAATGGAAATGTGGACATAGAACAAATTGCCAAACAGAAATTGTGCAAATGATCTTTTGTTTTTAGTCCAAATTCTCATCTTCATAATTCTGGCTGGCCATTGCCTTCATCCCCCAATTATATTATGCCTCCCCAACTAACAACTTTATCAAAATAAAAAAATACATATATATAGAGAGAGAGATAGATAAAAATGGGAAAATACATCTGAGAGGAAGGGAGAGGGAGAGAGATAGAAACCTCAATGATAACTAACAACTTTATCAAAATGAAAAATATATATATATAGAGAGAGAGAGAGATAGATAAAAATGGGAAAATACAAAGTAGGAAGAATAAATTTTCAGTTCAGCCTCATTCAGAATCTGTGTGAAAGCCCAAAACGAAGCCAAAATTAAATTAAGTATATTAGTGTCCAGTCTAGGAAATTCTCTTAAACTTGCCTAGGGTTGAAGATTTGAGGGTATAACTTGTTGGTATGCACAAGAGCATTATTTTTAGCAGCATTATTATACCTAACCTATCATTTTCTTAAAATTATAACAAGTATGTGCTCATAACAAATAGCGGGTCATAAGGCCATAAATAAAGAATGACAGCCGAAACCGGTTTGGCGTAGTGGATAGAGCGCCGGCCTGCGGACTGAAAGGTCCCAGGGTCGGTTCTGGTCAAGGGCATGAACCTGGGTTGCGGGCACATCCCCAGTAGGAGATGTGCAGGAGGCAGCTGATCGATATTTCTCTCTCATCGATGTTTCTAACTCTCTATCTCTCTACCTTCCTCTCTGTAAAAAATCACTAAAATATATAAAAAAAAAAAAAAAGAATGACAGCCTCTCCTTCACGCCCCCAGGGGGTAACCTCGTGTGTGCTTGGTGTACACAAGTGTGTATGTGAGTGGGGCTGTATTTTGGAGACATACTTTTTTAAATAAAAGTTGAATCATGCATATTCTATGCACTTGTCACATAAAAGATCACAAACATTTTTCCTGAATTTGGTGCTGACCAAAGATGTTCTATAAAACATCTTTTTATAGACATGTTTTATAAAACATGTTTTTCATTCCTAGCAATTGAATTTCCACGTATTATTTCTATAGGTAGATAAGTAGGTTGTAATTAAGAATTTAAGAAGAAATAAGTTTCTGTTATCAAAGAAACCTTAGGAAAATAATGTTTATGCTTCCTGTAAATCAATTGGATTGTTTTGGTTTGAGGAGTGGGTTAATATTTCTTTTCATTTTTTTTTCTTTCTCTCTGGAAGAGGAAACAGGAGAGAAAATTCTAGACAAATGACGTGCAGTTACAAATACTCTAAATATATTATAGCTGTCTCTGAGGAAACACAAACAGAACTATCTATAATGGTGGAACTGAACTGCCAGCCACATGGGTTATAGAAAATTCATCTCTCATACTCAAACAAAAGAACTGCATTTTAAATCAGCTTCCACATTTGCCCTGTTCGTTATCTCAAGTTTGTTAAAAAGTTTATGAACTTGAAGTCATTCCCATAATTGTGAAAGCAGTTTTGTAGACAGAGAGATGTGAGCCAAAGCAAAAGCAGGGAAATAAATTGTTACAAAATGCCATTTCTGGTTAGTTTTCTCCCAGTTCAAATAATTACCAGTTACTTGTCCTGGTACCTATTTTTTAAAAATAATAGTTGTCTTTTAATTAGTGCTACAATAGCATCAGAATAAGTCAAACAAAATATTGTTGGCACCTTGCAGTATATGTATACTGGCATGAGGTAGTTAGCTGACTTCTTGTACCGGCTGTACAGGAACTTGGAGAATCACTGTAGAAAGGGAGAGTCTGGGTTTCCGTGTCCTTCTGTGTCATGAGAAGGATGCATTAGATTTTTCATGCAGGGGGCTCTTTCAGCAGAATTTTTTTAAAATGTATTTTTTATTGATTAAGATATTACATATGTGTCCTTATCCCCTCTCCCCCCACTCATGCCCTCACCCCGCCCCCTCTCCGTTGTCCGTGTAGATTGGTTAGGCCTATATGCTTGCATATAAATCCTTTGGTTGATCTCTCCCCCTTACCCTCACCCTCCCCTACCTTCCCTCCTAGGCCTGACAGTCCAATCAATGCCTTTCTGTCTCTGAATCAGTCCTTATTCATCAGTTTATGTTGTTCATTATATTCCACAAATGAGTGAGATCATGTGGCATTTATCCTTCTCTGACTGGCTTATATAGCTAAGATTTGGAAACAGCCTAAGTGCCCATCAACAGATGAATGGATTAGAAAACTGTGTTACATCTACACAAGGGAATACTACGCTGCTGTAAAAAAGAAGGAACTCTTACCATTTGCCACAGCATGGATGGAACTCGAGAGCATTATGCTAAGTGAAATAAGCCAGTCAGCAGAATTTTTATGCGAAACTAGCTCTTCACCAGACTGCCCATCAGATTCAGCTGGGGAACTTTTCCAAAATTCATGGGTTTCCTGCTATCATCCACCACCACCATCACCAACCCTAAAGGCACACCCCAGGCCCTATTTCAGGGAAATATTGTTGGAATAAACAGCCTCAGAGTGAGGCTTCTTAACCTGAGGTCCATAGCTTCATGAACATTTTTGTGTTTGGAATTTTTGTGAAGAAAGTGCATAATTTTCATCAGAGTCTCAAAGGGGATAGTGACCCTCAGAAGGATTGAAATTTTAGATGGGTTTCAGAGCTTGGGGAAAAGTACTCCAGTCCTGAGAAAAGTCTTTTACAGAGTTTAAAATCTGTTCACCGTTGGTGAGCCCTTTAGTTGACACATTTCAAAATCTTCCTCTTTAAAAAAAAAAATCAATGATGAGAGAGAATCATTGATGGGCTGCCTCCTGCACGCCCCTTACTGAGGAGGGAGCCTGCAACCCCGGGCCTGAGTGGGAATCAAACCGTGACCTCCTGGTTTTTAAACTGATGCTTTATCGTGTTCCGTGGGTACTAGTGAAATGCACGTGCAGCCTGGGGAAAGGTGCAGGTTTACTTTGACGCCTTCTGTGAATGACTCCTAAAATGTGCAGCTCATTTCTGGCCAAAGCACAGAGATGAGTGGTTTGTGAGAACAAAGTGGCTTTGAATCTCTGACGTCCATTCATAAATGACAAAGGGGATTGTTGAGTGAGGATGATGGGCTACCGCTGTTTATTCTTCTTCTAAACAGCAAGTCACTCATATCTCAATAAAGATGTCCCAAGCCTGCTCTGTACCCTTCTCCTTTGGGGTCAATTGATAGTTATGCAGTCAGCGTTGACTATATGCAAAGTGTGGCACTGCAACAAAGAGCTAGTGGTCCCATACCTTGAAGGACTTGGGAAGCCAAGACATATAGCAGAAATATGAATGATTACCTCTGGTGGGATATGTTAGCCCCTAAACAGTGTGCACGTACACAGCGCTGGAATTGTTCAGCTGGCATCCCGCTCTCTGAGGCAAGGGAGGGGATGAGCTTAGGAAGCAGAGGAGGACCTTAGCTGTATCTGAGGAACAGAGAGCACATCTGCTCAACCCAACTTCAGTCACTGCAGCTTGTCAGTGTGGGTTTTCTGGGTTGCCTTGGGATGGTGTGTAATTAGATGTGGGTGGGGTTGTGGTGAGGAAGAATCAGATTCTTAATCTGCTCTAACGCTTTAATTTCTGAGTACCCACTTTTAGATACATTCATAACAGCTGTCTGGCATTTTCTCAAGAAAATATTAAAGTGGCCCTAGAAATTATTAAGCTGCAGCTCTGGCCACGTAAGTTTTTCATCTCCAGTTCAAGTTGACTATGTTGGTGACCACCTGTAGTGGCATTCAGGCGGTGCTTGAGAGGTGATCCCGGAAACAGAAAGGGATTGTCCCTTCTCCACCAAAGCTACATAC
>NW_006291965.1:4046355-4063687 GCF_000327345.1 Myotis davidii
CCCCGCAAAAAAAAAGGGCAGAAAAGGTACCCAAAATAGGTGATCCTTCATAAATAATCTCAGTCTATTCCCCAAACCCACATGTGGGCTGACAAGGGTGAATTCATGTTCAAGCTCCTTTCTTCTTGGAAAAACTAGAAGTACTATTTCAAATTCCTTTGAATTCTTATACTTTGTGAAAATACCTAAATCATAGAGTGGCCTCTGTAATGATTCAGAAATTTCAGTCCTACCTCTTCTTGACAAGTAAGCTAAATGTTCTTTAAAAATCATATCACAGCGTCTAGCTCAAAATTGGCACCGTAACATGGTTAATTTTCCTTAGCTGTGTTTTCAGAAAGGACTCGGCATTGTAAATAAAAATATGAGTTAGCATGCCAGAGGAGCTGGAATGTGTGAACAGAGCAACTTTTAAAAGCTATTTTAGTAAATTTTTAAAAATCAACAGATCTAGAAACAAAACACTGCTCTTTACTAACATTAATACCCATTCTGGGTGAGTAAACATCTCAGAGGAAACTGGAGAAGGTGATCTCTTTAAAACTCCTCCAGTTCTATTTTTCATTGAATTATTTTTCTTCCAAATACGTTTGCTTTTAACATTTCTAAAGAAAGTAAAAAAAAAAATGTTTTCAGGTTACTTATTTTTCATTATAGTTTGCCTGAGCTAGTATAACTATCCATACATTAATCACTAAGTACACTTGAGAATACGAATTAATGTTTCAAAGTGGTTCTTATTTTCAAGAAGAAAATCACGTTTTCTGTCACTTGCTCTCTTAGTCATTACATCTGGTCAAGTCATAAAATGAGGCTAGTGCTTTATTGGCCTTTGTGGCAATTTTGAGTTCATGACCAAAGTTGCCCACTCCCCAGCTCACTTACTCCCCAGGTGAGAACCATTGCCACCTGGTGGGAGTTTGGAGCATCTAGGCCAGAATTCTGAGGGTGCTTCTTGTTAATCCTGTTGTTTTGCCCGTATTGTTTGGTAGTATTTACTGCTTGTCATGGGTTCCTACCATTAGGGGTCCAGGCCTATTAATAACTAAATTACCAGTAATTCCTAAGAATTCACATGATCCAAGTTAATGGATTGAAACCAGATGGAAGCCTAAACTCTTGTTTTTAGCAGCCGAGTTTTGTTTTTATACTGGCTAATTTAATCCAGTGCTTCTCAGTCCTGGGTGCTCATTAGAATCACTTGGGGAGCTGTTAAAAACAAACTAAGTAATATTTAGACCCACATGCAGATGGTTCATTACATCTGTATTGTTAAAAGTGCCACCTCCAACTCAGGTGATTTTGAAAGGCGGCTGAGGTTGAGACCATTGAATTTTCTTGGTCGCTTCATTTCTGGCTTTCTTGGCTGCACTTTCCCTGTGTTTTACTTAAACACAGCAGTCACCTGTCACAGTCTCATGCTAGTGCACGTGTGATCTTATGTGTGCCCTATAACTACGATGGCTCTGACGAGTCCAGACCGCTGTTTGCGGGCCATTTAAGATCAGCCAGAGTTTCAGTACCATCTGAGAAACATTTTCTGTCAATAAACGTGACAAGTTCCCTCTGATTTCAGTGAATGGGAATTGGTTTAATATTTAATGTTCTTTGCCTTTGCTAGTCAGCCTAAATAGAATCCCTGTGACTTTCAGTTGAATTACATAGGCACTTACCAAAGGCTTTCTATTGTCCGGTGCTATTTTAAGCACCGAAGAGCACACCAGATATGAACATGGCAAGGAGAGACTCAAGCTTACCTTCTCAAGGAGGAGACCCCCATGAAATAGAGAAAACAGAGGGCATTGGTTAGGACAAGGAGGGGAGACAGAGGTGTCAGGGAATCATAGGAAAAAACTATAGAGGAGAGAGAATTGGGGCCAAGTCTTGATTAGAGTGTGGGTAGAATTTAACTGGCAAAGGCAGCCGAAATTGCAGGCCTGTAGAACAATCTACTAGAGAAGGTCACTGAAGTGGGAGTAATTAAGTCACTAGACCACTCTGAATGAGTAGGCGGTGGTAGCTGAGCAGGAAAAAAATCCCACAGGCAAGAAGAATCTATCCACACTCATCAAGAAGTTTCCTCCAGTGCCTGCTTGAGCAGTTGGGCCTTGATTGGAAAAAGCTTTAAAAGCCCTAGTTTACAAAGCTAAGCTGTGTGAAGAGAAGCGTTGCCTCGGCTGGGGAGATTATCTGGAAGGATGGGGAGTTGTGGGTTTACTGGGTGGTTAGAAGTGTTCTGTGTCTTAATTTGGGGGGTGGTTACACGGGCATTTACCAAAACTCACCAACTCTACACTTAAATTTTTTCATTCTATTGTATATAAATTATACTTCAATTTTAAAACATTTTTTAAAAGCTGTATTTAAAAAGAAAGAGAACTTATGGATTAAAAGACTTAAAAACCATAGCAGCCAATGGATGTGTAGGACTGGGATTCTGATTTAAACACTATTAAAATATTTTAAGAGACCATTGGACAGATTTGAATACTGACCAGATAATGTAGTAATTTTAAGAAATTATCCTTTTTTTTTAGGTTTGATAGTTGTAGCATTATAATTATTTTGAGAGTTCTTTGTTTTAGGAATATATACTAAAATATTTATGGGTGCAAGTGATAGGATCTCTAGCTCTTGCTTCAGAATAATTCTGTGTGGGTGGAGGAAGTGAAGATGAGACCAGATAGCTCTGATCATTGTTGAAGCTAGTGATGTGAACACAGGGATTTCTTTCTTTTTTTTATTAAATAATTTTTTATTTTTCAATTGCAGTTGATGTACAGTATTATATTAGTTTTAGATGTACAAACCAGTGATTAGACATTGATTATGTATCTTATGAAGTGATCACCCTCAATAAATCTAGTACACATCTAACACCATACATAGTTATTACAGTATTATTGACTATATTCACTACACTGTACTTTACATCCCCATAACTATGCTGCAACTCCCAGTTTGTACTTCTTAATCCCTTCATTTTTTCACCTAGCCCCACCCAACCCCTCTCCCATCGGGAAATGACAATATGTTCTCCATATCTACCGTCTGAGCCTGTTTCTGTTCTGCTTATATACTTTGTTTAGATTCCATATATAAGTGAAATCATATGGCACTTATGATTTGGGTGACCAAGAAGGCTACACCATTGGGCGTACAGGATACCTACAGAGCCCATAGGCCACTTTACCAAGACTGGAAGACATAGCAGCTCTATCTAATACATAGAAACAAACACAGCAAGACAGCCATGATGAGAGACAAAGAAACATGTCCCAAATGAAAGAAGAGGGAAAAAACTCCAGAATTCTTTGGCTTCCAAATTGCTGATTTGATCCTCTCTTTCCTCTACTCTACTGTTGATTTCAACTTAGTGTATCCTTCATTTCTGACTGATTCTTTTTTTATGTTTTCTATCTCCCATTATTATGTTACCCAAATCATAAGTGCCAAATCACTTGTCTGTCTTTGCACAGTACATTGACCTCTAGGTTTATTCATGTTGTTGCAAATGGCAAGATTTCTTTCTTTTTTTATGGCTGAGTCCTATTTCATTGAATATGTGCACAACTTCTTTATCCATTCATCTATTGATGGAAACTTAGGCTGCTTCCCTATCATGGCTATTGTAAATAATGCTTCAGAGAACATATAGATATCTTTTTGATTTAGTGTTTGGGGATACTTTGGATAAATACCTAGCAGTGGACTTGCTGGGTCCTTCGTTGTCTCTTGTTATATCCTTTGTTTTAAAGTATGTTTTGTTTGGTGTAAGTATTGCTACCTCAGCTTTCATTTGTTTGTATCCATTTTCATGAAATATCTTGTTCCATCCCTTTAATTTCAGTTTTTATGCGTCTTGTCTTTTGTTCTGAAGTGAAGTGGGTCTCTTATAGGCAGCATATGTAAGGATCTTGTTTTGTTATCCATTCAGCCACCGTATATCTTTTGATTGGAGCATTTAATCCACTTGCATTTAAAGTAATTGTTGATAGGTTTTTATTGTCATTTTATTATTCATATTTTTATCCTTTTTTCTTCTTCTTATAGAAGACCCTTTAATATTTCATGTAATGTTAGTTTGGTAGTGATGAACTCCTTTACTCCTTTACTCCTTTTTCTTGTCTGAGCAGCTCTGTATCTGTCCTTCGATTCTAAATGATAGCTTTGCTGGGTAGAGTAATTTTGGTTTTAGGTCCTTGCTTTTCATCACTTTAAATATTTCGTGCTAATCCCCTCTGGCCTGTAAAGTTGCTTTTGAGGAATCAGCTAACAGTCTTATGGGAGCTGTCTTGTAAGTAACTAACTGCTTTTTTCTTGCTGCTTTTAAGGCTCTCTGTCTTTAATCGTTGGCATTCTCATTATGATGTGACTTGGTGTGAGTTTCTTTGTGTTTATCTTGTTTTGAACCCTCTGTGCTTCCTGGACTTATATGTCTGTTTCCTTCACCAGGTTAGGGAAATTTTCCATCTTTTTTTTTTTTTAAATAGGTTTTCAATTCCTTACTCTCTCTCTCTCTTCTCCTTCTGGCACCCCCATGATGTGAATGTTTGAAGTTGTCCCCAGAGGCTCCTTACATTGTTCCCTTTTTGGGGGGAGGGGGAAAGGGTGTTTGTTTTAAATATTTTTATTGATTTTTAAAGAGAGGGGAAGGGAGAGGGAGAGAAAAAGAGAAACATCGATGTGAGAGCAGAACATTGGTCTGCTCCCTCCTGTATGCTCTCTACCAGGGATCAAGCCAGCATCCTGGACATGGGCCCTGACTGGGAATTGAACCAGCAACATTTTGGTATACGGGATGATGATTAAACAACTGAGCCACACTGGGCAGGGCCTCTTTTTGGAGGGGATTCTTTTTTCTTTTTGCTGCTCTGATTGGGGTTTTCCAATTCTTTGGCTTCCAAATTGCTGATTTGATCCTCTCTTTCCTCTACTCTACTGTTGATTTCAGCTTAGTGTATCCTTCATTTCTGACTGATTCTTTTTTATGTTTTCTATCTCCCATTATTATGTTAACTCTTTGTTGAGGTCCTAAGTTCATCTATTCTTCCTCTAAGTTCATTGAGCATCCTTATAACCAGTGTTTTGAACTCTGCATCTGTTAGATTGCTTCTCTCCATTTTATGTATTTCTTTTCTGGAGTTTTTTCCCTCTTCTTTCATTTGGGACATGTTTCTTTGTCTCTGATCATGGCTGTCTTGCTGTGTTTGTTTCTATGTATTAGATAGAGCTGCTATGTCTTCCAGTCTTGGTAAAGTGGCCTATGGGCTCTGTAGGTATCCTGTACGCCCAATGGTGTAGCCTTCTTGGTCACCCAAGGTAGGTATTCCACTTGTGCCCCCGAGACCTCCACCCCATGTGGGCTGTATGCATGCTCCTGTTGTAGTTGAGCCTTGATTGCTGCTGGCATGCCACAGAGAAGGGCTCACTTCTGCAGAGCTCTGATTCCCAATGAGTCCTCCTGTTTGGAACCTGCCCCTTGAATGTGTCGCTCATGGAGGTGGTTGGTTGGTACTTCAGCATGGTCTGAAGCTGTCCACCAGGTGTGCTGGCTCTGGTCTCCCGAGAGGTGCAGGCCAAGGTCAGCCGCTTCCTGTGCCCTGCCCTGGAGCCACCTGGCATGAGCTACAAAGCGATCTGCAGATGGCTGCTACATGTGCTGGGCTTGGAGGTGCCCAGGTAAGGGCAAACTATGAACTGAGGCTGGCTGCCAGTGTGCCCGGTCTGGGCTATTAAGCAAGAGTTTGGGGGCACTCCAAAGCCAGATGCTGCTTATTTGGGGTTTGTGAACCTTTGAGAGATTTTAAGAAAGTCTGTAGCATATGAACCAAGACAGGCCATTTGTATGGAAAAGCCACTGGAATTGGCTTGGTGGGCCCACAAGTTGGGTGGGGCATGGTCTCACCAGGACAAGGGTAACAGTGTTGGGTAGGTTAATAGAGACTCAGACATGGTGCCCTCCTACCAGCTCTGTAGGGGGAGGGCTCAGCAAAGGAAGAGTGGCTTCTGTCAGGAGTTCTGTCTGGGAGAAAGCTGCCCTTCCAACCCTCCCCCCAGACAGTTCAGTTTCTCCCTAGATGTTTCTGGCACCTTTCCAGCTGCTGCCCCAGTGCTGCATGAACACAGGGATTTCTTATACCATCTACTTTTATGTTTAAGATTTCAATAATAATAATAATGATAAATGTATTTACATGTTAAAAATCATTGTTCTTAATTATGAAAATGCTTATTGAAGGTGCTTCTCTAGGAAGAGTGCTCTGGCCCTGGGGATTTACTATGGAGACATTAGAGGTTACTGTAGTAATTTCAAAGTAATGATGAATGTACTTGGAGGAGGAATGAAGATAAATGATGATAAATCCCCTGTTTTGTTTATTTGCTTAAAATAAGTCAAAGACATTTTAGACATCTTATATTTGCTGCTGGGAGACACATCAGGTTATGGGGCATTAAATAATATTTGGAGAGCTGCATTCAGTATTGTATGTGTGTGCTGAGGTGGGAGGTGGGTTTGTAAAGGAATTACCAGGAGGTACCTTCAGAGCTAGAGGAGGGAACATTGTGTTGTTGATTAGTGGACAAAGTGCTGGTCACAGAATTACAAAATGTGACTTCAAGTCACTGAACCTCCCTGGCCTTCAGAATTCATAATCTCTCACACTGAACATTTTTCCTCCCTCTACCCTTTTTTTAAGTTACAGTATTGTTTTAAACTAGTAGTTTCCAAAGTGGGGCGTCTGCATCGAAATCTCTTGTGAATGTGTCAGTGTGTGTGTGTGTGTGTGTGTGTGTGTGTGAGGGAGGCGGGGGTGGTCAGAAATGCCCAGATCTATAGAATGATTTTTCTGGCAACAAGTGCCTGGGAATCAGCATTTAATAAATACCCCAGATGAACCTATGAACAATGGAGTTTGACAAGAACAGATTTATAGGTTATCATGGTTCTTTTTCTTCTGATTGCCTCAAAATGCAATCACTACTTAAATTTCTTCTAAGAATCTACGGTAAGGGATTTCAGAGCTTTTCTTTTCAAGAATGTTGTGATCAAATTCTTATCATGTGACGTTATTGTGCGTAGATTTCAATTTTATGGTTGTACTAGTAGCTTATGTTTGTAATGCATAATATAGAAAATAGAGACACAAAGAAGAAAAAATTATAAAAACCCATAGTTCTTTAGCCTTACAAAAACAGTGTTAAATAGGTTTGGTGCATATCCTTCCAGACTTTTTCTAATATGTATTCATATAAATATAATTATTTACCAAAATAGCCTATTTTATTAAATTTCTATTAGTTTTATTCTCATGTAATCTTAATCTTTATAGCCTATTTTTAAAACTCATTAACACATTATGCTCATCTTTCTATGTTAATAAATGTCCACCTACATCAACATTTTGAATGGCTGCATGAAATTTCTTTGTATAAATGTACCAGACTTATTGCATCTGTTTCTTACTGGCACTCTGTGATATTCACCTCTTTTTATTGTTTTCCCCATATTTTGGAAATGGGGACTATCCTTCTATATTTTTTTTTTGTACATCTTCAGTATAAAGTTTCTAGAAATGAAGTTGCTTAGTCATTTGATAAAAGTGCACAGTGAATCAATGTTCACTGTAGGAAAACTAATGACACAGGGAAAAGTTAAAATCATTATAGCTTTCAGATAACTTTTCTGTTTTTGTGTGAAAATATATTAACATGTTTTAATAGGATTATACCATACAGAGAATTTTAATGTCTGCTTTTCTCATTTAACCATATATTATAAATATCTTCCCATGTTAGCCATATTGAAAATTCTGTGATGAACCTATATACATTAATTGCATAATACTTCATCCAATTTTTCTGCTTCAGTCAGAAAAAAATATTAAGTACCTAACATACACAAAAGCAATCTTGTAGATGTGGTGAGAGAAACAAAGTTGATTAGAATTGTTTAGTGTCCTTAAAATATTTACAGACTAGAGGGGAGTCTAATGCGGTCACACAAATCACCCAGTACCTTGTGTTATAGATCCTGTAAGAGGGTATGAAGGATGGGCTGTGAGAGTTCAGAGAAAGACAAGTGGGAAGTGCGGGAAGGCTCAGAAGAGGACATGATGGGGGGTGGGGGGCGGCTTGCCCATGTGGAGGTGGGGAAGAGGAGCATGCCAGGTGGAAGAAGAGCATATCGGAAGTAGTTCCATCTACTGGGTTGCAGTCCCCATCCCAGAAAGGACCACAGGCGTAGAGGGAAGTAAACGTGGAGAGGTACCTTGGTGCCCGGTTGCAGATGATCTAGAATATCTGGCTCTGTGTTTCCTGAGTGATGGGGAACTTTTTAGGTTTCGTTTTAGATGAGGTAACGATGGGATTTGAGCTGAGCGGGAGTGTTGCTCTCAGGGGCATGGGGGGGGGGAGGAGGAAGATGGACTGTCAGGAAGCTACGCTGGTGGCCCAGCATAAGGCTAGGTGTAGCAGCCCGAGCAGAGAGAATGACAAGCTTCGGATACACTAATAAAGGAAAAGATTTAGAGTCAAGAAGGCCTTGGGAGTTTGCATTTGGGTGGCTTGGATAAAGCTCCACTTATGCAAAAAGAAACTGGGGGGGTGGGGAGAGGGGAGGGGGACGGAGCACTTAACAAAATGATGAGTTGCAAGAATCTTTTTATTTTTCGACCATTTAGCCCATTTTGTTTGGTTCCAGAATTACACATTTCTCCACCCTTCTCCTTCCTGACAGGAAGTAATTTGGAATGCACCTGTAGGTGCGGAGGCCTACAGTCAGGAGGACCGTTAAATACGCAGACATCCCGACATGGACAGGAGGTGGGGTTCACAGAAGGAGAGCCCGTCTGCAGCCAGGACACCTTCCCTGCTCAGGAAAGCACGCTGTCTGCAGTGAACCTGACAGATGACCAGATAGCTGCCGGCCTCTACGGTAACCTTCCTCCCGCCCGTCCTTCCCAGCGTCAGCATTCCAGGCCGGCGGCACCCCCCTTCCAACCTGATGTCCCTGTGCCTTATAAACTCACCTGGAGGCAGACCTAGCAGAGCTTTAGGATTACTAAAGAAAGAGCTCTGTGGTCCCTTGAAGAAAACTCACCTGATATTATGAAGTAGAAAATATTTTAAACAGCGTTTCACTCTTTCACAGTCTGGAAGGCATATATTTTCCCCAGGTTATTTCAGCTGAAGAAAAGTTATAATAATAACCCTTATTTTAGTGCCTAAGTGGTTTTTGAAGATCAAATGAGACACGACATCACTTTATAAACAGTGGAAGTCTGATACACACGCTAGTTGTCGCTGCTTTTGTTATGTCTGGAAGTACTAACGGTTTTTCTTTTCCATAAAGAACATTATTAAATGGAACTTTGAATTTTTATTTTTTTTTTTTGCATGCACACAGTTTTCCAATGAGTTGTGCAGGTTTCTCATATATACATGCCAAGATCTGTATTTACATGAATGAGGGGGGGGGACTAAATGTACGTGAAGAAAGATTACCTATTCACTGAACTGGTATGGGTCTGAGTTACATTAATTTTTATCACCTTGATGTATGTTTTCACAGTGTGTGCAAGTAAGGAAAGTACGCTAAAGTCCATCATGAAGAAGAAAGAGGGCAACAGAGATGCAAACGGAGCGAGAAAGAATCTCCAGTTTGTTGGTATTAACGGAGGGTAAGGAAAGGTGGCGGCGCCGGCATTTATACGTGGTCTTTCTGTCTCCTTTGCCTCCTGCCTACTCAAGCTATATTCAGAGGCGCCTAGCCTGGGATGCCGCCACGCCCTGGTGATGGAAGACTCCCTCCTAAGAAAGGGGCACTCGGGCTGCTCTCCTCTCCCCCTCTTGCTATCTTGTAAGGATATGTCACTCTTGAAAGGAAACCTGATGAAGCTGAGCCATTTACATCTTCTCACCTTTGACCTGAAAAAAAAAGAATAGTCTTCAAACAAAAGCAGCAGGTTTCCTGCACTGTTGGACACCTTGTCCTTACCCGTATCAGAACTCAGACACAGACAGAAAGAGACTGAGCGCATCACTCCATGGCCAGCGAGAGTCGCCCCCTCCTTCAAAATGGGTTGTTTTCGCTTGGCGCTCCGTGTTTGCAGACAAAACTGTAGGGCCTTGCCCCCTGAAGAGCAAACCAGTCCTGCCTTCAGTTCTTTGCTTTCTCAATAGAATGGTTACTACTTGTTTGTTCCTTCTCTTCTAATTGGCACAAGGAAATAGCTAAGCCTGTTTGTCTTCCGACCATTAAATCAAATCAATCTATATTGAAAGGATAGAAAAAAGGAACAACTGCAGACCTAGTTCTTATAAAGTTTCCTGCGATTTATACTAAGCAAGAGGTGCTCTCTATAGTAATAAAAGTGTAATATGCAAACTAGACCGGACAGCCAAACGACCTTCTGGACAAAGCCAGGGCTGCGAGGGCCGAAGCCCCTTGCACGAATTGTGAGGGCCGAGCCCTTTGCACAAATTTCGTCCATCGGGCCTCTAATAAGTAATAAACTCTTCCTTCAAAAACAATCCTCTTAATGTCTGTAAGCTTACCATACCCCGTTAAAACAAATCCTGGGTACATTTCAACAAGGACATACTATCTCACTTTCATTAGCAACAACCTAAAGCAGCAGTCGCCATGGGTGGTCCGCGAGGTCCCAAAGGTTGGCGACCGCTGACCTAAAGAATGCACAACACTATTGTGTATAGATATATATATATATTACATATTTTTCCTACAAGTAGTATATGATACCAGTTGGTAATGCAGTAATCCCTCTTAAGTCAGAACCTATTCAGAACCTATTCAGAACTACCAGGCTTTTAAGTAGACCTTACTTTGGACTGCTCAGTGTAGGGCAAGCGTGTTAAATAAATGAGGCATGTGGCCCACCGGTCGCAAGTTTGACATGCTTGGTGTAGGGTCTAAACACACTGGTGAGACTTCTGGAGTCAGCCCTCAGCGTTCCCTTCATAGACATTTCTGTCACTGGGTCTTGATGGGCACACCTTGCATCTCCTGAACTCCCGATTGCCACCTAGGTATGAGACAACTTCGAGTGATGATTCCAGCTCAGAGGAAAGCTCTTCTTCCGAGTCAGAGGATGAGTGTGATGTCATTGAGTACCCTCCCGAGGAAGAGGAGGAGGACGAGGAGGACGAAGACACTCGGGGAACGGCGGCAGGGCACCACGCAGTTAATGTGGAAGGTCGCAAGTCTGCCAGGGTGGAAGATGAAATGCAGGTTCAAGAATGTGAACCTGAGAAGGTGGAAATCAGAGAGAGGTGTGGTACATTCCCCTCCCCTCCCTTCACCCCTCCCACGTTTAATGTACTTTGGCAATAGAGTTGGCCATTTAGGAGATTTTGCAATTGTATCCATTTGTTTATTAGTCTTTCCAGTCTCCAAAGGAAAGCTAAACTTGATCTGTTCCTCAGAGACGCATACATCTTGTCGTGATATTGATAAGTACCAGTGTAGAAGAAGGTGATCACTCTCAGATCTCTTACAGTAGCAAAGAGAATGACTTGATATTTTTGGTCACCTTTATTTCCTTCAACTTTAAGTATTTGTCATCTAATTGTGTACTTGGAGCCACCATCCACAGAGCTATTAGCCCCTCTAAGGTTTTCATTGTTTGAACAACTCACCTTGTATTTAAAGGCATGTTAGAATGCTTTGTGTCCAGCACATTTCTGTTAAGGTTTTAGATTTTAGCATTAGTCATTTATCTTTTTTAAAAAAATATATTTTATTGATTGTTTACAGAGAGGAAGGGAGAGAGATAGAGAGTTAGAAACATCGATGAGAGAGAAACATCGATCAGCTGCCTCCTGCACACCTCCTACTGGGGATGTGCCTGCAACCAAGGTACATGCCCTTGACCGGAATCGAACCTGGGACCCCTCAGTCCACAGGCCGACACTCTATCCGCTGAGCCAAACCGGTTATGGCTAGTCATTTATCTTGATACACTTCTCAGTACTGTTCTCACAGGAGCGTTGTGTGTGAGAGGGACAGTTTTTTGGCCTCAACCAAAGATCACATTTACTGTAAAGATGATGTAACCGGTCACACGTCTATTTTTGGCTGTGCCCTGAGTGATTGGGAACACTACAAGAATGGTTTTTGGAAATATCATAAACAGCAGCTGAAATATCAAGTAAACACTGGTTGGCTGAAACATGCACACAAAATGTAGTAAATTTTAAAGACTTAGTAAATATGGCATCAGTGCCTATAAAACGAGAGAGAATGAACAGATGGAAATTTCAGTGTGGTTTTTCACTATGTGATGTAATAAATAGAACATTTTAGAAAGCTTGCCTTTTTTTAAATTTGGCAAGTGAAAGCTTAACTGTATTTAGACAAGGTAAGTACTTTTAGTATATATGTCCAAGTATTTTCAAATGGCGCGATGTCTTGTCATCTGATTTTTTTAACAGCTTTATTGAGATGTAATGTATATATCATATGTCCTCTGATTTTTAAGTTTACACTTCACGTGGGTTCAACAAACACATCCTGGGTCACCAAATGTGAGTTCAGACGTGTGGCTTACTGGTCGGTGTAATGGGTACGTGGTCATTCAGGCCTCTTCCACCCCATAAGAATAAGGAATACTTTTAAGAACTCAGAACAAAAGGAGTGAAAAATATCCAAATGTTCTTCTACAATAATGTCATACAATTCAAACTGATGAGGCCCAAAGCTGCTCTCATGAAAAGCCGTGATCTCTGGTTGGAGGCGTTAGCTCTGCATCATAGCATCAGCCCTTGGCCACCTAGGGACGCCTGGACTCCCTCCTGGGAAGCACCTTGTACCGAGCAATGAGTTTGGCTCGGCGTGGGGCCTCTGGCCTTTTAAAGTGTTACAGAGTTTGAGATAAAAATGCCTTTCCTTTTATGGCCAATTGTGAGCTTCTTTCTTTTTATTTTTTCCCCCCTTTCAGGTATGAATTAAGTGAAAAGATGTTGTCCGCGTGCAACTTACTGAAAAATAACATAAATGACCCCAAAGCTTTGACCAGCAAGGATATGGTGAGTCTGGTCTACAGTCGCTGCCCCCAGTCTGTGCACAGTGCTGAGTGGACACGCTGGTCACGGCAGCTGTGGCCTGGCCCTGAGCTGTTGTTGCCAGCGTGCTTGCCTCCAGACTATTTCTAGCCTGTGTGGGCAGGGTGAGCATCCTGCTGCCCCGCTCTCTGGGTCACACTGTGAGCCGTTCCCGGAGGCCCAATCTCACATATCCTCCTCGACCCTGTACTTCTCCCGGGGGTGGTGCATCTGTGAGGCATACTTGCACGTGGAAGGCAGGGCTGATGGCAGTCACTCGGCACCTCTCTGCGAGTTTTGCTTTTACTGACAAAACCTTGTGATCCAGGTAGCAGCATCCCAGACTTTTTTTTTTTTTGCACATTAGTATATGTGTGGGGGGTTTTTTGAAAAAAGAAAAGAAAAAAGAAAAAACCTATCTGGGCCAAGGTCAGCATTCCTTTCAATTATGAAACTGCATATTATGTTCCGGTGTGGAATGCAGGCTGCCACTATTTTTAAACTTAGAAATAACTGCACTGTCGTCATCCCAGTCTGAGAGATGCAGAAGCAAACAGCAGAGAGGCTGACGGTTGCCGTAGTGAGCGCGAGCGGCAGATATGGGACAGAGCCGCGCTTCCGGGCAGTGGTGAATCCGACCCGTTGCCAAGTCTGTCGCCCTCTCCTGCGTTGGTGAGGTGGATGTGTGGCTGCTTTCCTAGGCCAGACCAGCCCTTGTGTGGACAGCTCTATTCAGTGCGCTGAGAAAATGTAGTTTTTTGTATTGTTTTAGATAGTAATGCACAGCTGAATCTTTGCATTTTAGCATTAGATTTAATAGGAAGTTTTATGCTGGTTAACTTAAGTCAGCAGCTAGTGAGAGAGTTGATTTATAAGCCTCACAGCCTTAGAGAGTTATGAAACCAAAATGTTAGGGCTAGAAGGGATTTAAGGAATTATCTCACCCTGGAGAGGCAACTAGATTTCCTTCCTGTACAACAAGCACAATCTGAAGAACTGGTGGTGACTGTCACAGGCATGAGCAGTGCATGGGCGTGTGCCCACGAGGCCTCTCTATTCTGGTTCATCCTGCTTTAACCGAGGCCCAAAAGATTATAAGTCTTGTCCAGAGTGGCAGCTACTAGTTAGTGCTGGGGCTAGATAATACCTGTCTTGAGTACTGGTTCATGTTTTTTGTTTTGTTTTGTTGTTTTTTTTATAGGATATTGAAATATTTGTTTCTTTTTTTCTTTAATATATTTTATTGATTTTTTACAGAGAGGAAGGGAGAGGGATAGAGAGTTAGAAACATCAATGAGAGAGAAACATCGATCAGCTGCCTCCTGCACACCCCCTACTGGGATGTGCCCGCAACCAACGTACATGCCCTTGACCAGAATCCAACCTGGGACCCTTCAGTCTTTAGGCCGACGCTCTATCCACTGAGCCAAACCGGTTAGGGCTTTTGTTCTGTTTTTATCCAAACTAAATCACATAACCTTAGAATATGGTATTTAAAAAAAAAAAAAGGATGGTGTCAGCTCATATTTGTGTATGCTGCTATGGAGACTTAAACTTCATCAGAGCCAGCCAAGTCCTGACATTCAGTCAGTGTGCTGGAAGGAGCATGGCAGTGATGTTTACGGAAGGAAATACTCCGTAAAATTCCTGGCCGAGGGGCGGACATCAAACTACATGCTGAGCTCTATCAGTGATGCACTAAATGCCGGTCTGAACCTTGGTCACAAATAGCGAAACCATGAAACATCACTTCAGTGTTACTATTTCCCACTAGGTTTAAATTGAACTTAAAACTGGTGCTTTCAGGCCCCTCATTTTTTAGCCATAATATATTTTTTCTTTAATCTGGCTCAACATACTAGACCATGTGGTCTTCCGGGAAGTCTTCACATTTCTATGACCCCAGATTGCCAAGCATAGTGTCAGGCACACATTCCGTGATCAGTACATTTTTGTTCGTTGAATATTTCTTTAGTGCAAAAGTGTTTAAAGTATTGTGCTGTGAAAAGTAGTGGACATGTGAATGGTCACAATGTCAGGGGCCATATCACCCTATAGGACACTGGATATTTAGCAGTAACAGAGCTAGGATAACCAGAGGACATAATTCCCCTTCCTTCCGTGTTATAACGCCAAAGAAATAGAAATCTGAATAGGTAAAGGGGGGGGGGGGGAGGAAAGAAAGAAAAGAGGGAGCAGAAAAATAGAAAAAAAATAGAAGAATTCTCTCTTGGCCACGACCCCTTTCAAAGAGTGACCAAATATACGGTTGAATGGGCTAAAACTGAATCATCAGTGGCAGGAAAATAGAGGTGGAAGCTCTACAATCTCAACCTTTCTATCGAAAGAGGACTTCTTGGGTTCTGTTTCTTTTGACATAGACTGTCCATCTTTCTTTGATATATTTTTAATCTTGTAAAGAGAAGCAAAGCACAGATGAATGGTACCCTCGTAAGAAAGAGGGCCTGTGAAAAAAGTGTAGTTATCCCCATCACCAGCATTGGCTGTGACCCGTCTACCTTGAACTTCATGCGGTGCAAGTTTAACCTGCTCATCCATGAAGAACATGTCATGTGTCCACACCCAAAGCGGGGAGGCGAGTGGGGCTGATGACCAAAAGCAGATGGTCCTCCTGGGAAATGTAATTTGTCCCAGATCTGCTTTTTCCTCCCTTTCCGTGACTGAACATGTCTTTAATATTGGCATGGGGATCGAGCTGGCTACATGCTTATGGTCTCCCAGCCTCATGCTGGGGAGATGTTGAAGGAGCTGAGCAGTATAATTAAGTGTGGGTTAAGTAATTCCTTCTGTCCCAATTACTATGAAAGTCATTTGCACAGCCAGCATAACTGCATAATGTTCATAGTCCCATAATAACTAGAGCCAGGCCTCAGAGTTTTACATGTATTGCTTCAGTCGTTCTCGCCACCAACACTGTGGAGGGAAGGTATGTTTATTGTCCCCATTTTGCAGATGAGGACACTGAGGCACAGGATGAGTATCTTCCCCAGGGTCTTAAACAGCCCCTAAGGAGCAGAGCCAGAATGTGAACTCTCGTACAGGGCTCTATGGCCTCTTAGAGAAGTCAGAATATGTTTGAGTTTAGAATCAGGAGGGATGATGATTCATGTGGAAGTTGAGGCCTCTCTCGGGGCTCTGGGTTTCGCTGTTGTTTCTAACAGCATGGGCTTTGGCCATACAAGGCTGGTTCCTTGGGCTTCCAGCTGGGTCCCAGGGAGTCTATAAATAGAAGCACTAACGTCCTCGCCTGGTGTTTTGGCAGCGGTTCTGCCTGAACACCCTGCAGCACGAGTGGTTCCGCGTGTCCAGCCAGAAGTCGGCGGTCCCGGCCATGGTGGGGGACTACCTGGCGGCCTTTGCGGCCGTGTCCCCCGAGGTCCTGCGCCATGTCATCAACATGGCAGACGGCAACGGCAACACGGCCCTTCACTACAGCGTGTCGCACTCCAACTTCGAGATCGTCAAGCTGCTCCTGGACGCGGGTACGTGGCCGCGGGCTCCTCTCTCACGGCGCCCGCCCCGGGTGCTTAGTCAGTGCCTCCATGCTGTGCCATCCTGCAGTCCTCCCCATTGCTCCTCCACATGGTGAGGCAGGAGCGCCTGACTCCGCGTGGGAGGCGTGGCGCGGAAACGAAACCAAGTGACAGACTCCAGATCTGTGTCGAGCGGAGGTTTGGAGGATATTCTTGCTGCAGTTCAGCTGCATGCGAGCAAGTGGTGAGCGCAGGGCATCCCTGGGCCGCAGTTCCCACTGCTGGAGTCGTGCAGGGGCAGCGGGTTGGCTCCCAGGAGGCTGGGCTGCTCCCTCTGGCATTGCTCCACGACCTCCAGCCAACTGGCTCAGGGAGGTGTGGGGGGAACCAAGCGAAGGCACTGTGATAGATTATGTAGAATCATCCGCGTTTCTACCAAAATACACCCAGTTATTGGAAAATCAGCATAAAGCGAAGGAAGTGTTATTCTTGAATCTGAACCATAGTCGTGAGAATTGTGGAGGTTCTGGTTTATAACCGGAACTTGCCATCTCAGACTATTGCTAATGGATGTATTAAAGAGGAGGCGAGGGGGTGCTGCTACATAGAAGGGTCCCCTTTGAGAAATGCTGAGCTTTCAACTTGTTATTCAAACAGAGCAGCCCAGTGGTACATATAGTTCCCAAAGCATTTTGATGTATCTGTTTATTATTTACTTATTTTATTGTTGACACTATTGCAGATTCCTCCGCCACCCAGCCCTTGTGCCCCCC
>NW_006291965.1:4063775-4071315 GCF_000327345.1 Myotis davidii
AAATCCCTATTTCCACTCTGTGATGTGGCTGACACAGAGTTCACAGTGCCTCGGTGTCATTAACGAACACACAGTGTGGGCAGCTGGTTTTCCTATGCTACTGCTTGACCCAGCAACCCAACTTCTTCTGCTCTGTTTTGTGGATGTTGGATTAATGCAGGGAAGAAACCAGGCAGATTTGTCCACTTTTCTCTTCTGAGCTTGCTTGTTCCCGGCGTAGGGGCTATGTCAGGATACAACTGCCGCCATGTTTCAGGAAGGAATTCCAAGCCGCCTTCCCTTCAGGCTTTCCAGACCGTAAACAGAGCTGGTGATACTGTCAGCCCTAGGTATTGTTTAAACAGAGAAGTGGACAATATCCAGGAAAGCAACAAAACAGGATTACTCCTGAAAGTGATGATTTAACCTAGCCGTGGATATTTTGTGTGGACAAGATGTTTTGGTAAATTAAATTATTTTAGTTAATTCCATTGTTGGATGCCTTTGGTTAATCACTTTCCTGATATATATATATACACTGGGCATGTGACCGGGAATCAAACCAGTGACCTCTGGGTTCATGGTTCGACGCTCAACCACTGAACCACACCGTGCGGCTGGGCTAGATTTAGTTTTGACCGATCACCGTTATAGGCAGAGACTGTGGCCCCACAAAGTGTGTTTGAACTGAACGTGACAGATGCTGAGGAGCCTTGCAGAGCACGTCTGCTCGCCTGCGTCTCCATCACACAGCCTTTTCCTTTCCGACATTAAAAAATATGCACTATTGTCGATGCCAGATGTCCCTGGTGTACAGTTGTTTCAGAACTCAGGGAACGTGCTCAGGGTACCTCCTCCATGTGATGGAAACAGCCTAACATTTTAACTGCATTTGGTCACACACAAGTGTCTTTCCTGCATCCTCCATTCCTTTCATTTTATTAGTGCGGAAGGAATTTAAAAGGCCTGCGGGATAATGTCGCCCCAGAAGACCTCTTAGTAATTGTAGGAATAGGAAAGGTCTGGTTCATTGGGTCTCTTAGTCCCTGGCAGTTTGGGGCTTGACTGCATTTGCTCTCAGACCACAATTCCCCGAGTAGGTGTCATGTGATTGAAACTCTGCTTCTAAGGGCCTCACACATGTCAGATGAGTAAAGCCTGGGCCGCAGAATGCGTCGTGGTTTCATGTTCAGATTCCGTGCACAAGCCTTTACAGACCCTAGTCACTTGTAGCTCTCACTGCCTTCTTCGCTCCAAAACAGTGATTTCCTAAACACAGATCAATGTCCAGTTGCCACAGTATTGTTTATCCTTCACAGCCACCGTTACTTAGAATAACCTCCCAGACAGCCGCACGATTCCAGTCCGGCCGCCAGTTGCAAACAAGACATGTTCTGAAAGCTCATTGTAGCTCCTGGCCTCATGAAATAAAAATAATAATTTTTTTGTGTGATATAAAAACACCCCTCGCATTTCCTTCCAAGTCACTCCTGTACTTGGACCTCCTGAGGCCATGTCATTGGGTTCTTCCAAACCCCATACCTTCAGTTCCTATCAGGAGATGAATTATCCCTAAACAAGACTCCTGTCGCTGCAGATGTGTGCAACGTGGATCACCAGAACAAGGCGGGCTACACCCCCATCATGCTGGCAGCCCTGGCCGCCGTGGAAGCGGAGAAGGACATGCGGGTGGTGGAGGAACTCTTTGGCTGTGGGGATGTGAACGCCAAAGCTAGCCAGGTGAGCGCACTTTCTTCCCAGGCTCGTTCATGTCCGTGCTTGCTAGCCCAGCTCTGACCTGCACGGCTTCCCACACCCCCTCCCACCACTGAGCACGCACTCACTGGCCCAGCCCTGAGTCTACGTGGCCACCTGGCAGCCCTAGACGACCCCTAGACAGCCAAGCGCACAATGAAATACTGGCCTAAACTTCCCGTTGGAAACTTCTCCGTCCTTTGCCTGTCTGGAGCCTTGTGCATGTAAACTGTAGGTCAGCCTACATGTCGGTGACTGCGAGTCCCTGCATCGACCAGGTGAAGAGTGTTTGCATGCTGGGTGCCCCCAGTTCAGATGTGTTCATAGTGGTTAACCATCTCTGACTTTCCAGCTCCTTGATATAATGAGACAGAGCCTCCAAGCTAAAGGGAAAAACTGACTCGATACGTTATGATCTAACATATTAACTTAGCTCATCGCTCCTGAGAAGCTGATTGCTCCATTACTGCCTACACCCGCATGCTTCCACGTCCATTTTTCCCCCTCTGTCCCCACACTCCCTACTCTCCCTCACTCTATGCCCACCACCCCCGCTCCTCACCCCCAGCACAGCCACCCAACCCAATAGGCCATACCCTGCCGGCCCCGGTATGCACTTCTGAAGTTCACTGCCATTTCTCTGCACAGGCAGGACAGACAGCCCTCATGCTGGCGGTCAGCCATGGGCGGATAGACATGGTGAAGGGCCTGCTGGCCTGCGGTGCTGACGTGAACATCCAGGACGATGAGGGTTCCACCGCCCTGATGTGTGCCAGTGAGCACGGGCACGTGGAGATCGTCAAGCTGCTGCTGGCCCAGCCCGGCTGCAACGGCCATCTGGAGGACAACGTGAGCATCTCCCTGGGGCCGGGGGGGCCCGCAAGGCCACGGGGGTGAGATGGGGGGAGCTCTGTGAGTGCTGCTTGGCCGGGGGCAGAAAACAAATCCTCCTTGATTCTCCTTGAGGATTTGTGTTGCCACCCAGGCCACCTCGCTTCATGGCCCAGCTTGGCAGCATTTATCATGTGCCAACTAATACTCCATTAACTAAAACCAAAGGCCAAGTGATAAATGGACCTCACCCCCAAATTTACTAAAGGAAGGAGGTGCTGGGCAGGCACGAGAACCAGCCTATTAAAGGGGAATGAATACATTTACAATACAGAATCAGATGTAGGCACTTCTAAGACCACTAAGAGGACCAGGTCCCCGGCCCGTTTGGAAATCCGGATTGCCAGCCACTACCAGTTGGGGTTATTGGGTGACTAGAACAGATATTACTACAGTTAAACACTTTCCCAGGAAAATGAAGTAAAGGCAGGTGTGCCCGTCACCAGGGCCCACGGGAGTGACATTGCATCAGCCAGGGAGCTGGCCGGTCTTGGCTTCCTTCACATCTTTCCACTCCTGCTTGGGCTGGTCCATCAGCACCGTTCTAATCTCCTCTTGCAGGTGCTGAGCTGTCCCCACTCCCAGATAACCCTTGACAGGAAGCCTCCTAAGGAAAGCTGCTTCTCTCATAGAACTAACATTTGGGTGGTGACAGGGTTGAAAGGTCCAGGGGTTATAGAGGTTGGGCTGGGTTGGCTCTGTTTTGAAAAGTTTATCTCTGTGGAGCACAGGTTGGGACCAGAGCTTCCTCTAACTGGAAACACTAAAAAGTGAGAGGGAAAAAAACATCCTTCTTCGCACTGAACCTCAGGTCCCGGTGGGCCCCAGGCAGCAGGAAGAGCAGCCAGTGTGGGGATTGGTTCCGCTGCACAGGAGCGGGACTGCAGTCCGCCTCATTCCCTCACCTCCGCCCGAGCAGAGGGGGCGTTTCCAACCTGTTCCCTCAAGAACACGGTGTTCCGTGGGTCTTGGTTTTTGTTGGTTGGCTTTTGCTACTACTCTCTTTCAGCCAAGAGCAGCTTGTGGATGTAGTCATATGAGGCCCTAGAGCCACAGTGACTTCCAGACATCCTGGTCACCAGCTAATCGTCTACTTCCTCATCCTTAAGGGAGCGGGAGGGATCTTTATTCCAATCCTAGACAGAAACTATGTGGTGGTGTTTTTTGCCTTGATGCTCTTTTATATATCCATCTAAATCCCTGCAGTTTTAATAGAAACCAAACATTTTACTGATAATTTTTCTTTCCCATATGTAGTGTTTTCCACATATGTCCATAAGATACATTTCTTTTTAAAAAATTACTTTTATTGAGTTTAGAGAGTGGAGGAGGAGGAAGAGGGGAGGGAGGGAGAGAGAGAGAGCCATCAACTTGTTATTCCACTTATTTGTGCATTCACTGGTTGATTCTTGTATGTGCCCTGACCAGGAATCAAACCTGCAAACTTGGCATATCTGGATGTCTCTCTAACCACTTGAGCCACACAGCCAAGACCCCTTAAGATACATGGCTGCAAGCCAGCAGGATTCAGTGCTTCTGCAGTGATGTTACTCACACGTCCCACAGGGTGGTTAGGGATGCAGGACCAGCTCTCTCCCCAAAAGGAAAATTAAGAGACCCTTAGGCAAGATGTCAAACCATACACCATGGTACATGCCTGCTGCTCATTTGTAATTACAAGCGGTGGGGGGAGAATTAAAATATGTTTCTACCTCCATCTCCTACTGTCCCCCGCTGGTGGGCACAATGGTTGAATGAGACTTCTCCATGGGCAGCCTACACTGTCCAGGGCCCACAGTGTGCCAGCCTGTACACTAACCACTGTGAGGCCAAGACAGGGGGACGGGGGACGGTCCTGTTGACTGTGATCTCCTTCGGGTGCGGACTGTGCCTCGTTCGTCCTTGTATTCGAAGAGCTTAGCACATCGAGGTCCAGAAAAGTTCCCTTTTAAAGGACTGGACCAATGGCTAGATGTGGGGGACCATCTCAGTTCCTGGAGGGTGTTTTGTTTCGTTACCGCTGGCGGTCTGGACGTCTGAGAAACCCAACCTGGCTCGTTCTTTTCCTCTTGCAGGACGGCAGCACCGCGCTCTCCATCGCTCTGGAAGCAGGACACAAGGACATCGCCGTCCTCCTCTACGCCCACGTCAACTTCGCCAAAGCCCAGTCCCCGGTCAGTGCTGTGCGTTTGGCATTTGGTAGCGGCTGAAACCCACCAGGCAGGTGGGCCCCCTCCTCTGGGAGGTGACAGGAGGCACAGGTTTTCTGAGGATTCTGAAAATGGAAGTCTTCGTCTGGAACTTAGGAGTCCATCACTTTTACCCCCACCCAGAAGGCCAGGAGTGCTTGCTAATGGTTAGCACAGCGGAGAAGGGACCCCTGCTTGTCCTCAGGGGACACACACTCTCACACCCTCACATGAAGGACTTACTCTGGGCAGAATTATTCAAATGGCACATCCCCAGCCAACTAACACGTCGCCATGTTCCCGCCATTTCTTGTAATGCGGATAGTGTGAATAGTAACCTGTGGTCCCAGAATCCACTCTTAGCAGGAAGTCGACTTCCCAGGGACAGCTGGTCACAGCACGGCTGAGCTCAGCCGGCTCCTGAGCGCCTCCTGCTGGCGGACCTGTGTTCTGTGTTCCAGCTCCCGCTCTGTCTCTGGCTCACCAGTGGCTGTCAGCTATCGTGGACCAAGGTCCTATGTCACAGGACACACCTGCCTGAGGTCACATACTAACCCCCATTTTTTTTTCCTTTCCTGGTCTCTAGGGCACCCCTCGGCTTGGAAGGAAGACATCTCCTGGTCCCACCCACCGAGGTTCTTTTGATTGATTTATGTACAAATAGCCATCCATTTACATGCCACCATTAAGCTGCTAACTGTTCCTGTTGGGGTGACAGATACTGAATGTATGCATATTGTGCCTGAGCTCACCAGCAAACAGGACGCAAAAGGCCAAGGACCGAAGGCTGGAGCTGTCACGGTGGAAGCTGAGCCAGCGAGATATTGCCGGCGGGCACCCACCGCCTCCCTCCCGGCCATCTTCCCCCTGTGGAGGGCACACTTGGCCCAGTCGCTGTTGCTGTTGCGTCTCTGCTCCGTTATGAACAGTCGTAGGAAACTGTCACCTGACCTGAGCGGGCAACTTCTGCGCCTTCTCTCCACCCGCCCCCACCACCCCTTCTGAGAGTGTCAGGTTCTCGCTGGCACAGTGTTTCCAATTTCTCCTCCAGTGTTTATATTGACTGGCGTGGAGCGATTGGAAAGCTTTTCAGAAATTCCATTCCAGGATGGTTTTGTTGATGTTTTTTTTGTCTTTATTATTCTAAAGCAAGTTGAGGTGACTTTGGTCATCAGCAACTTGGGCCTGGGCTGGTAGGTTTCTGGGTTAAAATGAGAAGATGGAACTCTTAAAAAAGTATAACACGTACAAAAGGAAATCTTTTCAGTTGGTTTTATCTCGGTGGATGTATTATATGACTTTTTATATAAAAGGTATCTATATGAAATTGACACAGTATTTTCAACTTTTATATCCCATGGTAATAAAAGACATGAAGAACTACATGTAACAGTACCATATTTTTATTAAGAATTGCACAACTCTATTACCTGATGATAAAGGTCGCATTGTGTTAGAGGAATTGGCTATATATTCGCCTCTAGAGAAACATGGCGTAGTTCTCCACGTATTTATGGATTCCTTTATACCATGTCACACTTACCATGGTCTTACATGTATTTAAATGTTTGAAGTGCCTTAGACTCTTGCCATATTTTCAAAATAAAATTTCATTAAGCTCTCTGCTTGTCCCTGCTTCATCTCTGACACTGTGTGCCCGATGCCATTGACTTGCAGCGGTGGCAGCACCAGCTGACGGATTGCACAGGGAGGCCAAGCGCCCCGTCCGCTGGTCGTGCACCCCGACAACAGAAGACACCTTCTGAGAGCGCCACAGCTCTGCCCAGCACTCAGGTTGCACGTCACGAGTCTGAAATTTAAGACCTCGTTAGGCAAGCAGTTCACCAGACACGTAATCTCCAAGGGGAGCCGGTGAGCTCGCTCTGCTCACGTGCAGAAGCAGCACACCTTGGTTCCGAGTCCGGGTGCACCTGCCGGTGCTGGTGGAAACCCGTGATGATAAGAAAGGAGAGACGGGAGCCAGGCGGGCTTTTTATTTCAGACAGCTGATGGCCCGGCAGCACCTGTTTCCAAGTCCTTTCTAAAAAGTCACGGGGTTCAAGTCCATCTGATTAGAACAGCGGTTCTCAACCTGTGGGTCGCGACCCCTTTGGCAGTCGATTGACCCTTTCACGGGGGTCGCCTAAGACCATCCTGCATATCAGATATTTACATTACGATTCATAACAGTAGCAACATTACAGTTCCGAAGTAGCAACGAAAATAATTTTATAGTTGGCTCACAACATGAGGAACTGTATTTAAAGGGCCAGAAGGTTGAGAGCCACTGGATTAGAATGAAGAGGCTCGGTGGCCAGAATGCACACGGGGTGTTTGGGCAGAGTGGCGGGTGGTGGGTTTTTAACCCAGCTCATCCGTGAGAGCCAGGTGCATTGCAAAAAGATCACTGAGGCTTTTCTTCAACCTTTATTTTCCTTCTTCCTCCCCTTCCTGTCTTTTGTTCATTCATCACTGAGCTCAAGAACAAGACCAGAGACTGGAGCTTTCCAACAGGTGTGTGTCATCACAGTGCTTGCACCGGACAGCCAGCTTTCACGAGCTCAGGCATTGGCACCTTGGAGAGAAGAATTTTGGAGGCGCTGGAGAAACATTGCTGGCAATTCAGGCCAACGCGGGGCAGTATCAGGGACAGCTCAGTTCATGCCGGGGCCTCTGGGCAGAGGGGCCGTTCTCTTCCATGAAGCATGAAAATGAGGCCACAGGTG
>NW_006291965.1:4071350-4076310 GCF_000327345.1 Myotis davidii
CCTGGGACAGCCGCCAGCTCTGGGATTTGGGCTAAACTTCGGTTCAGATAGTTACTTAAGGCCACGTTCCGTCAGATCTGAAGTCGCGCAGCAAATTAAAGCAGGAGCGTGTATGTGTTTGAAGAAAAGTGGGGCTGTGAGTTTCCTGTCTCCTAACGGCCTGGCCTGCCTTTTGAGCAAGGAGGGCGGTATCTCCGGCGGTTTGTGATCCTGAGAATTTTCTCCGTTGCATTTGAGAAAGGAAGGCAATGTTGTCGGTGCTGGAGAAAATGAATTCCTACATCTGCGTGCTGCATTTCAGACTTCTTGGGCTGAAATTGCAAAAAGAAAACGAGTGCTTGTTTTGCCGCGGAGTGAGGTCTTCCTCAGTACACATCTCGCTTCTGGGTAATGTCTGCTGCCTGTCTGCTGCCTTGGGCCTTGTTTGCTCTGCTAACACTGGGCACTTTGAATGCCTTTTATCTTGGGATCTTGGCACACTGTCTTAACCAGCCTGAGTCTCCCCGTTGGCACAGCTGCAATTTATTGAGGCACAAATACGGAAAGGGGTTTGTGGGGGGATGCTTGGGCAAGGTCCCCGAGAAGGCTGGCAGAGGGCTGGAGAGACCTGATTTGATTTTCCAGCTTTACAGAAAAGCCAGTTTTCCAGACACCCTTGCCCTGGGAGTTAAGAAGCTGAAGGCCAGCCCTGGCTGGGTAGCTCAGTTGGTTGGAGGGTCATCCCATGCACCAAGGGTTTGCAGGTTCAATTCCCAGTCAGGGCACTTACCTAAGTTGTGGGTTCGATCCCCAGTTGCGGTGGGTACAGGAGGCAACCAGCCAACATTTCTCTCTCACACTGATGTTTCCCCACCCTCTCTAAAATCAGTAAACATATCTTCAGGTGAGGGTTTTAAAAAATAAAAAGAAGCTGAAGGCCAGAGTCCACCCCAAGACTAAAGGAATAGAGCAATGGGAACTTTGAGGCTTTAATGTTAAGTAAAACTGACAACTTGTCCTGCTGTTAGGACCAAACCCTGTACTTATCGCAGAGGTGGGCCTTGCTTCTGGAGAAAGTTACCCCCAATACACTATCTAGCACTAGCCCCACAATAAATGACATGTTGGGCCCCTGTCAGTAATTTTTAGATGCTCCCATGAGCACAGTTTTATCCCTGACTTATATAACACTGAAATACAGCAGATGTGTGATAACGCTTGCAGACAGGATCAGGTAAGAAAACTGCAATTTTCCCCTCAAGGGAAATAATGAACAGACGAGCCGTAATCTTTCTTTAAATGCTCATGGGTCCCTTTGAGGGGGAAGCCTGTTGCAAGCGGAGATACCTTTATTTCTGTGATACTTGGTGTAAGCTTCCCCCTTCGCAGCATGCATAGGGGTCTCCGGAGGGAGCTGGTGGGCATACAAATTCCGGGCCCCACCTGCAGATCTGCTTCCTTAGGTCTGGGAATCTTTAAGGAGCATCCCTGGTGTTTCTCAGTGTGACCTTTGGTGCACGCTGAGAATTTTATTGCTCCTGAATTATGAGAACACTACCCTTAAGTTCTTTTCTAAACAAGGTAGGCAGGGTGGGGCCTGGAGAAGTCATTTCTAAAAGGCCAGGAACCTGCTGCCACGGATCCACCTGTGTGTGTTTATGGGGAAGGGAGGTGGGGGTGGCTCAGCACATGAGTGACAGCAGCTGAGCAGGCAGTCAGCTCTGGGAATGTTTTCCTGTTAATCTTGTCCTTCCCCACTTCCTTGTGAAGCAGCGATGTTCCTGCACAGGAAGAGGCTGTGACCTGTTGCTCTGGCTTTGGAATAAAGACAGTTTTCTATTTTTTTATTTTATTTTTTACTGAAAGCGCAGTTTTGGGGTAAGCCCCGGCCTTAGCCAGAGGCTATTTCGTTCTCCTTTGTGCCATGAGGAAATTACTAATCATATGGTAACTCCGTGCTTACTTAGCATGGCTGTCATTTGGAAGCCAGCTGACTATGAAAGTATATTTAAGGCACATCTTGCTGAAGATGATGACCACAAAGGATGTGGCCGAGTGGTTGGCCACAGTGTTCCAGAGCTGCACACACTCTCTGCCCACCCACCAGAGTCCCTGGCCATTTCCTAGGGGTGGGGGGGGAGGGTGGGAAGTGACAGTCAGACCTTCAATGTGACAGATGGACTTAGCACTTCTAATGGTGTCCCAGGCCATGAGGCCCGAATGCCAGCAGGGATTTTATAGAGGCAGGAAAGCAAAGCACCATGTTTATGGGCGCGTGCCTGCACCAATGTCTTCTGATTTCGAAGACATTTGGGGAGAAGCTGGCATTTTAGGAAACCAACTTCCCACTGTCTCTCCATGAAGACCTTTGATCAGTTAATAGGCAAGAAAATGGGAACTATATTCCTAATTTCCAGATCATGGAAGCTGCATAGGAATATCCCTAAAACCAAATGCCAATCTTGTATTTGGGCCAAAATAAGTTTCACTTGTTCCTCATTCCCCAACCAGTTAACCCAGCCCTAGACCCACCTGAAAGGGTGGGGTTATACAAAAGGGAGAGAGAAAACAACTTGTGTTCAACGCTGGAAAGGTTGGCTGTGGGAGACGCAGTGGTGACTGGGCGGGTCACTTATTCGTCATCTGTCAGGCGGCAGCGATTCTGGCTATGATGGCATCTGCCCTGGTATGAAATACGGAATGTGCGCAAGTAAACAGGTAATAAAGATAATATTCATTAAATTGGTTGAGTCCCTGAGAGTTCAGAGAGCTCATGGCCCAACCCTGTCCGAAACGTGTTACCCCACCCCCCACCCCCGAAAACCGGTCTTCCTCCGGGCAGCTCACAGAGATGGGCTCCTGTGCTTGGGTTGGTCACACCACCTGCCAGGGTGGGAAGTCTTGCTGCCTGGCTGATCCATGCTAGTCGAATGCATGTGCGGAAAAAAGAATTGAAGCGTGATGTTGGAAATCAGGAGAGTGTTACCGTTAGGAAACGGGGAGGAGATGGCTGGGAGGGAGTATGAGGGGCTGCTGAGTGCCAGGTGACCGTCCATTTCTTAGCCTTGAGGTAGCTACACGGCCATGTCCACTTTGTGGTAACTCATCAGGCTGTATCCTCAGGATCTGTGTACTTTCCTGTGTGTATATTAACTTCATTTTTTAAAATATAAAGAATGAAAAAGTTTGGTCAAAAAAGACCGTGGGGGGACGGTATAGATTTTGTTGATTTGAAGATCAGTGGGAACAAAGAGGCAGTGACTGTAAAACGGAGAAGCGTGGCCTTGCCTTTTCTTTGCTGTTAACATGCAGCGTTGCCTCCGATGGTTGCCGGGGCTCAGGCGTAACCTTGTGTAGTGGTCATGCGGGCTGTTCTCAGGCACTCCGTCCGTTTCTGGGTGCTGCTCCCCTGCTTTGGAAGTTAGGCCTGGCATGTCCTCTTCCCCATCAGCCTGGGTTCCTGAGTGACCAGTAGAGTTCCCTTGCTGACCTGTGTTACCAGCTGTATTGGGGGCAAGAAATAAACCTTTATCATGATAAGGTAAGGATGTCTGCAAGAGGTTTGTTGCCACAGCAGAGCTTAGGTGTTCTTTATTGGCATAGAAAGTGGGTGCTGCTGTGACCAGGTGGCTTAGATGGTGATTCGTGGCCAGCAAGGGTGTTGCCAATGGAGACTCAGTCACTGAACATGGAAGAGTATTTGAATAATGCTTTTCTTTTTTAAAAGATATTTTTATTGATATCAGAGAGGAAGGGAGACAGAGAGGGAGATAGAAACATCAATGATGAGAAAGAATCATTGATCAGCTGCCTCCTGCACACCCACTACAGGGGATCAAGTCTGCAACCCTAGGCATGTGTCCTGACCGGGAATGGAACTGTACCTCCTAGTTCAGTGATGGCGAACCTTTTGAGCTCGGTGTGTCAGCATTTTGAAAAACCCTAACTTAACTCTGGTGCCGTGTCACATATAGAAATTTTTTGATATTTGCAACCATAGTAAAACAAAGATTTATATTTTTGATATTTATTTTATATATTTAAATGCCATTTAACAAAGAAAAATCAACCAAAAAAATGAGTTTGCGTGTCACCTCTGACTCGCGTGTCATAGGTTCGCCATCACTGTCCTAGTTCATAGCTTGGTGCTCAATCACTGAGCCACACTGGCTGGGCGAATGATGCTTTTCTTAATTTTCCTGAGGATGGTCTGTGTCATTCCCATCCTAGATGCCCAGGAGAGAAGGTAATATGTTACATAGATGCCTTAAGGCACTAAAGACTAAATCTCTTTGGGAAGGATAGCCATGTCCTACGTACCTTCTGACGCAGATTGTATCTCATAAACTTGCAGTTCTCAAATCTGAGTTCACGCCGGAATCCCCCAGGGGGTGTGACACAGACCACAGAGTGTCTGACCCAATAGGCCTGGGAAGAGGCCCAAGCACTGGTGTTTCCCACAAGTTCCCAGGTGTGACGCTGCTGCTGCTGGTGCAGAAGCCGCACTTTGAGAACCGTGGCTCAAGGGGAAGGAGTATGAAGTATTACAAGGAGACTTCCCTTATCCCAACCGCAGTACCTGCTGGCATCCTTGGTGTTTGTATTCTTTGTGGGGTTTCGTTTGTTTGCCGTTTCCAGTGACGAAGCCTTACAGTGAGCCAGTTTCCTGTGGACCCTTTGCTCCTTAATTTAAAAACGAAATTTTACAAAGATGCACTTGTTTCATGGAAGGTCGGTCTTTCTGCAGCTTGTATAATATATCCAGTGTTTCTAATCCTGTACTTATCCAGAGTTGGGTTTTAGCATTTGGCCAGAGGACGTGACTTTAATCACAGCTGCCATGTAAGAAAAATGACACACATATTATACTTAGAAAGAAAATCTTTCTTCATGCTAATCCCACTGGGCCTCCCTCTGCGCCGGCTCCCTCCTTCGTGAATCCTCATTTAAGAATCACCCTCTGGTTCTGAAAGCCCAGGGC
>NW_006291965.1:4076395-4088347 GCF_000327345.1 Myotis davidii
CCTCAGCTGCTGCCTCTGAATTCCATCTCTGTTCTCGTGCTGCCACCGGGCAGAGGCACACAGTGCGCCCCTGTACAGAGCCGGGGCAGCGGTCCTCCTGGATGCTCACGCCAAGGCCAGAGAGACAGAGGCGTCTGTGAGGGAGCCACAGGGGCCCATGGGAGCAGGAACCCACCCGAGGGAGCTCCTGCCTAGAGGCGTGCAGTGTCTGTCCATAGCTCTGGGGCCAGAGACTGAAGTGAGAGGAGTAAGAAGAGGGTGGAGAAATCAGCGTGTCCCTGGGAAACTGGAGGCCACTTGTTCACATGCTCCCCCGCCTCTAAATTCATCTCCGAGAGACAAGGCTCACTGTTAGGAAGTGCGCTTGCTGCCCCTGATTGACAGCCGGCGTTGAATGACCAAGGAACACGAATGAAGTCTTCCCACCTGCTTCAATCAGTCGTTAGGATATAGGACCAAGTATATCACCAATAGCCAGAAGCTTGGTGACGGCCATTCAACCCCTGCTGTGTGGTCCGGCCTGTGTCACGTTTAAACAGGTAGGACAGTCAGAGCCTACCTTCCTGTGTCAGAACTCAGTGACTCCCGCTTGGGAGGCCAGTACCCTGCCGTTGCTGGAGTACAAGAGGCGTTGACTGACGAACTCGCTCTGCTAGAGTTTTACCTGCGCTTCTAATCCGCACTGACATCAGGGAAGCACACGCTGCCATTGCCCGCCAATAAGTTTCACAAAGATGACCGGTCAGTGATAGTGTTATAGTCTGACCTCTGCATGCACAGGAGCTTTCCAGATGCCAACATGAGGGATATTGACTGGTACAAAAACCCACCCAGCCCCACCTGGGTAGGCAAGTCCCGCATTAGCCGGCGCCCATGCAAACATCAGTGAGCATCATTTTTCTTGGCTTTGCCTTTCCCACGTGTGTTCGTTTGATGTCTAATAAAAAATGACTTGATTCTGGTGCCCATTCTCTGGCTTCTGCCCGATATTAAACACATCTAGAGTTGAGACCAGAGGAAGATATTCAGCTGTCAGCTCCAAGCAGTGCAAGGGAAGAAGCAATCTGCAGGAACCCATTTTATTTGAAGGTGAACGTCGCTTCTAATACATATGATTTCTTCAAGGGGTGCCTCATTCTCTAATTTCTAGGTGGGCATGTTAGCTGACTATGGCCACAGTAACGCTGTGTGGCACGCCACCCTGAAAGCCTCCGTGACACACAATAAGCATTTATTGCTACATGTCTGGGTGGTCGGTGAGGTGTCAGCTGTTCCAGGCTGGCTTTGGTCAGGGAGCTGAGGCGATTCGGCTCCATTCCACGTGACTCTGATCTTGCAGCCGAGCAGCCCAAGCATGGTCTCACAACTCTCACAAAGACACAAGGAGGACAACTGGACAAGGCTCCTTGAGACTTAAGCTCGGAACTGGCACCTCATCATTTCTATGGCCCAAGCAAGTTCAAGGCCAGTCATGATTCAAGGAGATTGGGAAACAAATCCTGCCTCTCTAATTAGTGAGAAGAATTGCAAAGCCACGTGCTAGAGTGTTTGGCTATAAACAAGAAGCTTGGAGCAATAAATTCATCAGAGTGAGGCCCTCCCCCAAGAGTAGTTCTCACCGGGATTTCGGGGGGTGCTCAAGAGCCATCCTTCCATTAACCTCCTCCATACCTGTGAAAAGGGTGGAGACATTACATCTGGCAGAGCCTCTTCCACGGTGGAGGCCTCATTGTCACCAGGGGGGAGCCCCCACCTGGAGCTACCTGCCTCAGAGCACCTGTGGCGGTGAACTTAAGCAGTGGACAGAAGGTGGTAACCTGAGATTGACGGGGGTGGTAGCCCCCAGCAGCTGGAAGTGGAGCAAGTTATAAGAGTCTTGGGAGTGCGTTTCAAGGGCTGTTTTGGAGGAGGGTCAGGGTGAGGCCCAGTGAGGGAGGGGGATAGATTGCTCCAGCCAGTCCTCACTGAGGAGCCTTCCCTGGCGAGCAGGGGAACTTGACCTTCACAGCGTTGGCTTCCTGCCGGCAGAATCAGAGAGAACCATGGCAGGAGCTGTGTTAGAATCCCTCCAAGCTCTTAGCAGACAAGCATGACCTTCAAGCATGATTTTCACCGCAGGCTTCTTCCTATGGCCAACAGGGAGAGGCCCCACAGTCATTTCCGAGTCCCAGTCCATGGAATTGCTCTGAGGCAGTCTGCCAGGTCCGTCTGGCTCGGTCTCTGGGCAGTTACTAAAAGGTTAACCCCTACCCCTTCGATAGCTGATCCCAGCCTAGCGGAGCACATGGAACCTAGACATTGTGGTGTGCTGGGGAGGTGGGGGGCAGGGGGAGTGAATGTTGAGGGGGGAGGGGAGCAGGGAATTGGCAGAGAGGAGCACTTTACCACTTGCTAATGAAGTGAGAAGAATTCTCCCTTGCTTAAGGACATTATAACCCTCTGACTCGCTCTAGATATAAGCCGTCTACTGAAATCTCAAAATATTGAGGCACGTACTCTGCGTCCTGCTGGAAAGATGGAGCAGGCTGCGGTCATCACTTTAGTGAAGCCCAAGAGCCATGCTGATAGGAGGAAAGTGAAGCTAACGGGAGGAGCAAGGAGAAGAACAATGATACCCAGCTAGCACCTTGTGAGGCACTGGAGACAGGCGGCTCACCAGCCTGTGGCTGCCCCTCCTTCTGTGGCTGCTCACAGAAGAAGGCTGAGACGCCCAGTGGCCCGTGGTTCCTCGCTGCAGATAGATGCTGAAGCTGTGCTGGAGCTAAGATAGATGTTTCCTTTCATTTGCTTCAGGGACAGCGCCCATGGCGGGCGAGGGCGTCCTCGGAGCAGCTGGCTTTCGATGTCACGGAGATGTCTGGGTTCCAGGACCACCTGGGCCAGGCTGTGGTGCAGCCTCGGCTCTCTCCCAGGGACCCCTCATTCCCCACAACCTCATTCCTCCAGCCTCACTGTGTCATAGCTATCAGTCAGACAGTTGCTGAGACTTTTATAGGTATAGATAATAATATTCCATGACACCCTTTTATTTCACATTCTGCTCTGGATTCAAATAGCGAAAAAATAACAATCCTTGTACTAGTACAGCACAAAACAGTGCATACCACGTACTGTTCTGAGGGACTTATATATGTTAACTGATTTTTTTTCCTCACCACAAACCTACTGACTGAGGGAGTGGAGGGTTCCTGGCACAGCAGTGTTTTCTGCACATTGAGGTAGATTCCACTGGCGTTCACGACAAGTCTCCAGGCAGTCGGTCACACATCTGAAGGACAGAGAGGGATGAGCTGTGTTCTCTGCTGCTTCACAAGGAAGAGGGTCCGAGTGCTGAGCCAAAAATCCAACAAGCAGCACACTCACAACATTTAAATGGTTCCCCGAGGAGGGAGTGGACCAGGAAAAGTTCATTCAACGAAATCCATTAGAGAGATGTTTGTTCACCTAAATAGATCCTGACGGAGCACCTCTGGTCCCTCTGTGAGGGGCTTGCTAAAGGGTGTGGGAGCTTGCATGGGCTTCCTGAGGTCCCCACCAGCACTGAGACCAATTCCCCCAAAACCCTTTGCCAGTTTTAGGATTCCTCTGTGCAGCCTGACCTATCAGCTCCCCCTAGTGGCCAGCAGTGGGCACACCCAAGCATGAGTCAGTTTTCAAATAATGGTATTTTTTCAAACAAGATTTCATGGGTACAGAAATCAATCTCCACTAATCCCACTGTGCTGTAGGGATGCTGGGACAGAAAGATGGGCCTATGGCTCTCAGGAAGACTCACGTGCCTTAGTCAGTGCCGAGGGATTCCATAGAGAGTGGTGACGCATTGGATTGAATCATAAGGAAACTTGGACAGTTATTGGAAAATGTAAGTGTAACTTTGGTTCACCGAGCAGATTAGTCTTTTTCTTTTCATTTTTAATGGACAGTTTCAAGAAATAAAATGTTAGATACACAAAAATCAATGTAACTACAAGCATTTTTAAGAAAACAAATCAGAAATCTAAGATTTTACCATATATAGTAATGGTGTCATTTCATGAAACTACATGTATGTGTGTTTTCTGGGTCGCAAGGTAAGACGTATGTGTTAGTAGGTAGAGTAGAAGTTTTAAAAGTCTGGAAAACCCAGGTCCAGAAAGTGGTGCAACCAGGCCCTTTGTACTTTTAGTTCCTCGCGGCAAGGATTTCTGGGGGGATCATCTTCAGGCACCCATTTGGACTCATCCTGAGTCTAGGACCTGAACAGAGGGAGCAGCTAAAAGCGGGAGAAGATACAGTCCCTGGTCTTCGTCAAGGGATTAAGATAGAGTTGACAAACAGCCGCACACAAGTATATTGTGGGGCAGCAGGCACCTGAGAAAGGCTGAGGTAGGTAGCACCAAGGGTAGGAGGAGAGCTGTGGGAACAGAAAAAAAAAAAATGTCCCAAGATGAGTCATGAAGGAAACAAAGGGCATGGAAGTGCCGGAGGGAAAGGAGCTAAGGCTGGAAAGGACTTTCCAGACCAAGGTCATTACAGCTCAATGTTTTCCTGATAAACCATGTCTACAGCAAGCGCCTTCTCTTTCAAAGTTAGCTGATTTCTCCCTCTGTTGTCATTTTTAACTTTTTTATTGTAAAATACACATAACATGAAGTGTGCCATTTTAACTCTTTTTACGTGTACAGTTCAGTGGCATTAAGTGGATTCACATTGTTGCATAACCATCACCACTACCCCTTTCCAAATCGTTTTCATCTGTAACTGTAACAGAAACGGAACCATCAAGCAATACCTATCCATTTCCCACGCCCCCTCCCCTGACAGCCTCAATGCTATTTTCTGTCTCTGATTTTGACTTTCTAGAGAGCTCACATATGTGAAATCATGCCATTTGTGTCCTTCTGTGTCTGGGTTATTTCATTTAGCATAATGTCTTCAAGGTTCATCCATTAAGTAGCACGTGTCAGCACTTCATCCCTTTTATGACTGAACTAGAGGCCTGGTGCACGGATTTGTGCACTGGTGGGGTCCCTCAGCCTGACCTACAGGGATCTGGCCAAAACCAGCTCTCCGACATCCCCCAAGGGGGTCCCAGAATGCGAGAGGGCGGTTCTCGGGTGACGCACCCTGGAATAGGGCTCCTTCTTCTCTGGTTCTGGGTGCATCACCGGAGAGCCACAGCTGCCAAGTCACTGCAGCTCAGCAGCTTCTTTGAGCATCTGCCCCCTGGTGGTCATTGAACATCATAGCTACCGGTTGGACAGTTGCTTAGGCATATATATATATTCCATTGTGTGCATATGCTACATTTCTTTATCCACCTGTTGATGGACACTTGGGTTGGTATCACCGCTTCATTTTAAAATGGAGAAATGGAAGCTCTGAGTGGCTTTTGCCATGACACTCTTTTATTTCACATTCTGTTCTGGATTCAAATAGCGAAAAAAACAATTTTTGTACTAGTATGGCACAGAATAGTACATACCAGGTACTGTTCTGAGGGCTTTATATATGTTAACTGATTTTTTCCCTCACCACAAACGTATGAGGTAGTTCTGCACCATTACTTTCTACTTTTTAATGATGAGGACACTGAAGCATAGTGAGGTTAAGTAATTTGGTCAAGGCCACACAGTTAAGGCAAGGCCAGGCCAGAGCGACAGGTCTCACTGGGAATATATATATATATTAACTTTAGAGAGGAAGGCAGAGGAAGAGACAGAAACAACAATGATGAGAGAGAATCGTCATTGCCTCCCACATGCCCCCCACTGGGGATCGAGACCACAACCAGGTATGTGCCCTGACCAGGAATTGAACACTCAACCACTGAGTCACGCCAGTCGGACTGGGATTATATTTTTAATGTTAGATATTTGATCCCAAAAGGAAATCAAGGTGCCCTTTATCTGAGATGAACTCAAGAAGGCAAGTTTGTTTCAATCACAAGACTGGAAGTTGAGTGACACCTGTCTTTTACACAAGCACCCATGGCCCCAAACTCTGCCTGGGTCTCAGGGACAGTCTCCTCCCCTAACCACGATGACCTAGGAACTACATGGCAAATAAAAGTCCTTCAGACCCAAAATCGGTTCCCTAAAATATTTTAGAATGCTTGGTTAAAGACACACCAATCTGAAAGTATAAGTATTCAGTTACCCATATGCCTCACAGTCTCGAACTCCAGGCCACCACAGCCACTATAGTCAGGGGTAGGCCAGCAATCTGCAGACCTCAGAAGAGCTACACAAGCACCAGCAACCCTGCCCCTGCTATGTGCAGGTCATGTGGCGAACCTCTGACACGCGGACTCATTTTTTTGGTTGATTTTTCTTTGTTAAATGGCATTTAAATATATAAAATAAATATCAAAAATATAAATCTTTGTTTTTACTATGGTTGCAAATATCAAAAAATGCCTTCATATGACACGGCACCAGAGTTAAAGCAGGGTTTTTCAAAATGCTGACACGCCAAGCTCAAAAGGTTCGCCATCACTGGACTAGGAAGACAAACTATTAGAAAAAAAGCAGTTAGTTATACTTGGAAAAGCAAGTGATGAGGAAATCACTCCCACCCTAAGGCGAGGGGAATAGGAAGGCGGTCGGCTGTCTCCAGTGAAACACACAAGGACACTTACTTTCCAGGCGCCGCTGAGAAACTATTATTAGAAAGCCTGAGCCCCAGGGGACTCGGTGTCCCTGGAGTGTGGCTGCCTCAGTTCTCCCGGTTGTGGGTTCAGCCAGGAAAGCTAAGGACTTCAGTCGAGGGGTCAACAAGAACAGAACTTATTCACCTGCCGCAGCACGTGGAGCTGTAGCTCTGACAAGACTCCCCCAAGATGTCCTTCCAAAGCGACCTGTTTGCTGGCTCCTGCCGTTGCTTGGGGAAGCCACGGCCTACTAAAATAGCAAGGAACGCCCTGGCCGTTTTGGCTCAGTGGATGGAGCGTCGGCCTGTGGACTCAGGGGTCCCAGGTTTGATTCTGGTCAAGGGCATGTACTTGGTTGTGGGCACATCCCCAGTGGGGGGTGTGCAGGAGGCAGCTGATCGATGTTTCTCTCCCATCGATGTTTCTAGCTCTCTATCCCTCTCCCTTCCTCTCTGTGAGAGTCAATAAAATATATATTTAAAAATAAAAAATAAAATAGCAAGGAAGGGCAAACATGCACTGCTATGTTACACACCCAGCCACTTCTTCCCTTCGGCTTCAACACACCAGTGTTAACCCACGTCTCCTACCTCCAAAGTCAGGTACCACAGAAATCAGGGTGATACAGCCCACAGAAGGAACTGTTTTTCCTGCCATAGATTGGAGACGACAGTTCCAGAACCAACTCAATAAAACCCCGTCCAACCCCAGCTCTGTAAGTAACTCCTGTGACACCTCCTCTGGCCCAGAAGTCTCCACAGAAGGGCACCCTCTGTTCTAACGAAGCCCAAGACCCTGTCCAGAGCCAGGGCAAGAAAGAATCCATGCAAGCAGGAACCCAGCAAAACTGACAGGCTACACAGCACGCTGCCACTCATGTGCAGACCTCAGAAGAGTCACACAAGCACCCAAACTGCCCCCGTTACATTTAGGTCATGGGACTTGCTGACTAGGAAGAGAGGAACTTGCAGAGTGAGAGCCAAAGAGAATCCACAGCTGCTTTCCAAGCCTGTGACACTGGGAAAAGCAGGTGATGAGGAACTCGCATGAGCCCATGCTTGTAAAAGCACCTTGTGAGCTTGCACAGGCCCACTAGAAGCAGTAGCTGTCCTGCTAAGGGTCAGATCGTTTCTTTCTCTTGAGGTCAGGTGGTTTGCATCCCAAGTTTCACTCTCCGGCATCCCTCCCCGGAGCACACAGGCACTCACACAAAAACGGTGTCTCCCAAGTTGCCCCGTGAGCATGAACCACCGCTGGGCCACGGGGGGCCACGTGAGCTACAGATGTCCATGTCCAGATTGGGTTGTCCGCTGCGGTGCTGAGCCCAGGCAAGCTGCTCTGGTGAGTGAAAAAGAAAAAAGAGCCCACTGGGCAGTGGTAAGGTTTTCTGAGGAATCCACAGCTTGTCTTTGTGGGGTGCGACGGGGAGAGGTCGCCTCTGCCATCAGGGTGTGCTGTGAGGCAGCCCCTGGGCTCCATTCGCTCCTGGAGGCAGTGAGTATAGTTTGCTATGCTCTTTAGTCCTTGATGACCCCTCCCCTGTTTGGAGTGAGGGTTCAGAAGTCTTTTTGTAAAACAAACAAACAAAACGTGGGCCTTACCTTTTCTGTTAGCTTTATTGAACACATTTCAATTTTAGAAAGCACAATCAGAGCACAGAATAACTTAAGAAATTCTTTTCACAAAGAAATGAATACCTTTTAGAGCCCTGTAAATGTTTCTCCATTCGTTTTCAAGGTTTCCGAAATCAGTACAATACTTTTTATTTATTATTTCTTGGGGTAACACTGGTTAATAAAATGATATAGGTGTCCAGTGTACAATCCTATAATACATATTGTATTGTGTGTTCCCCACCCAAAGTCAAATCTCCTTCCACCATTTAGCCTTCCTCCCCCCTTCCCCTTCTCCCCCCCCCCCCCCCCCCCCCCGGCGCCCTTTCCCTCTGGTAATCAGCATACTGTTGCCTGTGTCTATGAGGTTTGTTTTGCTTTATTTTTGCTTAATCCCTTCACCTTTTTCACATACCCCCCCCCAATGCCCTCTCCTGACAGCTGTCAGTCTGTTATCTTTATCTGTGAGTCTGTTTCTATTTTGTTTCTTATTTTATTCATTAGATTACACATATAAATGAAATCATATAGTATTTGTCTTTCTTTAACTGGCTTATTCAGGTTCATTCAGGCTGTTGCAAAATGTAAGATTTCCTTCTTTTTGATGGCTGAGTAGTATTCCACTGTGAAAATGTGCCACAGCATTTTTATCCACTCATCTACTGATGGGCACTTGGGCTGCTTCCAAATCTTGGCTAGTGTAAATAACTTCACAATTAACATGGGGGTGCATGTATTCTTCTGAATTAGTGTTTTAGGGTTCTTTGCATAAATTCCCAAATGTGGAATCAAGTCATAAGGCAGTTCCATTTTTTATTCTTTGAGGTAACTCCATACTGTTTTCCACAGTGGCTGCACCAATCTGCATTCCCACCAACAGTGCACCAGGGTTCCCTTTTCTCCACATTTTTGCCAATACTTGTTGTTTGTTGATGTATTGATAATAATCATTCTAATAGGTGTGAGATGATTTCTCATTGTGGTTTTTTTATGTGCCCCAGCCATGAAACAACTGTAGCCACCAACACAGGCATCAAGCTAGAATAAAGTAAGGACTGTACATCTGCTTTGCCCTGACTGATAGAAGAGCAACACCACCAATCAGGTGTCTCCTTGCCTTTTGCCAGGGAGTTCATTGTGCTTTTAATCTGCATTTCCTGATGATTAGTGACACTGAACACCTTTTCATATGTCTGTTGTCCATCTGTACAAAGAGGAATAGACATTCCTCTTTGGAGAAATGTATATTCAGGTCCTCTGCACACTTTTTAATTGGATTGTTTGTTGGGTATTGAGTTGTATAAGTTCTTTATAAATTTTGATTATTAACTCATTAGATGTCTCCGTGGTGAGTATGTTCTTCCATTTAGTGATTGTCTTTGCATTTTGTTGATGGTTTCTTTTGCTGTACTCCTGTTTGTTTAATTTCTTTTTTGTTTCCATTGTCCAAATAAATATGTCAGAAAAAATATTGCTATGAGAAATATCAGTGATTTTACTGCCTATGTTTTCTTGTAGGATTTTTATGATTATGAGTCTTACATCTAAATCTTTAATACAGTTTTAGTTTTTTCTTGTTTATGGTGTAAGAAAGTGGTCTAGTTTCATTTTTTTGCAAATATCTGTCCATTTTTTCCAACACCATTTTTTGAATAGACTGTTTTCACTCCATTATATATTCCTACCTCCTTTCTCAAATATAATTGACCATAAAAGTGTAGGTTTATTTCTGGGCTTTCTATTCTGGTTCATTGACTTACATATCTGTTTTTGTGTCAGTATCCTGCTGTTTTGATTACTGTAAACTTGTAGGATGATCTGTTTTCAGGTAGTGTGATTCCTTCAACTTTGTTCTTCTTTCTCAAGATTTCTGTGACTATTTGGGGTCTTTTGTGGTTGAATATAATTTTATGGAATACTTGCTGTAGTTCTGTGAAATATACCATTTATCTTGATAGGAATTGTGTTTAATCTATAGATTTCTTTGGGTAATATGGACATTTTGATGATGTTAATTCTTCCTATCTATAAACACAGTATATGCTTCCACTTATTTGTATCTTCTACAATTTCTTTCTTTTTTAAATATATTTTTATTGATTTCAGAGAGGAAGGGAGAGGAAAAGAGATAGAAACATCAATGTTGAGAGAGAATCATTGGTCATCTGCTTCCTGCAGGCCCCCTACTGAGGATAGAGCCCCCAACCCGGGCAGTGCCCTGACCAGGAATCCAACCTTGACCTCCTGGTTCATAGGTTGATGCTCAACTGCTGAGCCATGCTGGTCCAGCTCTTCTTCAATTTCTTTCTTCAGTGTCTTATAATTCTCTCAGTACAGATCTTTTACATCCTTGATTAAAGTTATTCCTAGGTATGTTTTATATGTAATTGTAAATGACATTGTTTTCTCAGTTTCCCTTTCTGCTCATTATTGGTCTACATAAATGCAACTGATTTCTGGATTTTTATTTTGTATCCTGCTACTTTATTGAATTCAGTTATCAGTGCTAGTAGTAATGGTGGAATCTTTGGAGTTCTCTACATACAGTGTCATGTTTTCATATATGACGGTCTGTGTGTTGAAACCACATGTATGTGGTCTAACAGATGGGATCGGGTCCACGTGTCTCACATAAGAGGATCCCTGGGATCTTTATCTCTGGGCATATGGAGACCCCTGCACCCACTTGAGCAGCTGCTCAGCTTCCCTCCTCCATGTGGACCAGGATTGGTGGAACCCATCCCCTCTCCATGGACATTAATGGCTTCTCCAATTCCAGGCTATTTCATCAGTGCTCTGATGGACAGTCTCAAAAATCCATCTCTGACCAATTGTGCGAGAATTTCTGTGGGGTAACCCCAAGGGGGGGCACTGCCAGGTGCAGGTGTACCCCTGTGGAGCTTTGGCAGGTCCTCCTCACTGTTCTCCCAGAGGGTGGCCTTGCCCCCTCCTCCCCAGGGGACCTGCTGGGGCCTCTGCAGCCTCCCTTTGTCCCCAGGCTGGTCACAGCCAGCCCAGAAGCTGCCAGTCTGATGGTGACAGTGCTCTCCGCTCAGTGCCCGCAGTGGGTGTGTCCCCATCGGGAAGGTGGGGCATCTCTGACAGGTAGAGGTGTGTGCCCTGTCTCTTTGGAAGGGCATGTGTTTGCCCTTTGTCCCTTTAGAAAACGACTTTCCAGAGTTGTCTGCACCACAGGGAGGTCACATCTTTCTCTGGCCTTGGGTTGTGAGGAATGCTTTGCAGCTGAAGGTTTGTCTTCCCAGATTTCTGCATTTTTTCTTGTTTTTGTTTTGGGCACAGGAAGAGCCAGCCTTTGCGTGACTGGCTTCTGGCCCTGAGGCCACACTGAGCACAGAGCCTCTACCTGGAGATAATACACACCCTTACCAAAAGGGCTTCTTCTTCTTTTTTTTACATCTGATCTCTTAGTCATGTGGGATTTCCCTTTCAAATTACAAAAATGCTATCGTATATAAATAAAAGGCTAATATGCAAATTGTCCCCTCCACCAAGAATTCCACAGGGAGTTTGACCAGAGGGCGGGGCCACCCAGCCAACTGCCTGCGGCCGCTCCCCCTGACCAGCCCAATTGGCCCTGATTAGGGCTGGCCAGACCCCACCCATGCACGAATTCATGCACCGGGTCTCTAGTTTCAGATAAAAAGCAAACAAAAATATGTGAGCAGACACAAAAAGGCACCAATTGTA
>NW_006291965.1:4092802-4117586 GCF_000327345.1 Myotis davidii
TACACATGCAATGTTACAATTGGTGCCTTTTTGTGTCTGCTCACATATTTTTGTTTGCTTTTTATCTGAAACTAGAGACCCGGTGCATGAATTCGTGCATGGGTGGGGTCTGGCCAGCCCTAATCAGGGCCAATTGGGCTGGTCAGGGGGAGCGGCCGCAGGCAGTTGGCTGGGTGGCCCCGCCCTCTGGTCAAACTCCCTGTGGAATTCTTGGTGGAGGGGACAATTTGCATATTAGCCTTTTATTTATATACGATAGCATTTTTGTAATTTGAAAGGGAAATCCCACATGACTAAGAGATCAGATGTAAAAAAAAGAAGAAGAAGCCCTTTTGGTAAGGGTGTGTATTATCTCCAGGTAGAGGCTCTGTGCTCAGTGTGGCCTCAGGGCCAGAAGCCAGTCACGCAAAGGCTGGCTCTTCCTGTGCCCAAAACAAAAACAAGAAAAAATGCAGAAATCTGGGAAGACAAACCTTCAGCTGCAAAGCATTCCTCACAACCCAAGGCCAGAGAAAGATGTGACCTCCCTGTGGTGCAGACAACTCTGGAAAGTCGTTTTCTAAAGGGACAAAGGGCAAACACATGCCCTTCCAAAGAGACAGGGCACACACCTCTACCTGTCAGAGATGCCCCACCTTCCCGATGGGGACACACCCACTGCGGGCACTGAGCGGAGAGCACTGTCACCATCAGACTGGCAGCTTCTGGGCTGGCTGTGACCAGCCTGGGGACAAAGGGAGGCTGCAGAGGCCCCAGCAGGTCCCCTGGGGAGGAGGGGGCAAGGCCACCCTCTGGGAGAACAGTGAGCAGGACCTGCCAAAGCTCCACAGGGGCACACCTGCACCTGGCAGTGCCCCCCCTTGGGGTTACCCCACAGAAATTCTCGCACAATTGGTCAGAGATGGATTTTTGAGACTGTCCATCAGAGCACTAATGAAATAGCCTGGGATTGGAGAGACCACTAATGTCTGTGGAGAGGGCATGGAATCCACCAATCCTGGTTCACGTGGAGGAGGGAAGCTGAGCAGCTGCTCAAGTGGGTGCAGGGGTCTCTCTGTGCCTAGAGATAAAGACCCCAGGGGTCCTCTCATGTGAGACACGTGGACCAACTCTTTGCATCCAGGATCCCACCTGTTAGACCACACACATGTGATTTCCTCAGGCAAAGCCATACATGTGAGAATGAGCCTGCCTGTGACAGAGACAGCCAAACAGAATGAGAGAGGCAGAGCCTGAGAGGGACCCAGTAAGTCACTCCTGATGGTCACCTCTGGGGCAGGACTTGCAAATCTCTCATCTTCTGCTTGAGATGATGTCTAATTTTTTTATAATGCATGTGTGACTGATAGTTCTAAAAATATTAAAGTCATGTTTTCAATGTTATCCATTGATCAGTCATCTATGGAGTCAAGTACATTATTTGTTTTTTTATTTTTAAAGTATTTCTGACCAAAATAAAAAGGCTTATTATGGTACAAAAATGAACTTGAAAGCAATTCAGAATCAAGTAAAGAACAAAGCCCTCCCAGGGAGAAGAGCGCTGACAGGGGTGCTCCCTGTTCCAGTCCCTTCCCTGTGTGTGCACATTGTGTTTGCATGTGCACGTGTGTGTACCTATGTTCTCTTGCTCATGCGTACATGTGTGGATGCCTGTGTTCCCATGCTTATGCATGTATGTATGGGTGCCTCTGCAAGTTCATGTGTGCACGTGTGTGTGCACTTGGGGTGGTGGGCAGGGCGGATTCTGGTCGTGTGCCCTTCTGGAGCCTCATTTCCCAAGGGGTGGACACTGACAGTCAGTCCTCTCCCTCCTCGGCATTGTCTGTGTCCCCACATCAGAACTTCCAAAGCCCCTGCCGTGGATCATGAGCTGTTTCCAATGCTTCACTCCCATCGGCGTGCTGAAGGGAACTTCTGGGTCCGTAAATCTTTATTTAGGTCAGGTCTCCAGAAGTGGAGACTCTCGGTCTAATGTAAACATGATTTTAAGGTGTTGGGGTCAGTTCCCTACATTCGAGGTCACAGTGTCCACATCGAGCCTTGTTTGGGAAAGCAAGGGTGAGGAGACCTGGGGCTGAGACCTCAGGGAGTGAGAAAGGAGGAGGGGTGGGAGTGGAGGAGACGAAGGTACCTGAGAGTGACAAACCCAGCTGGAAGTCATGAACCACCACATATCCCCTCTCCCCTACCCCTGCCCCCAGCTCACACCAGTCCCCCCTGCTCCATAACTCAGCCGAGCTGAGCAGCCTGGCCCTGCTGTCCAGGACACTGGAGGGTGGGGCCTGCACATTCTGGCCTGCTCCCTCTCTCCTTCCTCTCTTTCAGGAAAGCAGGTCTAGGGAGGCTCAGCCAGTCAGGGACCACTGTGAATGTGCTCTATCCAGGGGGGAGTTCTCAGTTGCAACAGCAGGACCCACTTGACCTTGTGTAAGCAGAAGGGATCTTATAAGGGGCCACATGGGAGGTGCCAGAAGGTGAGAGTATCAAGCTCAAATCGCAGATCACAGCACCCAAACCCCAGAGGTCCTCCAGCGGTGACCTCTGCCCCAGTCCTGTGCCAGCCCAGCCCACACACCCAGCATGTCCAGCTTCTGTGAGTGGGGCTCTGCTCAGTGAGGAGGAGGCAGGGAGCCGTCACCTCATTCAAAGTCAGGTCAGGGGGAGTCCACTGGTGTGAGGCTGCCAGGTGAGGCCACTGTCAGCGACATATCTCTTGTCTGCCCAGAATGGGAGCTGTCTGAGCAGAGAACATATATCCTCTCTAGATGCGCTCTCCCTGGAGAAAGAGAGAGAGAAGCCCCTGATGGTAGGGGGAGCAGGAGAGAAGAGAGAGAAGGCTATTTTTGCAGATATCAGTCTTCTAACTGATTTTAACATAAGCCATGGAATCGGAGAAAGTGTTTTCAAAACGGATCTGATAAAAAACTGGTATCTAAGTATTTTTTTTAAAAGTCACTTATTCCTCAATAATAAGAAAACAAACAACCCCGTTAGAAATGGGGCATAAGCACAGGACAGACACCTCAGCACAGAAGATGCAGAGAGGGTGGGGGATGCAAGTTGTTCGTGAAGCAGGTGGAAGTTAAACTCAGCTCCTCACAGGACTAAATGCGAATGACAACCAGCTTATAGACCAGTCAACCTGAATAACCAAACGAGGACTAGCTGAACAGAAGTCTTAGAACTAAGGGTTACAGAAGAAGTCCCACCCGGTGCTAGGCAGGATGGAGACCGGGGTCTGTGGTGCAGGATTTCTTGGAAGGCTCTTGAGGAGGTCCAGGCAGACTCAGGGGTGGCAGAGATGGACAGGGAGAGACTAAGTATTTCCTTCTATACCTCATTGACACCACCATTTCTTTGAAGAGCCCTCCCTCCACATGGTCAAATCTCAGTCTGTTTTAGCCTGATGAACTCCACTGGCCTCACCCTGCAGACTCCCTGAGACCCCGCCCCACCACAAAGGTCTACAGGCCCCTGAAAGGTCACTGATGGCTTTGTTGTACCCCTAAGATGTTTGCTGAGTGTCCTCAGCCCAGCACTGGCCAAGTTTTGAATCAGCACTGGTGAACACCACCCCCCTACCTGGTGACTTACTGAGGATCTACTCACACAACTCGCTTACTGCCAGAGGCTCTTTCAGTGACTGAGCCTAACAGGCAGCCGGCAAACAGAGGCAGATCTTGAGGTAACAAACTTTTTCTGACCTACTCCCAGGCTAGGTCCTGGTGGTACGCAACCTGGCTCCTTCCAAGTACACTCAGGCCCAGCAGAGGCCACCACAAACTGTGGATCGCCTTGTAGCTCCAAAAAAGGTTGCTCAAAACTGGTCACAGGTGGCATCTGACATTGACCTGCCCTGGATTGCCTCTCAAGAGACCCCAGAAACAATACACCTGGTGGTGAGCCTCAGACCACATGAGAGCACGACTCAATTAGCTCCACCAGTGGCACACCCAAAAGGACATCTTGGCAGGCACCAGACCCTGCTGAGCCAAATTCCGCTTTGTGAGGTTAGCCCCACATAAAAGCTCCTACACTGTGGTGGGGTCGATGCTCATAGCCAGCCAGCCTGAAGGTCAATTACACCCATGGATGGGCCAACAGTATTCAAAACTCAACTACAACAAAGAGCTCAGGTGATTAGGGAGACTGCACCACTGAACCACACAGGACATCAACTATATAAGGCTACCAAACCAAGACTGGTAGACATAGCAGATCTACCTAACACAGAGAAATAAATACAGAGAAGCAGCCAAAATTAAAAGACAAAAGATTAAACATGTCCCAAATGAAAGAATAGGAGAAATCTCCAGAAAAAAAGAATGAAATAAAATGGAGATAAGCACTCTATCAGGTACAGAATTCAAAACAATGGTTATAAGGATGCTCAGGGAACTAAATGAAAGAATGGATAAACTTAGTGAGAACTTTAAGAGATAACAAGCATAAAAAAAGGACATAGAAATCACCAAAAAGAACCGTCCAATCTGAAGAATAGAACATTTGAAATGAAGGTTACACTAGCAGGTTAGACGAAGCAGAAGATTAGATAAGCAATTTAGAGAACACGATAACAGAAAACACCCAAGCAGGACAACAAAAGACAAAAAGAATTTTTTTAAAAATGGAAGTCTAAGGGACCTCGGGGATATCAAGCATAACAACAGGCACATTATAGGGGTACCAGAAGGAGAAGAGGAGCAAGGGATCAAGAAGCTGTTTGAAGCCCATTGGTATGGCTCAGCTGGTTGAACATCATCCCATGCACCAGGAGGTCGCTGATTCAATTCCCAGGCAGGGCACATACCTGGGTTGTGGACTTGATCCCAGTGCGGTGTGTGCAGAAGACAGCCAATTGATGTTTCTCTCTCATCAATGTTTTTTTGTTTTGTTTTGTTTTGTTTGTTTTGTTTTCGTTTTTTAAGAACCACTAGCCTAGCCTAAAAAACGTCTGTGACTGCTTGACATTTTAAGTGACCCTTGGTCCACTCAGCCACCTTTGGGCCTGCGAGCAGGCTGAGAACGCTATTCATCTGCCAAGAGGTCATTTACTAATGACCTATTCAGATAATATCAAAACGAGTGATGACAAAGCAAAGCAGAGCCAAGTGCAAAGGAGAACACAGACAAGGGAAGGGCCTCCAGGGAGCTGAATCAGGGCCAATTCAAGAAATGGGCCATCCCTGTCGGAGTGGAGGGGTGGAGGCTCTTGCAGTGTCTGCCTACTCTTAGACTATTCCCAAATTGCTATGGACCAGTGACTGCTGAGTGTCTCCCTTTTGTCCCTTTCCCAATGGGAGTGTTTAGCCACTGCATAATGGGGGAACAGTAGGGGATGCAAATAGCTCATCTTTCTAGTTCACTGGTTTCCAGATCAAGAGAGCCACACTCAAGACCAATGATGAGGCTACCTCATTCACTAAAGTAGAGACTGTCATGAGATCCTGAACTTTTTGCTTGATACTGAAACTGGATAGGACTTTTGGGCTCTAAGGGGAATGAAAGAAGGATGAGTATATTCGTGTATAGAAGGCGGGTGAACTGAATTCTGGGTTAGAAGGTGGGCAGACTGCTATAGCCTGTAGTGCTATTCACCAAGTATTCTGGTTCTCTTCTGATCTGGTACACAGTAATTTTGTACTTCTGTCCCCACCCCCTTGTAGTTGGAAGGCACTGAGAGACTAGTTCAGTTCTTTGCCGTTTGTTTTCATTGGCACACATGCTACCAAGAAAGTGGTATACGGATCAACGTTTTAGAAACTACAAATATAATTTTCAATTAAACACTAAAAAAAAAGAAAGAAGGTAGCTGAAATGGGATTATTGACCTAATAAAGGTTGAAGCAGATGAGGAAGGATAGCAAGAGAACAGGGGCCAGTGTTGGCACCAAATAAGAGGAGGACCACCTTGGACTCCACAGTTCATGGCAGGCTGAGGACTGGGGGACTGAGATGCTTTGGTTCATTTATCCGCTCAGTATTGCTATCTCCAGCCCATCACGGACTCTTCAGTGACTTGCATGGAGATTATAAACCAATCACATGAACAGCTAAGTGTGTTCCTGGGCATGACATTAAGGATAAGACTTTGTGTTTCCCATAGCATGTGTTTGGTGGCACTAACTCACTAACTCCAATTTAGCACCAAGTCACAGACCTGGAAGCCTCTCCTGGGGAAGGTTCATTAGAAGGATCCATTGGATAGCACTCAGATGTCAAAAATTACGTTATACAAACCTGCAACAGAAACATTTTTATAGGATTTTCTAGGGATTCATCATTTTATAGCCATTCTCAGGGGGTGAGAAAAGTAGGGGGAGAAGGCTGTTATGGTAATTTAAGACAGTGGCAATGGCTTAAATTATCAGGGCTCCCAAAGGAATTAGGCAACGTACGTGAGTCAGCCAAGTCACCACCTGGACCCATGTAGGCCACAACACTCTCTTCAAGGCCACCCTGGCTCCTCCCTTGGGCCGGTGCCCTGGTTTCTGCCACTGAACTCAAAGAGAAAAGGTCTTTGTAGTCAGGAAGCCAAAGCACAGAGCACAGAAAGAGGCAGCTGGCTTCCTGGATAGGCACACTTCTTCCATTCCAGTAAAATGTATTAGCCCAGACCATATGCTTGACACAATTCTTGAAAAATGAAAAGTGCTTGGCTTTTTATCCCTGAGTTTCTCTAATCAAGTCCATCTCCTTCTCCATCTCTGGATTTCTCTGTCCCTTCAACATCAGCCTCTCATTAGGCCACTCCAGCTTATATATTCAGAAGCGGATCTTATTCAAATGTGATGTCATCACTCAGTGGTACTCAGTGGCTGGGTGGCAAGCAAATAAATTAATGCACAGACATCTCGAGGTGCTGGAGGCCAGCCAGACTGTCATGGTAGGGACATCGGCTCCATGGGGCCAATAGTGGGACACAGATGTGGTGGGCACCTTGGCACCACACTGGGTGGCGCTGGCTCGTCACTGGGTCTCTGCTGATGAGCACGTGTGCCGTGCAGGAGCCTCACTGCACAGTGCTGCTCTCATGCCTGTGAGTCACAGCGAACGCAGCTGGTGGGGCTACAGCTGCTGCTGAAATAATTTTCTGAGTCCAAGAGTGATCGATGCATTTTCAATTGTCCTCCTTAATCTGCTCTCATGCCTAATAACCTGATAAGGTATCAGACCATTTTTCATAACTCTGAAGTCTTGTTCTCCCAAACTCATTTGTGCTAAAATGTCTAAGAAAGCAGGAGGATTTAGCTGATCGTAGGGAATAAGGCCTACCCGGTACAGTGTGCTCTCCACAGTGACTCCTCTAGTAGTTTGCTGGGGCAGCCACTATCCTCAGGGAGCTTATGTTCTGGTGGGAGGCAGACATTAAAAAAACTAAATGAGCTCATCAGAGAGTGAGAAGGATGAGAAGGTGATGACTCGGGGTGACGTGATGGGCAGTGCCTTCTGGGAGGGCAACATGAGTTTGGGGTGCTCAAGGAGAACCTCTTTAAGGAGGTGATGTTTGAATTAAGAGCTGAACCAGGAGCGGGTAAGCCTTTGTCAGGCTGAAGCAGGCCTGAGAATCGTGATCCTCCTGGCCAGCCTAGACCTTGGGGTTGGGCAGATCTCACCAAGTAAACAGACGGCCGTTGGCATTCAGAGCCCTGATATACCTCACACTCAGTACTGTCACAGCAATGTCATTTAATAGGACAGGTGTGGGTTAAGTATAAAGTTTTATTTATGAAGATCTTGCTCTGATTGTAAGGAAGTGGGTACAGATAGTTGGATGGAATGTTGTTAAATGTTCAGTGTTGGGAAGCAATACACTCTACCATGGCACCTTTAGGAATACCTACTTTAATTTGCAACTAAATAATGGGGGCTAGGAAGGAAATTATCTTCTTTAAACCAAAGGTCACCTTTGTCATTGTTGTGTAACAGTTACAGTGAGCCCAGATGATGTGCAAGTTAAGGCTCCCTGAAGCCTGGGCAAAGTCTGATTTCCAGGCAGGGTCTGGGGTGAAGTTCCCAGAGCTGGGGTTACTGTGGGGTGTTGTCTGTCCTGTGTTGGGATAGGGCTGGGCAACCAGCCTCAAGAGCTTTCATTTGCTACCCGCCTCTGCTGTAAAAGACTGGCTAATACGTAGAGTCATTGGGCATCCACAGGGGACATCAGGTTAAGGCAGATACAAAGGTTGGCTCTCTCAACATCCATTCCAAGCTTATTCCTGTAGTATGAACTGGAATGCTAAATCATGTTTCTTCATGTCCTTTGCAAATAGGGTGCTAGCACGTAATATGGTTCTGGTTCTACCTGCAGGATGACTTAGGGGAGTCCCTGAGCCGGAAGTGAGCAATGTGAGGCAGCAGCCATGTGCAAGGGGTGGCCTCTAATTGTAAACGCATTGGCAGATGCACCTGGTTCTTCTGGGGCTGCCATGGCAGAATTTCGGGCATCCAGTCCCTAAATTCCTAGGTGCTTAAGAATGGGAAGCAGCAGCCACAGGCTCCTTCTGCTGGACTCACACTAAGCCAGTGGTTTTCAGATTTCAGTCTCTGTCAGCCTTACCTGGAAGCCTTGTCAAAGCACAGACCGCTGGGCTTCATCCTCAGTGTTGCTCATCCGTGGGTCTGTGGTGAGGCCTGGGAATCTGCATTTCTACCAAGTGCCCAGGTGATGCTGAGCCTGCTGGTCTGAGAACACACTTCGAGAACAACTCTTTTAAGCTCTGATTCCTCATTTCTTCTGGCTGCGCTATCCTTGACTCCACTGTTCCTATGGGTAACTGCCAAGCCTGTGTGGCCTTCCCGGAGACTGTCGCTCAATTAATACCCTTTGGTTAAAACCGTTTTCCTTATTCTCGCTTGAAGTGGATTCTGTTGTCTGCAACAAAGAACCGTGATCCATACCAGGTCCTTGGTCTTAACTACCAATACTCTACATATTCTTGTAGTCCTCTCCTGAGTCTTTCCCTTCTCTATTGGGGGATCTCCATGTCACTTCTGAGGCCCTGGCCTTATTTCTTACAGGAGTCACATGACTCATGCTGACACAATCCCTGTCCTATCTGATGTCCTTCCGTTTCACAATCCTACCTAAATAAGTCCCCCTTGTCCTGCAACATTCCCACAAAGGCAAAAATGTCTTGAATTTAGCACTGAAACTGAAGGAGCCCATGGAAGGTAAAGTTATAAGAGTCTTTTTATCTACCAAAGGAGCGGGGGGATTCAGGGGCCAGATGCATGCTTCTGACTCAGTTTTTCAAGATTTGATCCTTTTATTTGTTTTTTGGTAAAGTATCTTAATGTGAAATTTAAAATAAAAAAAACAATCTAAAAGAGCCCTCTTTGAAAGGTATGAGAGCGGATAAGATTGATAAAATGGCATCTTGCTAGCCACGTCTATTTAAAAATTGGTTAAAAGATATTATTTACCCAATGAACCATAGGGCTCAAAAAAAAAAATACCTCAAACACAATAATAACAGTCCCTCAGGTAAATGCCGCTCCAGACAGTTTTGTAAATGTGTATCATTTACTTGATAAAGCATAGCAGCCTATCCAGAGAGGAGCTATGGTCTGCTGCATAAATAGGCATTTGGACAGCTTTAAAAATGCATACTCTTTACATCCAAATGCCGGGTGAGAAGCCCCACGGAAACTGGTTATTATGAGCAAAGAGCAACCACTTTTCAAAACCAAGAGGTGATTGGGCCCAATGGCGTCTTTCAAACTTTTCTTCTCTGAGAGCTACATCAACATCTACTTATTCACTTGTTGCAATGACCATAGAAGGTTCAGGGCCTGGGTTGAGAGAGAGGGTGGGTGAACTGACCCTCCCTGAGCCCAGGCTGGTTAATGCCCTCACCTTTGAGCACTGTTATCACCTAGAAGCCTGTCTAGGCCCCACCCAGAGCGGCCGGGACTCAGTGTTCTCAGAGCTCTGCAGGTGATTCTGATGTGCAGTCAGGGTTGAACACTTCCATGCTGGATAAGGAATCCGAAGCCCAGAGAGGCCAAGTGACTTGCCCAAGATCACACAGCAGGCCTGGGGGAGGACCTAGGTGACCTGGACCCCAGGTTTCACTTTTAGCTGCTGGTCCACCCTCGCTCCTTTCCTGTCAGAGTTGCCTTGGGTTTACTTACAATATGACTTCATGCTTTCTTGCATCTACGCTTCAAGTATGTAAATCGTGTGCAGTAATTATACAATCAGATTACTAAAATGTTTGAAAACACAAGGGGAAAAATATATATATTCCTCCCCCAAATACTGGTTCAGTTAGTACTGTTGAAGTAATTGTACTAGATTCCCTTAGCTTCCATGTTCTTCTCTCTATATTTTCCCTATTTGTAATTGAGTTTATATGTTTGTTAAAATTTTACACTCCAAGTGTTCTACCTTCCTATAAAGTCTCTGTTGGTTTTATATTATAGTTTGCTCTCGAGCAATGTGGGGGTTGGGGTCCCTGACTCACTGCATGGTCAAGAATTTGCTTATAACTTGTTTGTTTGTTTGTTAATCCTCACTCAAGGATATTTTTTCCATTGATTTTTTTTTAAGAGAGAGTGAAAGGGAGGGAGGAAAGGGAGAGGAGAGGGAGAGAAACATCAATGTGAGAGAGACACATCAATTGGTTGCCTCCCGAACACACCCCCACCCGGGACCAGGGATTGAACCTGCAACTCAGGTACCCACCCTTGATGGGGAATCGAACCCAAGACCCCTTGGTCCAAGGACCGACGCTCTAAGCACTGAGTCAAACCAGCCAGGGCTGCTTATAACTTTTGACTCCCCAAAACTTAGTTGTCTCTTGGTATCCATGGAGGATTAGTTTCAGGACCCCTCGAAGATATCAAAATCTGTGGACGCTCAAGTCCCCTCTATAAAATAGCACAGAACTATGCATACGGTCATCCTGCCACATCTGCAGACTCCCAACCCCGGATCAAAAACAATACAGGTGTTTATATTTAAAAATCCATGTAAAAATAAATGAAATAAAATAAAAAAAATCCACGTATAAATGGACCTGTACAATTCAAACGCATGTTTTTCAAGGGCCAGCTGTAATTTTAAAAGTAATATATGTTCACTGAAAATTCCAAGGAATATAAACATGCACAGGATAGAAAACGGAAGACCCTTAGCCCTCCTCATCCCAGTTTCTAGAGAACTCTTTCTGCTCTACATATGGTAAAAATGGGATTGTATGACGGGCACAGTTCTGTAACTTGTTCTTTTTTCTTTCTTTCTTTCTTTCTTTTTTTCTACTTAAAAGAATGCTTTGGGCATCTTTCCATGTCAGGGTATATCAAAATTACCTCATTTATACCATTCCATTGAATGAGTAGTCCAAAATTCAATTAACCCATCTCCCACTGAGACATTTAAAAGTCTTTTCTGTCAAAAACAAATAAACATACAGATAGACAACTACCCAAGGGAGTATCCAGGCTTCCCGGCTCAGGCTACCATCTGGCCCTCCCTGCTGCCAGCGTCCCAGCGCACACACTGTGCTCTGAAGCCAGAGGGTGGAGGGCTCCTGCCATTGACTCCCTGACCGTGGTTAAAAAATAAACAAAAAAGTAAAAAACAACCCACAACGAGCGACTCTGATAATTCACCTCATATCCAAGGCAACTCAAAGAACAGGGAGGCCAGGCCCAGAATGTGCTCTCAGAAATCCCTAAAGCTGCCACAGTTCAAGGACTTCGGGTCTCTGAGCAGCCTCCCTCCTTCCCCTGGCAGCTCAGCGATAGGAGGAAAATGTAAACAGCCATTCAGCTACAGCAACACAAGTGTTCTTGGTTTGTTGTTGGTTTTTGTTTTAATATATTTTTTTATTGATTTCAGAGAGGAAGGGAGAGGGAGAGAAAGATAGATACATCAATGATGAGAGAGAATCATTGATCATGCCCCCTACTAGGGATCAAGCCCAAAATCCGGGTATGTACCCTGACCGGGAATCCAACTGTGTCTTCCTGCTTCATAAGTTGATGCTCAACCACTGAGCCACACCAGAAAAAAGGGAAAAAATGCTCTTGAACCCAGAGACACTGCTCCTAGGCAATGTAACCTAAGAATCAGATTTGTGCAGAAAGATGAAGAGGCCAGGCTCTTACTCTTAATTTGAATCCTGGGTGCACTCTTGGCTAGCGTGTGACTTTGAACATGTTACCTCTCTGTGCCTGTTCCCTCATCTCTAACCTGGGACTATTACCTGTGCCTCCTCTTTGGGCTTCTGTGAAGATGGAATGAATTCACTGACATAAGCCAGTTAGAAAAGGACCCAGGAAGATTCGTGAATGCTGGCTATCGGCATTTGTAACAACAAAGGTTGATGGGGAACTGGTTAAATAAATCATGGAATATCATATAGCTATGAAAAATCACCATGTATTAATGCTCACAACATCACGTTAATTAGAAAGACAGAATGAAAAACAACTTTACATAAAGCATCACATCGGTTACATGCAAGCGCAACAAAAGGTTAGATATGTCTGATTGTAAGATTATGCACATTTTTATATTTTTACATTTTATGAGGTTTTCTACAATAAGGATCAATGACTTTTATAATCAGGAATAGGTTTTTGTTTTGTTTTTTAAAATAAGGCATCTTGGGGTATATATATATTTCAAACTATGCTACTCCTTTTCTCCCAACATTAGGGCCAATGCTCTCTCCAAAAGCTCCTTATCTCCTGAGAGGTACAGATTCTGATCAAACGGATAGAACAAGTCGGAGGCAGCATGGAAGAGGCCTCTAGAAAGGGCTAGTTCACACAGCGTTTTACTAGTTTTAATGTAATATAGGCCTTTAATGAGATTTCAAGGCATGGATGAGGAGTCCCTAGGAATTGTGGGAATGATGCCAATTCCTTACTGAGGGCAAGAAAAAGACCAGTGACCTTCAGGACCTGCATATGCCTGACTTTCTGCCCACTACGGGGAGAAGGAATGAAAAATCAATGCCCTTTTCAAGTTCAGAGGTTCTGTGCTGGGAAGAGGAAAGGATTAGAATTTACATGGTCTGAGCCCAGGTTTATAACCAAAAAATTGCTTCATAATCTTAAAATTATTCATTCCCGCCTATGCTGTGGCCTCATCCCAGGAAGTAGCAAGTCAACTGTATCCAATAAGGGATTAAAGATAATAAATAAAAGAGCAGCAATTAATTGTGCATTCTGATTTAAGAGGCTGGGCTGCCTGGGCCACGCTTGAGTGGCTTATCAAATTTAGCTCCATTATGGTTGTCTTGTATTTCAACTGATGCTTGTGCTCACCTCTGCAGGCACTTGTACCACAAGGCTTTTCAGATATAAAAGAATTCCAGTGTCTAGATTGCTTTAGGAGTCTGTCCTCCTTACAGTATGAGGCAGAAGTGCTGAAAATAGCAGTTTAATGAGTCATGCAAAGCGGCACAGTGCTCAGTCACTGACTCAATTATTTTCCCTCCAAAGGCCACTCTTGGCAGACTAATGTGGTTGTTTCCTAAACGCCGTGGTCCTGACGCGCCTTTTTGTAATTCTTGGTAATTTCCTTGCTCTCTGAAAAGCAAAGGCATTCCACAGGCCAACACCTGAGGCGGTCTGATAACCAGAATCATTTTCAGAACCAAAGGAGGAAAACAAAGGCGCGGAAATGGGCCCGGGGGGCCTCAGCTGCCAGCTCAAGGCGAACGCACTCTTCCTGCACAGTTGCGGGAACAGAAGGTGGAGGTGGATGCGGGAAATGCAGGAAAACCCTTCCTTCCTGGCCCCGGCGGCGGCGTCCTTGGCCTCAACTGCCCCAACAGGCAGTGGTTTTCCTGCCTGAACGACAATCCAATGTGCGCAGGGCGCTGGTTCCTTCATTTGCTGCCCTCCGTGTTTTCACCTCCAGGACGTAATTTTACCTGCCAGCTCGGGTAAATAGTCTTCAACAGGACAAAGGCTCTGGAAGGTTACACTGTACTTGGTTTTGTGCTGAGGCTTTGAACTTCCGTGTGTGGAGTCCTCCGAAAGAGATTTTGTAGTATAAGCCAGTGTCAGTCCTCCCTCAGGGTTACCTCCTTAGAGTGCCTTTGGGAAAGGAAGGGTGGTGGTATCTGCTGCTCTAAGCTGTGCTCTCCTCCATCCGCTAGGAGGGCACCAGAGGGAGATGGTTGTTCCTCTTGCTGCCCACCTCCCATTTCCCCTCATGACATCACTACCCACTGATGGGCTGGGGACACCTAAGAAAGGACAACTAGGAGGGAAGCATTTTAAATTGATCGGGGGGTGGGGGAGGGGGTTGGGGGGGATCAACCAAAGGACTTGTATGCAAGCATATTAGCCTAACCAATCAAACAAATAAATAAATTGATCAGGAATATGATTTTTCCCATAATACAAGAGAATAGCTTTTAAGAAAGAAAAGGAACAATATTTAAAATCATTATCATGTAGTGTACCACATAGAAATTAGAACATGAAATACCTATGAAAATACTAAGAATTAACCAGGATGCTTAAATTCAGACCCTAGCTTCTTCCAACAGCATTATATGAGGTGGTACGATTTGTCTCTAACACACCCTGCTGGGGTCAGGCCAGACAATTCAAGGTCTCCAGAAACCCCACAGGCTATCATAGTTGGATTTTAGGAAACCTTTGCAATTACTAGTTTGGCAATTTGTGGCACTCTGGTCCACAGCCACAAATTGGTTTTCTATAAATATCATGTAGTTATGGGCTTGCTGAGGGTTTTTATATATTTACCAAAGGGACAATCGCATTGTTCTTAGATCCCTAATTCAGTAGGTAACCAGCAGGCAAGGGTATTGTATTAGTTTGCCGAGTTGCACACAAAGTACCACCAAGTGGGCAGCTTAAACAACAGAAATGTATTGTCTCAACAGTTCTGGAGGCTGGAAATCCACGGACAAGAAAGGACACACAGTGGTGGGGTTGGTCCCTTCTGAGAGCTGTGAGGGAAGGATCTGTCCCAGGCCTTCACTCACCTTCTGGCGGTTTGCTGGCAATCTTTGCTGTAACCAAGCCTGATCCTGAACTACATACTGTCTGCAAGTGAACTTCCTTAAGAAAAGCAAAAAGATCTACCTTAACTAACTCAAATCAATAACAACTAAAACCGATAGCAATCAAACAATTTGCCTAAAAGGAGATAATTTTGCAATAAGGACATATGGTCACCCAGGGATATTTGTTAAGAGGATATGCCTACCAAAGGAAAAATAGTTAAATAAATGATTAAATATCTACCTGATGGAATTTTATGTATTGATGTTTTAGAACTATATTTTTATTGATTTCAGAGAGGAAGGGAGAGGGAGAGAGAGAGAGAAAAGTCAATGATGAGAGAGAATCATTGCTTGGCTGCTTCCTGCACACCCCCCACTGGTGATCGTGCCCACACCCCAGGCATGTGCTCTGACCGGGACTTAACCATGAGCACCTGTTCATAGGTCGATGCTCAGCCACTCAGCCACCCCAGCCGAGCTGTATTAATTTTAAGTGAAGGTTTTGGAGTCTATGTCATGACATGAGGAAAAATATATTAATAGCAACACAGGGGAAAATCAGGATGACAAGTGTGTTCTAACAAATGTATACACAATGATTAACACAATACAGTCCCACACTCTGGCCCAGGCCTGCATGATCAGCCCCCTGCCTGGCTCTCGGACCACATCTCCTCTCTCTCTCTCGCCTTGTCCACACTGTGCTTCAGCCACCCAGCACCTCTCCTGGGTCCTCACACAGCCAGCTTGTCTGCACGGCCTTTGCACATGTGTGTTTCGCTGCCTGGAATGCTCTTTTTCCTCTCCTCACATGCGAACTCCTTCCTGACAACTCAAGTCTTTCCCTGAGCACCTGATCTAAAGAAGAGACCTCATGTCTCCTTATCACCTGTTCGGCCTTCTCCCTAGTGCTGGTGAAGGACTGAACTTTTCCGTGTTTCGCTTACTCATTTATTGTTTTTCTTGTGCACTCGGTGATGTCAGGAGCTTTGTTTGTTGTTTGCTATTAGACCCCCAGACCCCAGAATAGACATTGGTCAGGTGATATCTGTTCTATGAATGAATGAAAATATGCATAAGAAAAGGAAGGCGCCCTAACTGGTTTGGCTCAGTGGATGGAGCATCGGCCTGCAGACTGAAGGGTCCCAGGTTCGATTCTGGTCAAGGGCATGTACCTTGGTTGTAGGCACATCCCCAGTAGGAGGTGTGCAGGAGGCAGCTGATCGATGTTTCTCTCTCATGGATGTTTCTAACTCTCTATCCCTCTCCCTTCCTCTCTGTAAAAAATCAATAAAATATATTTTAAAAATTTTTTAAAAAAAGAAAAGGAAGGCTATATATCCAATTGCCAGGACTTTCTAAAAGACTATTGGGGGTGGGGTAATTTCCCCCCTTCTTTCAAATGTTTTACTATTTTCTATAATGTTATTCAATTTTATAATAAAAACATTTAAAAAATTATTTTTCTTCCAAAATGCTCATGTGAACATAGAAGGGACAGCCCTATGTATACTTTAAACTATGATAAATTCATAATTTGTTTCTTTAGTAAACCAACTTCATAGATCCCAAAGAGAGTAAAAACACTTACATGTGCTTTGGTAAATTTTAGATCTAATTCAGAGAGAAACTGATCATGTTAAATCATGCAAGAGTATTCTATTTTTTAATCTTTCATCTGGAAAACTCTATAATGATCATTGGTTTCAGAAGGGCCACCTCAGTGTAAATCGACCTTTCAGTAAATACCATGGGCTCATACTTGATTTTGGCTTTCTGGAAAGTGCTTAGTTATTATATCAATTGTAAGTAGCTTGCTTTGATTTTTTTAAAAAAAATATAATTTCATATAAAAAAATCTAGCATCATATACAACATCTAATCATTCTGTTGGTGAAATGGGCAGCATATATTTGGTAAGTGAGCATAGAAATACCTGGAGACCATGAATTTTGACCTGAGAATCCTGGGGGAGTGGGGATATGAAAGGAAAATATTTTAATTGTTCAGTGGATCTTTTGATAAGGATTTCCCTGGTTCTGTAGTTAAGTAAGGGGAGTGAAAAGGGACGAAAAATTTTCCCAAATCTCAAGACAATGACGAATGGAAGTCCCTCCAAATGAATGGCCTGTTTTCGCCACCTACTGGATTGTTTTTGCACTGCTTAGTCACGCCCTGATTTCAAGAGGGGTTGATTCCTGTCCTCTGAGAGTCTACAAATCCCCTAATCTCTTTAATCTACAATTGGACTTCCTTCCTTCCTTCCTTCCTTCCTTCCTTCCTTCCTTATTTCCTTTCTTCCTTCCAATTTGGGTGTGATTAATGGGAAGCACTCATACCACCTGTGCTGCAGGAAAAAGGCAAGGATTACTTCTTTTCTCAGTGCTTCTCCCTGTTGGGTGGCCGGAGGCTGGCTTGGAGTCTCTGCTGAAGGCACAGCCCCTGCAGCCCCCTTCAAAGCTTTAGAAACTCCCTTGGGTTCCCAGGATCCTTCCTCCCTTGCTCCTTCAGGTCTAGGTGGGAATTGCTCTTGCTGACGCCAGCCCCAAGGTGCCACACCATCCCTGAGTGGTTTCTCAGAGCTCTCCTCACACCCCTGAAAATGGTCCCTTTAGTCAATTCCCCTGCATTTCCCACCCGAGGATGCCATCCACTTCCAGTCAGTACCCCAATTCAGCCTCCAAACACCTTCCCCACCTGCGTTTCCTCCCACCTGTGGAATCCCTATTCGATCTTGTTTGTGGTTCACAGTTTTGTGTTTCCAGGTATTCTTTTTTTAAAAAATATATTTTTATTGATTCCAGAGAGAAAGGGAGAGGGAGAGAGAGCTAGAACATCGCTGATAGAGAAACATCATCAATCGGCTGCCTCCTGCACACTTCACACTGGGGATGGAGCCCACAACCCAGGCATGCGCCCTGACCGGGAATCGAACCATGACCTTCTGGTTCCTAGGTCAACGCTCAACCACGGAGCCATGCCAGCCAGGCTCCAGGTCTTCTTTGTTGAAAGGCAAGTGCTAGGAATTCCAAACTATAACAACAAATGTTTAGCAGATTGCTTCCCAGCCCTGGCCCAAGATGAATACGTTTTATAGTGAGGAATGGGAGCAAGGGAGTTGGGAAGAATAAACCAGGAGGGAAGTGAAGGGGAAGGGCAGGTAATGTGGTCCCGAGGACAAACTCTGCCCAGATCCTCAGAACCACATCGGAGAAGGCTCTCCATGCATTGGTCACAGCTGGGCACCGGAGGGGACAAGGGTAGAGGTCACAGCTCTGCTGCTTAAAAGCTGGGAGCACTTATCCTCTCAGAATTTATTTAAATAGCCTCTTCATTTATGAAAGGTGAACAGGAATCAGATATGCTCCATAAGGTTGTGATGAGGATCAGATGAATAATGCAAGCTTAACACTTCTTGCAGCACTGGCCAAGCGTTCTCTAATCATTAGAGCTTGCAGGCTCTATCAGGGAAGCATTTTGTGTTCTCTGTGGCTTATGAGCTCACCCGAAACCATGTACTTTGTGATCAGGGAGCTATGGTGGGTCTACTGTCTGGGAAGCAGGAGGCTCTGAAGTCAGGAAGGCCTGGGTTCATATCTGGGTTCTGTCAATCGTAGCTACATGACCTTGTGCAAGTTTTACTTAAACTTCTGTGTCTCAGTTTCCTCATCCATGAAGTGGAGGTGATTATACGTACCGCACAGCTGTGTTATCAAGATTGCATGATAGCGGAATGACTATCACATAAGATATGCTCTGTTTTCCTCCTTTTAAACCAAGATGATTTTGGACATATATATTGCTGAGAGAGATAATGAGAGGGAGAGAGAAGGATTGAGAGAAGAAGAGAAGGACAGAGAGAGAGAGGGGTGAGGGAGGAAGGGAAGAAGAGGAAGAGAGAAAGAAGTAGATTTATTTTTAAGGAAGTGGCCCTGGCCACAGTGGCTCAGTGGTTGAGCATGGACCTATGAACCAGGAGGTCATGGCTCAATTTCCGGGTTACGGATTTGATCCCCAGTGTGGAGCTAATAGATGATTTTCTCATCATTGATGTTTCTATCTCCCCCTCTCCCTTCCTCTCTGAAATCAATAAAAATATTTTTTAAAAAAATAAGATAATATAGCTCTATGATGTGTGTATGTGTGTGTGTGTGTGTGTGTGTTTGTGTGTGTGTGTTCATGTATTCTTTCTTTGCTTCTCCTTTAGGCCATGAATGTTCACAGGAGAAGTGAAAATTGTTCTTGGGTGATGAAAAAGTCCTAGATATTACAATGGCTTGTGGTCCTCCAAAGCCAAACCCTATCTGACAAAATCTGATTGCTTGATATTTAATTTCTCTCATTAGGAAGGAATTAAATTAACTTATACATTTTATATTGTATAATTTAACTTTATTTAAACTCAATAAATTGGTTTAAATTTATTAAATTAAAATGTCCTCCTTAGGGAGTGATAATGAACAGAAAGGGCGAGGAATGTTGCTGCAGGCCCTTCTGCAGAACATATTGATGCATCTCTAGCTACAAAAGGAAAGACCCAACACAGTGTTTTTCATTGATTGGGTTGATTTCCAGCCTTTTTGCGGCTCCATCTTTAATTTTATGAATGATGAAAGGAGTTCATGTTCTTTGATTTAGCTAATCTTTTTTTTTTTAAAGTGTCCATTAGGTTGTAGTAACTCAATATTAAAAGTAATTTCCATAGAAGTTTGCTCAGTTGTCCATGGCTGTAGCACTAATATCGTATTCCTCAGAGTCTGACAGCAGGCCAGCTCGCTCCACAGCGGCCCTCCGTCCATTCAGCCCAGAGGACCCTGATGACAGCCCTGACGAAGCAAGTTATGTTTATGATGATGACTTACAGTTAAATCTACAGCCAGGACCTCTTCCTCCTGAGCTCCTGTCCTATTCCAAATGCCATTTATTTCAGTAAACTGCTAGTTATTTCTGCTGAGCATCAAATGAGCTACTAGGCTGCTACTGAAATAAACCCTCTTGTTTCTGGGGAACTTTCCAGTTTCCCTTTTAAACATGAGCTACTTGAACAACCAGAACAGGGCCCCCAGTTCCACCCCTCTTGAAAATCAGTGACCTGGGCAGGTACCTTGACAACTTAGAGCCTCGGTTCCTTTGTCTTGAAAGTTGGAATAATGATGCAGCCTGCCCCGCCGCAGAAAAACACTCAGGAAGCTGCAAAGGGCACCAACTGTCGGGTCTTATTATAATGAAACCGCTGCTTCCCCATTTTATGCAAATAAGTGTATTACTGATGAGAAACTAACTGCAATCGAGCCGTTCCCTCCAGCTGCCGTTCCCTCCAGCTGCCGTTCCCTCCGGCTGCTGTTCTTGCACACTCTTGGCCTGACTACTTGAGCGCATCCTTCAGAGAAACCCTCCTTGATCCCGCAGCCATGAGAGCCCTGTCATGACCTGTCGCCACACCTCTTCATGGACTTTCACTCAGAACACCCCTCACAATCTGTACAATACATTTATTTCTACAATCTTTGTAAAATGGAAGCTCTAGAGAGCAAGTTCCTCATCCATGCTGTTTAGAACTGTAGCCCTGGTGTCCTGCTCAGAGCCCAGCACTTAGTAGGCATTCAAAAAATACCTGTTAGAGGTGAATAAACATGGCTGTCCCCAACAAGACTCTCTTCTCAAAAATTTGGAGAGAAAAGTTGGAGTTTATTTTCTCTTACCAATGATTTCCAAAGGACTCTCTTTTCTAAAAAAAAAAAAAAAGGAGAAAAGAGAGCTTAATTTCTTTTTACACATTGCTAAATCTTATCAAACCTTTTAGAGATTTCATTAGTGGGAAAGTGATACTCAAGAAACTGCCCTCCATGTAGTAAGTTGCAGTAGTTGGACGGGGTAGATGGAAGCTCCTCTCTTGAACCCGTGATCTTGAACTCCAGCGACTTATCTTCTGATAACCCTACCCCTTTCCCTGCGGATCCTGCCCCGCATGTGGCTTTCCTGAGCATCTGCCCTTGCTGTTGAACCTTGCCACTCCTCCGTTTCTTCCCTCTTCCCCATTGAAACTCCCCTCTCATGCACTTCCTCCCTTAGGGGAATGAAGTTGGCATCAGTCTGAAATTAAGATATGACACACAAATTCATTTTCATGTAATATGTTTTCCTTTGTGATTAGCACAGACATTCATAAAACCATTATTTATGATTAAGCATCTTCTGTATAATAATACTGTGTTGGGTATTGAGGAAAATGCAAAGGCTACTAAAAACATGGTTCTCGACTGACTTGCATTTCCAAGAATGAATGGCAGGTTGGCTACTTTGAGCAAGTTCCCACAACAAAAGTCTTATAAATTCTGAAAAAATAAAATATTATAAATATACTATGAAGTCATAGCTGACAAGAAAATAAGGGACTCAGAAAATGGCCTAGTTTTATCTGGGGTGTGTGTATCTGTCCAATTTTCCCAACGCCATTTATTGAAGAGACTGTCGTTATCCCATTGTATGATCTTGCCTCCTTTGTCATAGATTAATTGACCATATAAGCATGGGTTTATTTCTGGGCTTTCTAGTGCTCCCTTGATCTATGTATCTGTTTTTATGCCAGTACCATGTTGTTTTGATTATTATAGCTTTGTAGTACAGTTTGATATCAGGTAATGTAATGTCTCCAACTTTGTTCTTTCCCAAGATTGTTTTGGGGTCTTTTATGGCTCCATATAAAATTTTAGGATTATTTGCTCTAGTTCTGTGAAAAATGCCATTGGTATTTTGATAGTGATTGTATTGAATCTGTAGGTTGTTTGGGTAGTATTGACATTTCCCCAGAGGTAAAGAACAAACACGAGGTTAAAAAACTGAGGTAAGAGAATGGACTCTTTGGGTACCTGGTGTGAGCTGCACCTATCTTAGTGAGCCAGGAGCTTGGCTCTTTTAAGACTCTGACAGGGCCAGGACACAGACTTTTGGCTGTTCCTGAAAACTGAGCTGGAATTGATCCCCCAACACAAAGCTGGGGCTAGCCCTGAATGAAAGGATATATCTGAATAAAGGCCTGGACCAGAAAATCGCACCCCTTGGCTAAGATGACAGGGAAGCTTGTCTACCTGGGGCTTGGGTTGGGGTACAGGGGGAGGGGGTGAGGAAGATATCTTCCATGAGAATTTGTAACCACAAACTGTCCTTGAAGAGTTTGGGAGTTGGAATGTATGCTACCTGTGAAGGCTGGGAACCTCCATCCAGAGATACTAATATCAAGAAGTAACACCCATGGGGGTGTTTGGCAGAAGCGAGAACATACCCTCACGCCAGGTTGCCTTTCCCACAGATAAAGCTCCACAGACCATGAGCTCAGAGATCTGGGCTCAAATTTCAAAACACATGCAAAAATGAAACATGATCTCAGCCACCTTGGAGTTTATAATCATTGAGAAAGACAAGGCACACATTCAGAGAAGGATGCTGAAGTCAATTCCACCATCCACACTGCAGAGCAATTGCTTCAATCCAAAACAAATGACTCCATAAGCCAAAAATTCCAGGTACCATAGAGAGCTAGTGAGGAAAAATTTATACAGGCAAGACCTTTCCTATGCCCCTAAAAATCACTTACGACTGTTGATCCTGCAGCTAGTTCCCAGGATGAAGCTGAGAATAGGAGGCTTGTACTTACACAGACAAGGCTCAGTGGAATTCTGGACAGATGTCTAAGTGCTGCCCACTATGGAGTGATTGAGAATGGTCTCTCGAGTCAGGCTACCTCAGTTACAACCCTTACTTTACCTCTTCACGTAGCCTCTCAGGGCCTCAGTTTCCCACAATGACAATAACAATGCTTACTTCACAGGTGTGTGAGGATTACATGAGATTCATTTATTTAAAGAATTCAGCCAACTGCCTGGCACTGAGTGTTCAATTGAAGTTGGCTATTATTATTCTCATTGTGAATTGATTACAAAACTGAAATGATTTCTCATCAACTATGTACTCCAATACCTCAGAAAGTATTCAGAAAGCTAATTCTAAAATAACATCAATACATAAAATCACACCTCCTACACTGAGCAATGTAGCCTCTCTTCTCTAACTGCATGAAGTAGGTTTCTCCTTGGGCGAGGCAGAGAGTTCTTAGCTATAGCACCCTAAAAGCACAATCACTCTAAAAGCATAATCCATAGCAGAAAAAATTTGATAAATTCTACTTGATCAAAATTCAAAACTTTTGCACTTCCAAGGACACCATTAAGAAAATGAAAAGAGCCGAAACCGGTTTGGCTCAGTGGATAGAGCGTCGGCCTGCGGACTGAAGGGTCCCAGGTTCGATTCCGGTCAAGGGCATGTACCTGGGTTGCGGGCACATCCCCAGTAGGAGATGTGCAGGAGGCAGCTGATCGATGTTTCTCTCTCATCGATGTTTCTAACTCTCTATCTCTCTCCCTTCCTCTCTGTAAAAAATAAAATATCTTTTAAAAAAAAGAAAGAAAATGAAAAGACAAGTCACAGACTGGGTGAAAATATTTCCCTATTATATGTTTGATAAAGGACTTGTATCCAGGGTAAGAACTCTTAAAACTCTTTAATAAAAAGACAACCCTATTAGATATTTCACTAAAGATGATGAAGGCATAATTAATAAGCACATAAAAAGACACTCAACATGATTAGTCATTAAGGAAATCAAATTAAAATCACAGTGAGATATACTTCACAACCACTAGTGTTAGTTTTAAGAAAAGGCTTTTTCCTCATAAACCCTGGGCAATTCTGCCCCATAATTGTTTATTTCCCTTGATATTTTTTTAAAGATATTTCTTTATTGATTTCAGAATGGAAGGGAGAAGGAGAGAGAGATAGAAACATCAATGATCAGAAAGAATCACTGATCGGCTGCCTCCCGCACATCCCCCAACTGGGGATCGAGCCCGCAACCCAGGCATGTGCCCTTGGCCGGAATCGAACCCAGGACCCTTCAGTCTGCAGGCTGATGCTCTATCCACTGAGCTAAGCCGGCCAGGGCTCTCTTGATTTTTAAAAAAATCAACATAATTGGCATATAACTTATATTGTACTATATTATTGTATGTTATAGTTTCAGGTGTACAATATAATGATTCAATATTTGTATATATTGTGAAATGATCACCACAATAGGTCTAGTTAACATTCATTACCTCAGTCAGGGCACATGCCTGGGTTGTGGGCTCGAACTGGGGGCATGCAGAAGGCAGCTGATCAATGATTCTCTCTCATCATTGATGTTTCTATCTCTCGCTCCCTCTCCTTTCCTCTCTGAAATCAATAAAAGTATATTTTTTAAAAAGCTGCTATTCAAAAGTGTGTAGTCTAAAACTATATGGATGAGATCAAGGGTGGGTCAGCTATGGGGAGGGGCCAGAGGAGGTTGGCCAGCCTGCCCCACCCCCCAATCAGGCCGGTTTGCTGGCTGCAGTGGGTGTTATAGTGACCGGTTGTTCTGGTTGTTACGGTGTTCCAGTCACTGGCTTTTTATATATATACAGATATAAATAGATTGGTTTCAGGCATACAGTTTAGTGGTTAAACAATCATGTACTTTATCCACTTATGCATTCATTGGTTGATTCTTGTTATGTGCCCTGACCTGAGATTGAACCCGAAACCTTGGCTCTCACCAGCCAAGCTTTATCAAACATATGATATGTACATATTTCACCCAGTCTGTGACTTGTCTTTTCATTTTCTTTCTTTCTTTTTTTAAAAAAATATATTTTATTTTTTACAGAGAAGAAGGGAGAGAGATAGAGAGTTAGAAACATAGATGAGAG
>NW_006291965.1:4118241-4132317 GCF_000327345.1 Myotis davidii
CCTAATGGTGTCCTTGGAAGTGCATAAGTTTTGAATTTTGATCAAGTAGAATTTTCCATTTTATTTTGTACTAGAGGCCCAGTGCACAAATTTGTGCACAGGTCGGGTCTTGGGGCAACGGGGGCCAGGCCTGTTGGGAGGAGGAGACGGCGGGAGGTTGGCCGGCCAGCCCACCCTTATCAGGGCCTTCCAGGGGGAGGGGCTGCAGGAGGTTGGCCAGCCTTACATAGTGATCTCCTCCGTATTTCCAGTACTCACCTGGCACCATACCTAGTTATTATAATATTGTTGACTATATTCCCTGTGCTGTATTTTACATCCCCGCGACTATTTCATAACTACAAGTTTTTGCTTCTTCGTCCCTTCACCTCTTTCACCCAGTCCCCCAAACCCCCTCCGCTCTGACAACCACTAGCCCACTCTCTGTGCCTATGAGTCTGTTTCAATTTTGTTTATTTATTTTGTTCTTTTTTACTGAGTGGATAAAAAAGCTGTGGTACATATATACAACAGAATATTACTTGGCCATGAAGAAGAATGAATATTTACAACAGCAAATATCATATGATTTCACTTATGTGCTTCCTTGTTCTTGACTGCTTGCCGCGTGCCAGGCCCTTTGTTGAGCTCAGGAGAGGGAGTGGTGAAGGAAGCAGGCGGGCTTTCTCGGTAAGAATGTTGGTTTTCTTTCTGCATTTCCTGAAGAGGACTGTGTAACCCCTCCCCCTCTCTGGGACTGACATGGTCCTTCTCCAGTTTTTCCTTTTCAAGTTTCCTTCGTAATCTATTTTCCCTCGTTTCCTAGCGGCTGCTTTCTTGGGCTGATGAATTATACCGTAGGTCCTCTGCTTCTTCCTGTAAACCACAGGCAAACAGCCCAGATTTAAATATTGAAAAAAATGGTGAAGGTGGTAAAAAGTATAAACCCTATCAAATAAATACGTCCTTGGGGCGTCATGTACAGCCTGGTGACTATAGAGGATCATGTTGTATATTTGAAGGTTGCTAAGAGAGTAGATCTTAAAAGTCCTCATCACCAGAAAAAAGAAGTATAACTATATGCGGTCATGGGTATTAATTAGAACTATTGTGGTGATTATTTCACAATATATACACATATATAGAATCATTATGTTATATACCTGAACCTCATACAATGGTATATGTCAATTATATCCTAATAAAATTTAAATTTAATTTAAATTTAAAAACCTAATAAAACAACCATAAACTGATTCCAACCTTGTTCAGCTTCCAGCTTCTGCTACAGAAGGATAAAGTGGGCAAGGCTCTGTCATTTTCAATCCAGCTACAGCACCAGCTGACATGTTGATGCCATTGGCAGGGCCTATGTTGGGATGCCTTACCCAACAAGTTACCTGGCAGCACATAGGAAATACCTTTGCATTCAGTTAATTAAGCAGAAAGGTTGTCGCCTTTGTCCCATCTGCAGTGAGAATTTAGAGCATGTTGCACTGAGAACTTTTCAGCCTGTGAACTGGCCCTGGGATGTGTAACAAGGGGACTCCAGTCGGCTGGAGGAGAGGGGACCTTCTGCAGAACAACGTGTTCGCTGCCCTAGCACAGTACCTTCCTGCCCAAGTACACTGGGACTTGAACCTTTAGGAATGAAACATGAAGATACTGACTGTGCACTTTTCAAAACCACCTAAGTTGTTTGCAAAAGAACCATGGCTTTTTTGTGTTTGTTTGTTTTTTCTTCCAATCAAAGAAATTTAGAAAACAACAGCCAAAACAAACAAAAACTTAAAATGTAATTGCTGGGAGGGGGCCAGAGAGAACTTTCTGGAATGCTATAAATGGTCTGTATTTTGACCTAGGTGGCTGGTATATGCAAATGTAAAAATTCATGGAGGGACGCACAGGATTCTTGCACATACGTTTGTTATACTTCAGTTTAAAATTTTAAAAATAGAGATGGAAGGTGGTGATGGTTGCACAATGGTGTGAATGTACTTAATGCCACTGACCTGTACACTGCAAATGGTTAGAATGGTACATTTTAAGTATTTTTTGCCACAGTAAAAAATTACCATGCACATACATGGGTATAGTTCACTATCATATATTAGAGGTGCTAATGACCCTTAATAAGGGCAGAGTTAGCCTTATGCGTGGATGGAAAACCACCTCTCTGCTGGAGAATTTACCTTGAACCTACATTTATTTTCCCAGGTTGCTTCCTTCCCAAGATCTATAATCTGCACTAGAAAATAGAGTAATATCTGTGACTGTGACTTCTGTCCGGTCCTCCTTATGACCCTGACCCGACCCAGCCCTCACCCTCTCCCCTGCATTCATGGCCTTCCAGGATTGGGGGAAGCTGCACAAAGGCCTAGGGTTCAAGGGGAGGGCAGGGTGCAGAGAAGGGCAGAGAGGAGGGGAGAGCCCCGGCCAGGATCTCTGCTTTCCTCCTATCTCTGGCTTCCCCTCACCTCTCCTCCCCCAGCTGAGGCAGGAGGCAAACTGTAGACTTTTAGATGAGAAAGAGACCCTAGGCCATCATGTTCCAGCTCCTTAATTTTATTTCATTTCATTTCTTTAATGCGGCAACAAAGCACGAGAGGTGAATGGGCTTTTCCAAGGTCACACAGCCCGTTGGAGGCTTAGAGGACCAAAGTGTAGGCCCTTTGTTGCTCCTTGCTGTACTAGGCCCGCACCCCGAATGCAGCCCTTCCACTCTGCTCCATGTAGGGCTTTCTATCTCTTCTTCCTCCTCTACCTCGCCTTCCAGCCAGGGCTTTTTTTTTTTTTAAGAACAACTTTATTGGAGTATAATTCACGTCATAAAATTTGCTCATTTTTTAAAGTGTACAGTTCAATGGCTTTTGGCATATGGAGAGTTGTGCGACCAAAGGAAGCTATTAACCTATAGAGAGTTGCCTTTGCTGCATGCATCATATAAACGGAAGTCATACAATATGTGTTCCATTGTGACTGGCTTCTTTTCCTTAGCGTAGTGTTTTCAGGGTTCACCCATGTTGTAGGCCTCCAGATCATGAAGGGGATCTTGTCACAGTCTGTGGAGTAAAGGGGCCACAGCGCAGCAACACAATTACATGAAGGTGAGAACGGATTCCCTCCTATGTACACACACCTAGGCAGGCGGTTTCTATTCATTGCCTCACTTCATTTAATCTGCATATCCCCAGAGAATCACTATCCCCAATTCCGATGTGAAAGCTAAAGAGGACTTCAGTCGCTTTTCCAAGGAAATGCAGGGCAAGGATAGGAATTCGAGCTTGTCGCGCCCCAAAGCCAGTCTCTCCCTGGACCAGGCCACCTCTATAGCTGTCAGATTCTGAGGGTAGGCTTTTCGATCCATGGTGGAAGGTAACATCTCTGTGGAGGGGCACTGGGGACTAGGGTGACTAGGGAAGAAACATCACTCTTTAGATTTTTGAATCTTTTAACTTTTGAACCACGTGACTCTATTATCTACTTGAAATTACATGCATATTTTTAAATCTACTCGTTCATTGGACAAATATTAATGAACCGCTAGAGCAGCGGTTCTCAACCTGTGGGTCGCGACCCCTTTGGCGGTCGAACGACCCTTTCACAGGGGTCGCCTAAGACCATCCTGCATATCAGATATTTACATGACGATTCATAACAGTAGCAGCATTACAGTGATGAAGTAGCAACGAAAATAATTTTATGGTTGGGTCACAACATGAGGAACTGCATTTAAAGGGCCAGAAGGTTGAGAACCACTACGCTAGAGCCTAACAAGTATTGGGGAAACAACTGTGAACAGGAACCAATAGAAAGATGGCGAAGGTTCTCGCAGAAACACCCCTTGTTTCTGAGAGTCTGAAAGACCAGCTGAAAGGCCTGCTCCTCGGACACCTCACAACTCCTTTATGAGCAGGAATCATCATGTCCTTTCCTCTCTGATTTTCTACAGCATTTACAGTCTGTATCACGCTTGGTTGATTACCTGCCCATTTGTGTTGTTTGCTGTGGCTCTAGGAGTGCTCAATGTAGATCACCCTCATTAAGTTGCTATCACCATTCACACAATTGTCTGAGATGGTCTGGGAGCCAAGGAATATCTCCCCTCTCCATTCCCACTACTCACTTGTTCCCACCGCTGCTATCCGAGGAGAGAGGAACAGCCTGACCTTTTTAGAATGAGGTTAGGAATGTGAGCCTGGGTCCACCTCCTCCTGTTCTCCCTGTTTTAGATTGGGAAGTCACCTGACCTCTGTGTATTGCCGATTCCTCATTTATGAAGTGGGGACAATGACAGGACCCTTAGGATAATGACATCAATGAACACAGAGAGCACTTATAGCAGTGTTAGGCACACAGGAAGCTCAATGTGAACTTTGTTAAGTATTCCCCTGCCCCACCCACCTGCCTTCCCCTGCCTCTCAGGTTTAGCCAAACTTTGCTATCACCATTCACACAATTGTCTGAGATGGTCTGGGAGCCACTATCTCCCCTCTCCATTCCCACTACTCACTTGTTCCCACCGCTCGCTGCTATCCGAGGAGAGAGGAGCAGCCTGACCTTTTTAGAATGAGGTTAGGAATGTGAGCCTGGGTCCACCTCCTCCTGTTCTCCCTGTTTTAGATTGGGAAGTCACCTGACCTCTGTGTATTGCCGATTCCTCATTTATGAAGTGGGGACAATGACAGGACCCTTAGGATAATGACATCAATGAACACAGAGAGCACTTATAGCAGTGTTAGGCACACAGGAAGCTCAATGTGAACTTTGTTAAGTATTCCCCTGCCCCACCCACCTGCCTTCCCCTGCCTCTCAGGTTTAGCCAAACTGAACTTCATTTCAGGAACACGTCATACACTTGCATGCATCTGTACCTTTATCCTCCTGCTTGGCTGAGATAGGTGCTCTTTCTTGTCTTCCTGCCTGCCTGCCAAGGCTGGGTGCCCCACATAACTCTCCTCTCCTCCCCATCCTTGAGACACTCCCTTAACATGCTTCCCGCAGAACACTCTTTAGGTGGCTATCTCCCAGGCAGTCATGAGCTCTGCCAGAGAGGACCTAAGTCATGTTTATCCTTTAACCCACTAGGCAGCAGGGGCCTGGAGGCAGGTAGGGAGGCTGAGGGGCAAGGACAGGACTACCATTTTAGACAAAGCCCTTGGGCATCCCGCCAAATGCATTACCCCATTTGGACATATCTTTGTTTTTTTAAAAAAGATCATATTGGGGGCCTTAAAAAAATGGAAGTGTGCAGTGGGGGGTCCTCACGCTTTTTAAAGGTAGAATATGTTAGGCTTTGTGGGCCGTACAGCCTCTGTCACAGTTCCTGAGGTCTACCTTTGTATCTCCAAAGCAGTGAGCTACAAACATAAAGGAACCCGTGTTCCAGTAACACTTTGGGTTTGGGACTTTATTTATGAACACCAAGATTTGAATTTCAGATAATTTTATTTGTCACCAAAGTTCTATTTTTGATTGCCTTTCGACTATTTAAGAACGCAAAGCCTGTTCTTAGCCTGCAGGCCACACAAAAACAGCAGGAGGGCTCCTGGTCTGCAGGGTCCTTTTTTCCACTTCTGAGGGACCTTGGGGAAATGGTGTCTCTTGAGGACCCTTAAAAGCAGAGTCATCAAAATTAGCAAATAAAAATATAGAACATCCAGTTAAGTTTGAATTTCAGTAAACAAGGAACAACCTTTAAAAAAAAGGAATCATCTTTTTTAGTATATCCCATGCAATATTTATGTATGTTACTTGGCACACCTGCGTGGCTAGATGTGAGGATATCAATCCCACTCTCTAACACCAGAATCCTACCACCCTCAAACCACCGTGCCGCCATCCCCTTAAGAATTAATTATGCACACTCCCAGCTGGACAGCACATTGAGCTGCTGCCTGTCAATCACTGCAGAGGGGGAGGGTCTTCCAGGCAGGAAATGGGGCCTGAAGCGGGCAGGGAGACTCCTTGCCCCGCCCAGGACCTCCACTAGGACTAGTGTACCAGATGGCCTGGTCACATGGTGGAGTGGGAGTGGGAGTGGAGGTGGGGGGTCGAGGGTGGGAGGGGAGGGCAGTTGTGGGTGGGGGGGGGGGGGGGGTGGGGGGGGGGGGGGGGGGGGGAGGTGTGTTATTGCGTAGAGATGGCCCCTGCCTTGTGGGGGCAGCCCTGGCTGTAGCTCCTCGGAATCCCCAGGAAGAGAAATAGGAGATTACGTTTTGCAATCCATTGGTTGATTCATGGCACTCTGATTATTTCCTTGTGGTTTATCCCAGCTTTTAGTAGTATTTGTAAATAATAATTTAAAATACTCCAGGCTTGTCTCAGTCAAGACCTCTGGAAGCAAAGAAAGGCTTTGAAGTCCTCCTGAGCCTGTTGAAGCAGGAGGAATGCTTCCACTAAGGACAGTGGAGGAGGCGCATGGGACAATGAGGGATGGAGGTAGTGAGCACCCCAGCGATGAAAACTTCCAGAACACAGTCAAGGATGCATGTATATTCCCATCATGGGACAGCCCCAGTCCCCACTTGGAAGATCTAATAGTTTGCATCAGTTTACCACCCCTTCATGATTCGGTTCCTTCATCCAAGTCCTGCTTTTCTGAAAGCTTGCTTCTTCCAGGAAGCCTTCCAGGGAGCCTCCCTCGGAGCTCCAGTCCTCAGTGTTTTTCTTTTCTAAATTCCTTTCAGTTGTTAATGAATCCTGCACTAACTGGAGACATCTCTTGAACTGAACTGTTACTATGTTTTCTATGGTGAAATAGTTCATGTTATTTTCCTTGGGCCAGGAATATGCTTTATCATATTTCTGAAGTCACATTTGGTTAAGGGTGTGGTTTTGGCCCCTCACGTCTCAGCAGCCAACTCTGACAATAACCATGTAATCAACGCAAGCAATAGTGATCAGTAGTATTATGGAAATGTATAAGTGAATATAATTACTTTTTTGGCATTTTATAGTTGCAGGTGTTTTACAATAATCTATATTAATAATTACAGTGAGCATAGTTAATCAAATTCTTGGCATGAATACCACAGTCACTCTCACTCTTTGCCTTCTTAGCGCATTATTCTATCATTAGGAATTAGGTGAATATTTTTTTATAATATAATCTCTAAAACTAAGCTTAGTTTTCTTCCATTCTTTGATAAAGTGGAAAATTGACAAGGCCTTCTGGGGAGGGGGGTTGATAAAATACATAATAGCCGATATTTATGTGTCTACTAAAGGTTTCAATTTTTAAACTTTGAATCAGTCACAAAATATTCATTTTACTATTCCCAACTCTCTACCTCCTATAAACGGCCTATGGTAAAAATACAGGCTTACTTACATTGTTATTAGCACTGGTAATCTGTCTATTTGTCTTGTTTTTATTTTGTTAACAAACCAAGATACCAGCAAGAGAGTGGCTATTGAACACAAGGTGGGGTATACTAGTACATAAACACCTTTGTTGATACACATTTTATTCTTCCAATTCATTTGAAACACTTAAATGAAATTTTATTTCAGGGTTTGCTTCCACTGTTTCCTCTGTTCTTTTAAGTCTATGACAGCAGAAGGCACAGGGATACTCTTCAATGAGCTTCATTTTACCAGAGAGTCAATTGTATAAGAAAAGATTTAGATAGATGGTAATTTGGGGTGGATTGTCAAATTTGAAAAGTAATTATTTTTATTTATAAAATGGTCAGTTAAAATAAGGCGTTTGTAGAATAAAATCTAAAATAGCAATTTGACATTTGTTTGCTCTTCATGAATATCAAACAGTAAATCTATGTACTTTTTCTCCATCCAACTTAACTTTATAGAAATAAAATTTTTAAACCAGATTTCGTAAGCAATCAGTTTAAGCAATCAATCCTATAAGAAAAACATGTGGCCGTAACCGGTTTGGGTCAGTGGATAGAGTGTCGGCCTGCAGACTGAAGGGTCCCGGGTTCGATTCTGGTCAAGGGCATGTACCTTGGTTGTGGGCACATCCCCAGTAGGGGGTGTGCAGGAGGCAGCTGATCGATGTTTCTCTCTCATCGATGTTTCTAACTCTCTATCCCTCTCCCTTCCCCTCTGTGAAAAATCAATAAAATGTATTTTTTTAAAAAGAAAAGAAAAACATGTGATGGTAAGACATTTCTTTTTCTTTAAATTGATGGAAAAGGGTCATTATGCTGCCAATAATTGCCAACAACAGTTAATACTGAAAAGTCGTCTACAGTTATCTTTAAAATACATCTTTAAATTTCTCTAGAGTGCATTTTCTCTAGATTACTTCATTTAACTTGTATTATAGTTGTTTTTTTCTAAATAATTTAAGCTTTCCCCTTTAAATGTCAAAACTTGCACATTTTGACAATTTTTATTGGGAAATATCCTAGAATAGTTATACTTTTACTGAACAGAGAGAAAGGAACTGGACATGGTTTAACTTTTTGTTGATAACTCTCAGGGGATTACTTGTGAAAATCCATCACTGGACCTTCTTATAAAACAGTGATGCAGCCCTGGCCGGTGTGGCTCAGTTGGTCCGAGTGTCACCCCTTGCACCGAAGGGCGTGTGTTCAATTCTGGGTCAGGGATGAAAACCTGGAGGCATAGAGGGTAAGTGGTGTGCCCAACTGGTGCACAGCTATATATGGCAAAGCTGGGACTCCACCACAGGCAGCCTGACTCCTGGCAAGGCCTGTCTGGATTCCTACACGCCAGCCACGCTGCCCAGCACGCCATCTGTGTGGGTACCGCTGGGAACTGGAATGCACAGAGGAAGATGGGTGGTAAGTCAGTTGCACTGCAGCAGCCTCAGGCATAGCCATCTTCCTGAGCAGCCCGGCCCAGCATTATCTGCTTTCAAATGTCTCCCGCTCCTCCAAGTCACCCTGACGTTAGCTACCAACAATGGCTGAATGTTTTCTGTGTGGAGGGCATGGTTCCATGATATTGTCATCTCCTCATAGGGACTGAAGGCTTAGAGACATTTAGTGGCTTGTTGAATTCACACGGTGATCGGCAGACCCCTCGCATTCATCCCTCAAACACCTCAAGGACAAAGCCTCCATCATTCTCCATTTGCCTATAGGATAGATGCCAAATTCCTCACTGGTAGGCAAGGTGCCATACTATCTCTCCACTCTTATCTCCCACTGGGCTCCAGCTGGACTCCCCTGTTCTAGACTGGCATGTCTGTGCCCTCTCCCCCACTCCCCCCAGGCTCACTCCCCATGCCCAGCCTTCTGTCCGTTGTTCCCACGACCTAGAATGTCCTGTTTTCTCCTTTGTGCCGACTCAAACCTGGTGACACAGGGCACAGCTCAGCCTTCCCTCTCGCCCAAGGTCCTCCTGCATGAAATGCTCCAGGCCCTACCAGTCGGGCTTCTCCCTTGATTCCTTCCACCCGGCCCCGGGGCACTGAGCACACACAGTTGTACACCAGATCAGGCAGCTGATTCACGGCTCCACACTTGATACTCTGTCGAACTGAATATTTGGACCCATGTGGATTCATGCATAGCGGTGGGCAAAAGTAGGTTAAATTACCAGCCATACTAAAAGATAAATCATAAGTAAGGATATGAAATAATAATAACAATAAGAACACAAATAATACAATAATCCTATATAATAAAGAGCTAATATGCTAATTAGATTGGGTGGCAGAATGACCTTCTGGAATGACCAGTGGCCCAGGGGTTGGGCTGTGAGGGTCGAGGCAGCCGGGCTGCGAAGGCCTACTCTTGCACGAATTTCGTGCATTGGGCCTCTAATTAATTAATAATAGTACAAGAATAAACTCTGGATTTTGAGTACTTACAACCTTTACAACGACTTTTGCTCATCCCTGTATCCACAGAGAATTTTCTCCGTTATCTGTTGGATCAAAACCCGGGGCAAAAACTGCTTTCCATGGACAAAATGATAAGTAGATGAAATTTATGATTGTTTTTTTCTAATATAGCTCCCCCCCTTCCCTGCAAGTTATTCCAATATGTGTAAGGTTACTCTTTTTTTCCCTACTATTTCCTACTATTTTTTTCTTTCCATTATGAAAATAATAATAATATAATAATAGACATATTACTGTCTTCTAGCTACTTTTCTAAGTGCTTCATGAGTATTACCTAATGTGGTCTCCCTATCAATCTTTTGAGGTAGGTATTTATTATTATTCTCTTTTGCAGATGAGCAAACGGAGTCACAGAGAGGTTAGGAAACTTGCCTAAGGTTATTTAATTATGATGCTATACCGCCTCACCGAAAATAATAATGTATTTTTTTATCTGATGGTGAAAGTAATGCCTTCGAAGTGCTTTAAAGCTCAGATAATAAAGAAAATATAAGGCCACACAGCTATAGTAACTGGAAAGCAAAACGTGTAATAATTTACTGTGAAATGAGCATGAGTTCCAAATTCTAATGCTAAGACTGCTGGAGAGCTGGGTCACAGGGCTGAGGCTGTGCAGGCGAGGCCCAAACCCAGACATCAGTTCCTACCACGCAGCCACGGCAGAAGAGACAGAAGGCAGAGAGCAAGAACACAGACCTGTTCTGAAAAATCAAAAGCAAAAACACAGCGTGAGGAAAATGTCACCCGTAACCCTGTAACCTACGGAGAACCAAATGCCTACTCAAGCAGATACAAATACGCATTAGTTCCCATTTCAGACATGGGAACATACTGTACATCATGAGATTTCTTTTTTGTCCTTAATTCAAAATTTTAAACAGCTCTGTTGAGGTATAGTTTATATACCATTACATTCTCGTTTTAATCATTCAAAAATTTTACTGATAGTACAGAGTTTTGTAATCATTACCACAATCCCATTTTAGACTATTGTATCACCCCAAGAAAATCCCTCATACCCATTTGCGCTGACTCTGCATTCCCACTCCCACCCCCTGGCAACTACAAGTCATCTTTCTCTCTGTATTGATTTGTCTATTCCGGACATTTCATGCCAATGGGAACATACAATGTGTGGTATTTTGAACCTGACTTTTACTTAGCATAGTATTTTCTTTTCTTTTCTTTTTTTAATATATTTTATTGATTTTTTACAGAGAGGAAGGGAGAGAGATAGAGAGCCAGAAACATCGATGAGAGAGAAACATCGATCAGCTGCCTCCTGCACACCTCCCACTGGGGATGCGCCCGCAACCCAGGTACATGCCCTTGACCGGAATCGAACCCGGGACCCTTCAGTCCGCAGGCCGACACTCTATCCACTGAGCCAAACCGGCTCCGGCAGCATAGTATTTTCAAGGTTCCATCTTGCTCTAGCACATACCACTAGTTTACCTCTTTTGATAGTGAATAATATTCCATTGGATGTATATGCCACATTTTGCTTATTTATTCCACTCTTGTTGGACATTTAAATTATTTCAAATAAACAGTGTCGCTTTGGTTATTCATGTAGAAATGTTTGTGTGTACATAATGTTTTCATTTCTCTAGGGTAGATATGTAGGAGTGGAATTGTTGGGTCCTATGGTAAAGTTTCCAAAATGGCTGTGCCAATTTACATTCCTACCAGCAACATATGAGAATTCTAGCTTCCCTACATCCTAGCCAACACTTGCTATTGTCTATGTTTTTATTATAGCCATCCTAGTGGTTGTGAAGTGATATCTCGTTTCGATTTGTATTTCCCTAATGACTAATAACCAGCATCTTTTCATGTGCTTATAGGCCATCCAAATATTTTCTTTGATGAAATGTCTACTCCAAATGTTGCCCAAATTTCAATTGGGCTGCCTTTTTATTATACACTCCCACAGTTCTTTAGGATTGGTGATCGAACCTACAACCCAGGTGTATGCCCTTGACTGGGATTCGAACCTGGAACCCTTTGGTGTGCGGGCCAATTCTCTAATTACTGAACAACACTGGCCAGGATTCTTTTCACTTTCTTTTTAAAAAAATTCTATTTTTATTGATTTCAGAGAGGAAGAGAGAGGAGAGAGATAGAAACATCAATGATGAGAGAGAGTTGTTGATCCGCTGCCTCCTGCACACAACCCCCCACCGGGGATAGAGCCTGCAACCTGGGTATATGCCCTGACCAGGAACTGAACCGTGATCTCCTGCTTCAAATGTGACACTCAACCACTGAGCCACTTTCTTAATGGGGCAGAAATGTTTTGATTTTTCATTAAGTCAATCTATCAGTTCTTTAGAAGCACAAAGGTTTTGAATTTTTATTAAGTCAGTCTATCAATTTTTTTCTTTCATCGCTTGGGCTTTTGGTGTCATATCTAAGAAGTCCTTGCTTAACCCTGCCATGTTTTAGAATTGTCCTGCCTCCACCCGCCACTTGTCAGCATGTCTTGGATATCTTTCTACCTCAATAAACACAGATCTGCTTCATTATTCTTTATGCATTTGGTTTCTAGAAAGAGGGGAGGAAGGAAAGGAGACCACAGGGTCAGACTACTCCAAATATCCAGGACCATGCTGTTCATCCTTGGGGCGTTCCTAATTCCATTTTGAATCATCTCAGGTCTGGTACCTCCTTTGTGGTTGTGTTTTGTGAATAAAAACTTTATTAGGTCATTAACTTTATCATAACATCTTATGTTTTAATACCTTGGTCACATAGATTCCTGGTCCCAAATTTTCTGTAGGCTTAAATTCCTCCATCCCAGATTCCAGGGATGGGATGCTCATATGGTTCCCCTGTAATGGAGATTTGACAGCCGCTGGGTCCAGCATTTACTTCACTCTCTAAAACTGACTGAGCTTTGGGAATGACTCAGCTCCAGCTAATGTATTAAAACGTAAATATGGAAAAAGAAAAGTAAATTGTAGGTAACAGCAATTAGCACGTTGGTTTTAATGGAAGACTTAGGGATATTCCTGAACAAAATAGTGGTTATCATTTAACAAGGTCCAGAATGAGATGAATGGTTGCACCCTTGCCTTTATCCAGAGAGGAGTTTCACTGGCTCGATGGGGAGGGTATGAGGTATTGTGCAAAGCTAGACCCTTTTTTAGGAACTACATTTTAGACAGAGAACAGTAATGGAGAAAATCCAGTGAGCAAAAGAGCCTCTAAGAGGGACCTCAGAATAAGAATGGGAAAGGCAGGTTAGAGGATTTCAGAGCTCCGTGCTGAAAATGCTAACCTGCTGAAAGAGAGGGTCACTACACAACCATTTTGATGAGAAGCCGAAGTGGGATGGCCAGGATCCTTTGTAGACCTGGCCCCCTAAGATTGGGGCCCAGAATTTGGAACCTGAGTACTGACACTGGGGAAAAGCAAAGAGCAAGGGGGAAAGATGTAAGAGCAACCCCCGGGCTGCACCATGGCCATTGCAAGGTCAGGGAAGTGCCCTGGGCCAAGTGGTACACAAGGGCCAACAAAGAGCTCCCCGCAAACTGGTAGGTAACTATATGAGGCTGAGAAATGCAGAGGGAGATCATTCTAGGAGGTCCTTTAAGCATTAACCTTAGGTCTTTAACTTTTGTGGGGGTTTTTTTCACATGGAAAACAATACCGGGTCACTGCTCGGGGAGGAAGGACAGCTGCTGTGTGCATGGAATATACTGGAAGCTACTGCAGAGATTCAGACGTGAGGAAGGCTAGCGTGATACCGGCAGCTCTTTTTCTGTTGTGTAGGAAGAAAGGATCACCAAGCTTTTAGGGACGGATGGCTGTGCGGGTACAAAAAGATACAAACATGGGTGGGGGTGGGGTGAGGTGGAGTGGGGGTGGGGCGAAGGCTGTAAGAAGATGGAGGGTTTTTTGGAGGTGGTGTGATTATATACGTACAGCAAAATGCACAAATCTTAAGTGTGGAATGAATTTTGATAAATGTCTGCATGAGGTTTTTTTAAAGGCTGAGTTTTGCCTGCCTGCAGATCCTAAGTGAAGCTGCCTCAAAAGCAAGAAGCTATATGCACCTTAGCGAGAGAAGCAACACAGGCAGGAACTATAAATTTGAAAGTTATGCCAGCAGGTTGCAATTTTGTGAGCAAACAAACACAAGCACAGGAAATAGGAACTGGAGAAGAGAGAGGTCCAATTTTTGGTGCGCTTGAAGCCCACACACTGGGGGTCTTATTTGCGGGTTTAAGTGCAGAGACTTCTTTTTTTTT
>NW_006291965.1:4132333-4133173 GCF_000327345.1 Myotis davidii
GGGGACGCGTCTCCGATCCCGCCGGCGGAGCGGGGAGCTGCGGAGTTCGCTGGGCCTGGGCACCCCGCGATCCCTGGCCCAACCCTCCAGCAGAGAATTGTGGGTTTCGCCCCTCGGGGGTCCCTAGAATCTCTGATCCCGCTTTTATACCAAAGTTGGGTTCTCTCGTGAGCCTCCGGGATCCCTGACCCAGCCTCCAGCAGAGAATTGCGGGGTTCGCCGGGCTGGGGAAGGTCCCCGGGACCTCCGCCCCCGCGGCGTCCCCAGCAGAGTGGCAAGGGAGAAAGAAACCTTACTTTCTCAGTTGGCTTCCGCCAAAGTCTGCCCTACAGCACTTGCAGAATGGTGTCGTTGGGGGAAGGGAACGACAAGACCCCCCGGAGTAGCCTGCACCTCCTCCACGCAGCTTGCACGACTAGGATACACAACTTTGTTCCCAACCTGGGGAGGCCAGCTCCTCCGTGCAGCAGCCCTGCAGCAATACCTTTGGTGTTTGCAGACTGTGCAAGCTCACTAGCAGCAGGAGCACAGCTCTCAGAGTTGGGGGTTGGGGGGCGTGGCCGCGCCCACTCCCGCCCAAACAGTCCGGGGAATATTCTAAAAAGTATCCAAAAGTTCTGCGCCGCGCGCGCCAGAAGAAAATATAAAAGGGCGCAACCCCCCACTACTCTGCATTGCGAGGACAGACTGCGGTGCTCTCGCCGCGCCTCCCGCTGCAGTGCACACGCCTCCCGCGCGCTCTCGGAAACCCAGCCGTCGGCTGGGCGCTTCCCTCGTAGCGGTCTTCGGACCAGAGAGGCGCCCTGAGACTATTTGCGCTTCTCTTTGGAGCACCATGTG
>NW_006291965.1:4133230-4133562 GCF_000327345.1 Myotis davidii
AAGCGGCCGGCGCTGCTGGGAGCCTCCGGGGCCGGAGGCAGCGGCGGCGGCGGCGGCTCGGGGACGACCGGCACGGGTGCCGGGAGCAAAAAGTCTCCGCGGCTGCCCAAGTGCGCGCGATGCAGGAACCACGGCTACGCGTCGCCGCTCAAGGGCCACAAGCGCTTCTGCATGTGGCGGGACTGCCAGTGCAAGAAGTGCAACCTGACCTCCAGCGGAGAGTTGCGCTTACATTCGGAGGGTGCCGGCCTGGGCTCCCCGTCTGGGCGAAACCGAGAGCTGCCCGCTGCTCCGGATTTCCCGTCGGGCAGCTCTTTTTCTGGAAACTTCGC
>NW_006291965.1:4133672-4136945 GCF_000327345.1 Myotis davidii
CTTCGCTCCGCGTGGCCCGCGGCGCCTCAGCCATTTTGGGCGCCGCGACCGGCACCTTTACCGCGTCGTCCCGTGTGCTGTCCCGACCCAACTTACTCAACTACGAATTGCTTTGTGTTCCCTTTTAAAACGCACTCCAGAATTCCTTTAAAAATATGCGCGGCGGAGGAAGCGCTAGGGGTTGAAGTTTTGTCTGTCGTTCGTGCTTTATTTTCTTTTAAAACGGCAAAAGCACGACAGTAATTTAACTTCGTAACGGAAATAGTTAATGTCTTCGGTATCCTAAAAGGATTTTTAGAAGAGAATAAAAACTTTTTTCCCCAGCTAAAAACTTTTTATCTTTTAAGACAGGTTATTTTAAAAGAAAAGATAGATACCCAAGATATTTACCAACGATGTGCTACTTTTGGGGAGGAATGTGTAAATATCCTCCATTGAAAATGTTTTAGTTGAGCGCGTTGAACAGGACTGCACAAATGCGTAAAGATTATACTTTTATGTATATCCTTTTTTTAGAAAAATGATTTTTAAAATAGATCTATTTTGGCTTCATAGATTCTGAGTGCAGTCATGGAAATGCAGGTTGTTTTTTCTTGGTTTCTCTCTAGATTTTTAGCTTAATCTACAGTGGATGAAATGAGTAAACTGAGTGTCGCGTTCAAATGCATCACAATGAACTCATTGGGAAAAAAACACACCTTAGGAACATTTAGCTTGTGTTTGTAGGCAGAAAAATATTCTGAACACGTAGTCGTTGACTTAAATAGTGTGGAGAGTATGCTTGGGAGGGGAATTTTCCTAAAAATATAATAAAAATATTCATTTTGAACAAGCTTTATTGTAGGGGCACTAACTTGGGAGAGGGCTGTTTGTTATGTTAAAAGCAAAAGCAACTCAGGATTACTTTTATGAAAATGTGAAACTTGGGTGTTTTCCCCATCAGAAGGCAGGTGTTGTGATGAAACCTTTCAAATCCATGTAACAGCTTTTTTTTTTCAGTCCTAAAATAATTTGAAATTGATTTTAGATATGACTCTGATTAATTGCATGTTTGTTTGTTTTTTAAGTCAGTTGCCTCACCTTCCCTGTTTAAATAACATTTCCTAAGAACCCTTGGGAGGTCTTTGTAAAAGTGTCTTTAGTTTATGGAATATTTTGTATGTTTTGTGCATGAATGGGATTTGTGTAAATCAAGGTATAGGCATAGGCATACTGCACAGGTTTGTGGGTATTTTTTATTATTTATGATCAGATCTTTAATATTCTGTTTTAAAATCTCATGGTTAATAATAGAAAGTCCAAAATTTAAGCATAATTATTTAATCTTAATTATTTAAGGATTCTTTTATAAGTTGAAAACTCCTCTTATAATGAGTAAAATTGCTTCCAAATTAATCAGCTTTCTGAATTTGGACTACAATTTTCCTAAAACAAAATATAAATTGTAGTTGTGCTTCCAGTTTGCCATTTAAAAAAAAATCCAAAGCAAACCAGTTTACCATTTTGATTTCAACTTTGGCTTGTCTTTGGGACTCCGAGGTGCAGGTGCGTTCTCATTTCATTATCACCAAGAGTCAATTTCAACAGAAAGTCTCTTTTTTTGTTACATGTGGTCAGCCAAAATGCAGTTTATTTTCTTTACACCTCTTTTTTTCTACCTTTAATAATGTTATTTAAAAGAAGATAAATTGAAGAGGGGCTATGAGGAGTTTATTTTTTTAAAATATATTTTTATTGATTTCAGAGAGGAAGGAAGAGGGAGGGAGAGAGAGAAACATCAATGATGAGAAAGAATCATTGGTTGGCTGCCTCCTGCTCGCCCCCCACTGGGGAGGGAGCCCACAACCCCAGCATGTACCCTGATTGGGAATCCAACTAGCAAATTCTGGTTCCTGGGTGGATGCTCAACCACTGAGCCACACTGGCCGGGCAGGAGTGCCTGATGTTAGGTCCCTTCTATCTCCTCCTTCCTGCTTCCATCTCCCCCTTTCCTGCCTGGAATTCCACCTTCCCCTCGCTTTCTCTCCACCTCCGGGCCTCTCCCTTCTCCAGGGGCTTCAATACCAGCTTCCAGCCCTTTCCCCCTCTTCCCCTTACTTCTCCACATGCTCCCTCCCCTCCACCCCAGGCTCTGAAGGCTGTCACCAGCAGCCTGACTTTCCTGCCCACCTGCTTCCCTTGCTCTGCCCCTTCATCCTTACCTGTCCAAGTCCTAGTCCATCTAATACTCAAGACTCTGATCCAGTACCACCTCTGGTGATTCTTACACTTGAAGGCGTTCCTGGCTCTGAATGTAGGACTGGTGTGTGCCTCTCCTGTGGTGTTTGCCACATTCTGCAATCTGTCTTGAGTTGCATTTTGCTTGCCTCCTGTTTCTCCTTTTAAGAGTTTGTTTGTTTATTTATTTATTTTTTAAAATTCTCACCCAAGGTTGTATTTTTATTGATTTTTAGAGAGAGGAGGAGGGAGGGAGAGAGAAAGAGAGATGCCTTCTATGAGAGAGAGAGGTGGAGAGAGATGCCTCCTATACACCCAGGCCTGAGATGCAACTGGAAGCTAGGAGTGTGCCCTGACGGGGAGTTGAACATGCAACCTTTGGGTGCACAGGGTGATGTCCAACCAGCTGAGCCACCCGTCCAGCCAGGGCTTGTTTCTCCTTTAAAACAGTGAGTACCTGGGATCTAATCTAGTCTCGCTGTAGCTTGCTGGTCGCCGTTCCCCGCAGAGTGGCCTGTTACAGATTTGTGGAGCGAAGAAGATCCCATTCCCCTGCCTGTCTAACATTGGAGTGCAGACTTCTCAGATCCAACACCTCTGCGGGGCTGACTACCGTTCTTCCGGGTTCTCCCTAGCCAACCTATTTCCTCCTTCTGTACATGCTAACTCATTTACCGAACATTGTTTTGAGCGCCTACTGTGGGCCAGACACTGGCTCTAACCCATTTCTCAGCTTTGGCTGCTCATCGCAGTTCCCTGGCAGCGGGAGCTGCTCAGCCCTCAGCCTGGAGCTGCTGAATCGGGCGGCCTGGGGGGGAGCGGCTTCAGCGTTTTTTCTCAAAGCTGCGCGGGTGATGCACGTGGTGACCTGCTGCCCTGTGCTTTCAGGTGGCCCTGAGAAGGCAGCAGGCCCAAGAGGAGGAACTGGGCATCAGCCACCCCATCCCGCTGCCCACTGCGACCGAGCTGCTGGTCAAGAGAGAGAACAACGGCGGCAACGCGTGCCTGATGGCCGAGAGCGGCAGCTCCGCGCCCCCGCCCCCGCCGCCCCCGCTG
>NW_006291965.1:4138025-4160252 GCF_000327345.1 Myotis davidii
AAAATTGCTTTAACACCTAATGATAAATGATAGCTAGATCTCATATCTGCTTCTGCATTTAACCCGGTATAATTTGCAAAGTATAGTTTTGGATGCAACAGTTGAAGAAAGCTTGGCTTCAAACATATATGTACTTAGAACAAAGGGGAGTATATTTAATAGCCTTTTCAGATAACTGTGGGTATTTTTTGTTGATAGTACTCCAAAAATTGATATTGTGGTTTCTTAAAGGTTAGTTTCAATGTGGAATCTGGAAATCTTGTCAATAAACTTTCTGAACTCTGTACACTTGTAGAGAATGAGTGAAATAGGCAAGTACGGCCTTACTATTATTATGAAAATAGTTTTGACCTCATGGTGTCCTGTAAGAGTCTTGGAGAGCCCAGGCATTTCTGGATTACACTTTGAGAAAAGTTGCTGTATTCCACTGGGGGACCCGGGCTTCACAGTGTGGCTGAGCAAGAGGGAAGAAAGGCCGTGGCCCCCGAAACAGTCTCAGGACCGTCCTGAGTCACGTGTCACGTAGAGGGTTTTCTTACAGGACTCGTCCTCTGCAGGTGTTTTTGGCTGCTTCACAGAGGAGAGGGCCCTGTATGCTAGAACGGGCAGTTCAACAGCTTTACTTTTCTGTTGGTTATTAGCCAAGACTGCATCTGCACAGCGTGTCAGGGGAGCGAGATTTTCCAGCTCTCACCACAATCCACCCTTCCATTTTTTAGTCCTATGGGTGACAGCTATAAAAGTCCTTGTTTTCTAGAACCAAAAGTCCATTTCTCTGGCAAATGACTGCAATCCATTTGCATCAGGTTTCAGTGAGCACTGGGGTGTGAGGATAGGCATGTCTCGTTGGCTTAAATTCTCTCTCCCATGCACTAAGGCTGTACCAGGGGCTACATGTATGTTTGCTCATTTCATTCTCAGAAGTAGGAGGTATTGGTCCCATTTTACACATGTGAAAACTGAGGTATAGGAAGTTTAAGTGACTGGCTAAATAAATCTACAGAACCAGAGAGTATCTGACTGGGTCCATCTGCCTCCAGAGCTCACTGTCCTTACTGCATTGGGTCTCCAAAGTACTTCCAGCATCAGGATGGTCTAGAGCTGCACTGTCCAATAGGGAAGCCCCTAGCCACATGTGGCTATGTAAGATCAATAACAATGAAATAAAATTAAAACATTCATCCAAAGAAGATAAACAAATGGCCAATAAACACGTGAAAAGCTGCTAAACATCACTGGTCATTATGGAAAAGAAATCAAAATTACAATGAGATTCCATCTTTTTAAAAAATATTTTATTGATTTTTTACAGAGAGGAAGGGAGAGGGATAGAGAGTTAGAAACATCGATCAGCTTGCCTCCTGCACACTCCCTACTGGGGATGTGCCCGCAACCAAGGTACATGCCCTTGGCTGGAATTGAACCTGGGACCCTTGAGTGACCAGGTCGATGCTCTATCCACTAAGCCAAACCAGTCAGGGCCATCTTTTTTTTTTTTTTTAATATGTTTTATTGACTTTAGAGAGGAAGGGAGAAGGAGAAATAGATAGAAACATCAATGATGAGAATCATTGATTGGCTGCCTCTTGCACACCCCCTACTGGGGATTGAGCCAGCAACCCAGGCATGTACCCTTGGCTGGAATCGAACCTGGGACCCTTCAGTCTGCAGGCCAATGCTCTATCCATTGAGCCAAACCAGCTAGGGCATGAGATTCCATCTTAAAATAAGATACCAATGCCCTAGCTGGTTTGGCTCAGTGGATAGAGCGTCGGCCTGCGGACTGAGGGGTCCCAGGTTCGATTCCAGTCAAGAGCATGTACCTTGGTGCGGGCACATCCCCAGTGGGGAGAGTGCAGGAGGCAGCTGATTGATGTTTCTCTCTCATCGGATGTTTCTAACTCTCTATCCCTCTCCCTTCCTCTCTGTAAAAAAAATCAATAAAATATATATATTTTTTAAAAAAGATACCAGCCTACACATTAAGATGGTTACTATGAAAAACCCCACACAAAATAACAACACTAGTGAGAATATGGATAAATGGAAAACTTTGTGCTCTGTTGGTAAGAGAATAAAATGGTTCATCTGATAATGGAAAACAGTATGAAGATTCCTCAAAAATTGAAAATAGAATTACCCTATGATCCAGTAATTCCTCTTCTGGTTATATCCCCAGAAGAATTGTAAGGTGGGTCTTGAAGAGATATTTGCACACCCATGTTCACAGCAGCATTATTAATTTTAGCTAAAATGTGGACACTACCCATGTTTATCAACAGATGAACCTATAAGCAAATTATTTAGCTTTGAAAAGGAAGTTCTGAGACATGCTACAAAATGGATAAACTTTGAGGACATTATACTGAGTGAAACAAACCAGTCACAAAAATACAAAAATGCTGTATGATTCCACTTAAATACTTAGGGTAGTAAAAATCATAGAGACAGAAAGTACAATGGTAGTTCTCAGGGACTGAGGAGAGTTAGTATTTAATGGGTATAGAGCAACGATTTTCAACCTTTTTCATCTCTTAGGACACACAGACTAATTACTAAAATTCTGCAGCACACCAAAAATTATATTTTTTGCTGATCTGACCAAAAAATAGGTATAATTTTGATTCATTCACACTGGACAGCTATCATGTTGGCTGTTGTCATTTTTTAAATTTGACAATATAAGGAAAAAGGTCAGTGCCCCTGACTAAATAGTCAGGTATTGAATGTTTTTAAAATTCTGTGGGACACCTGTTGACAATCACAAAGATGAAAAGAGCTATGGAGATGGATGGTAGTGATGGTTGCACATTCTAAATGTATTTAACCAGTGCCCTGGTGCACGGATTCGTGCACATTGAAAGAAATTTAATTAGAAGGTGGCCAGTGGGGTGAGACTGGGCTAGGGCGCCAGACACGCCCTGGAGCCAACCTCCCACTGTCCCTCCCTGGCCAGCCACACCGGGGGCAGCTGCATGGCTCAAAGGCGCCTGTAGAGTGAGGGGGTCCCTCTGACAGGTGGGGCCCCTTGGCCTGGCCTGTGGGGATCGGGCTGAAACCAGCTCTTCAGCATCCCCTGAGGGGTCCTGGATTGTGAGAGGGCAGTTGTCAGGTGATGCACCCCGGAATCGGGCTCCTCCTCTCTGGTTCTGGGGAGCATCACCTGAGAACTGCTGCTGCCACGTCACCGCAGCTCGGCAGCTCCCGCGTTGAGTGTCTGCCCCATGGTGGTCGGTGTGCATCATACCTACTGGCTGGTGGGACAGTCGGACTGTCGCTTAGCCTTTTGTATATATAGATACTGTTGAACCGTGCACTTAAAAATGGTTAAGATGGCGCTCTGGCTGGTGTAGCTCAGTTGGTTGGATGTTGTCCTGTGCACTGAAAGGTTGCCAGTTTAATTCTTGATGTTTGGCTCTTAACATCTATGTTTCTCTCCCTTCCTCCGGCTTCCCTCCCTCTCCTTTCTTCTCTCTCTAAAATTTAATAAAAAAATGATTAAGATGGTAAATTTTAGGTGTATTTTACAACAATAAAAAATAAAAATTTAAAATATTCATTTTCTCATTTGTACTAGCACATTTCAAGTGCTCAATAGACACGTAGGTAAGGCCTACCATATTGAGTAGTGTGCATTGCCATTTCTCACAAAGGTCCATTTGATGGCCCTGGTTTAGAATGCAGGAGCTCTAAGAAAATCCACCAAAGACCTGTGAAATCCTGTTGGCAATAAATACATATATTATTATATTTAATACATAAGCTGAGATTCACAGCATGTGTATAGAGCAGTGGTTCCCAACTATTTTGTGGCCATGCCCCACCTAAGCACCTCTAAAATCCTGATGTCCCCCCTGTGGCATATAATTCTTATTATTCAAAAAAGGGAACTATTCATGTGGAGGAAGCCTAAAAGGCCATTAACTTGGTCTAAACAAGCTTCCAGAGAACATGGCATCAATGAAAGAAAAATAAAAGAACGAAAGGACAGTTGAAGTGCTGAGGATGAAATCACTAAGAAATTGTAAAAAAAAAAAAATAATATGAAGTGATATGAAAAAATAGCAAATAAAGTTTTAAAACATATACTAGTAATAGAGAAGTCAATGCTTAAATAAGTCACAATATATATGTATATACTGTCTATGAGGCCCCTAGAACAGTGGTCGGCAAACTGCGGCTCGCGAGCCACATGCGGCTCTTTGATGTGGCTCTTCCCAAGCCTGAGGAGTACCCTAATTAAGTTAATAACAATGTACCTACCTATATAGTTTAAGTTTAAAAAATTTGGCTCTCAAAAGAAATTTCAATCGTTGTACTGTTGATATTTGGCTCTGTTGACTAATGAGTTTGCCGACCACTGCCCTAGAACCATAAGAAATGCAAAAAATTCACGGTAATAACTCATTCTCGAATTGCTCCCCTTAAAAATCAAATTGCCTTCCTGTGGGGCGTGTGCCCCACGTTGGGAACCACTGATACGGAGCCTGTGGTGTGGTTCCAGGAAATAGAGCCCTGCGGTGTGCTCTCTCTCCCCTAATATTTTCACGAGTTACTCAGTTTGCTGCGCTTAACCACTGGGCTGAGCTGCTCAGCTGCCCGTCGTGAACTAGTGTGTAACTTTGAACACACCGCTCAAGCTCTCTGGGCCTTCCGTTTCCTCTTCACAAAAGGGGGAAGGAGGTGTTTGAAGGTTTTTGAAGACTCTCTGAATCTTGACCATTAAAACAAAGGAGAAGGTAAGCAGGTGAGTGGTGGAACCATACTTTCTACATTGCAGATTGCTGTGTCTGTGTGTCTGTCTCTGTGTGTGTTGCTGGGGCTATAGGTTCTATAGCTAACAAAGGAAATGGTATTATTTCCTTTTTTTTTAATTTATTTTTTTGGCATGCTTTCTCATATCCTTACAACAGTTTCCAAACTTTCGTTTCCGGAGGAAGGAGATCTTTACACTTTGGGATTTTAAGCTGTGTCTAAAGTTAATTACCAAATAATGCATACCTGGTCGGGACTGATGTGGATTTAGCTGGAGGGCTGAAATGGAAACTGGGTGTGCCGGAGGAGTAAAGAGAGGAGTGGGTGTTCACAAACATCTTAGGCGGCAGGAGTTACTCCCATTTACAGGTAAGTAAACGAATGGTAAGGAACCTGCCTCAGAATAAAGCCCATGCCTGCCCAGTTCCAAAGCCCATGGGTTTTCCATTTAGCTGCCTGTGAAGAAAGGCTGTGGGAACAGTAACCATGTTTCTTTGGAAAGTGGGCAGTTATGATTAGAGGCATGGTTTAATCCTCAGAAGGCATTTAGTGCTAATGGGCAATAAGAACTACGTTAGGGGCAGAAGTCTCTGCCATTCTCCAGTAGCATAGAAGACTGCAGCCATGGGTCTTCGTGGGGAGAAATACAGGGAAAGTGATGGGTAAATGTCAATGCTGGGCATTTTGTAAGTCATCTCAAGTGAACCTGGTCTAGCTGATGTCCTGTATTCCACCTTGGTGGAAGGGATGTCAGAGTTTGATTCTGTGTACCCCAAGATAGTGGAGCTTTAGAGAAGGATTTCAGGCTAGATGGAGTTCAGAATGACAAAGAAGTTCTCCCAGGGTATTTCAGAGTGGCACTGGGGAAAATTACAAATAGAAGCAGCAGAAAAGCAAGGTAGAAGGTTCAGAGTCAAGGAGGATGTGATCAGATTTCCTTCTTTGCCTCTGGACCTGATAGACCTTGGAGTCATTCTGGAGTCTTGAATGAACGCTCAAAGGGAGAGGAATGTGGAAACCAACAGTGTATTGTGCTCACATGCTCAGATGTGGGTGGGGAGGCATCCCTGCCAAAGGTGACGGGCTTCTCTCATGCCAGTTCATCTACCTGGGTGGGGCAGGAGATGATCACTCACTGGACTTCCATTAAAGCTCCTGAGTTGGGACTGGGCTGGGATATGAGCAAGAGAAAAACAGAAATGCCAATAATACATAGAGGGAGAAAGGAAGGAAGGGGTGATGAAGTGAGAGAGAAAGAACCAGAGACTGACGGACTGGAGGGTGTCTGAGTTTTATGCAGCATATGGGGCCTGACTTCTTAGATAACTTGCTGCTAACAAATACGTAGCTCATACTAAATTTCCAGAGATGAGGATTTATTTAAAATAATACTTAACTTTCTGCAGGTAAATAGTATTCATTTCTAGAGTACAAAAACATATCCAGCAAAAGATAATTGTTCTTCCACTTCCAACCTGCAGGCCTCTTACATTTGTCATTCCAGAATTACATGCTGCATGTGCAAGCTTATGTGTCTACTGGTCATTTTCATATATGGATATTATATTTATACATTTAACATAATGGGGGTGTATGTTCCCACCTGTGTGTCATTTTTTTTCCATTTAAAGCAGTTTGGAATGTCTTAATGGCCTAGTATCCCTTTTATAGACGTGGAAGGCTAGGATTTGAAGTGATTAGTGACAGTGGTAGGAGTTGTTATGGAATAGTAGAACCTACCAGCCTGGCTCACCTGGGGGCAAGTTGCTCACCTCTTTCTAATACCTTAGGTTTAGTGTTTACAGGGCAGTAGCTTAGTGAAATGCAATAGATTTTCATGCCCTTGAACTTTCTAAGTTATCTCCTTTTAGCTTCTGAAAGTGCCAAAAGTGAGAGTGAGAAACACTCAAGAATTAATTTGGGGGATTATTGGCTGAATTCTAAGGACACTGACGACAATTGGATTGACCAAGCTGTTTCTTTTATTGGAGACTTGACCGACTACTTTATAACAAAGTCTCTACAGTCCTCAGCCAAAGATTGTTGTTGTTATTTTCACATATGATTGTGGGTATTACTGTGGAAGAAATAGCCTTTTGAAGAAATTAGCCTGTTCGTTGCTGTTTCTTATACTAGCAGGATCAGATGTTAGCAGATGCACTACTGATTAGCAAATAATTTCTTCCCAGACATTTTTGGGACACCCAGAAAAAAAAGGTGATCGTTGTGGCTTATAAAGAACTATGAATTAATCATAACTTCAGCATTGATCTCTGTGGTTTTACTTTTTAAATTTAGCATAAAATGCATATACTTTAAAAGTTATGAACTTAAAAAAATATCGTAGGCATTCTTCCTCTTTGGGCTCCTCTTGGTTTTATTTTATATTCCACTTTTCCTTCATTTTCCTGTGCAACCAGTAGATTGCTGTTTTACCCAGTGCCTACGCTAATGTCTGCCTAGTGTTTTTCCGCTGTTTTTCTGTGCAGAGCTGTCAGATGAAGGGTTGCATTGTAGATGATTTGGTTCTGCTTATGTGTCCTTTGTAAGTAAGGACCTGAATGTTATCTCCCTTGGGGCCCTCCCTCCTAGAGCACCCTGGACTTCCACACACTCACATTCACACTCCCCCACCTCAAACCACCTCCTACCATCCTGAACCTTCCCTGGGCAGCCCAGTCTCCTGCGGCCTATGGCTATCACCTTTCTCCTGTTGGAAGGGCCAGTCAGCTCTGTGTCTGATAATGGTGGGGCCCCCTCCTTCACTTCTCTTATTTAGCAGTAATTCCACTTCTGAATAAAGACGGGGGGCGGGGGCAGGCATACAAGGTAGGGAACACTTTTCATTGCATGTCTTCTAAGTGCTTAAATGCTTTACAAAGATGAAATGTGGCAATCTGAAAATGGAGTAATGCTCCCATGCACTTTTTACCAGTAAGAAATGTGGCTGATGAATTAACAATTAGAGATACTGAGGTTTTTAAATAAATAAAAAAATTTTTAATTAAATTAATTGGAGTGACATTGGTTAATAATAAAATTATATAGGTTTCAGGTGTACAATTCTACAATATCGTACATCAACTGTATATTGTATTGTTCGCCCCCTTCCCCTCTGGTAATCACCATACTATTGTCTGTGTCTATGTGGTGTGTTTTTTTCTTAAACCCTTCACCTTTTGCACTCAGCCCTACAACCCTCCTCCTCTCTGACATATGTCAGTCTATTCTCTATCTATGAGTCTGTTTCAAAAATAAACTATTCTTTAGAGCAGTTACAGGTTCACAGCAAAATTGAGAGAGAGGTACAGAGATTTCCCATGTATCCCCTGCCCCCACATGCACTGCCTCCCCTATTATCAACACCCCTTTAGAGTGGTGCATTTGTTATAATTGACCTACACTGACACATCATAATCACCCCAAGTCCATAGTTGACCTTAGGGTTCACTCTTGTGCTATGGTTTTGGACAAATTTATGATGACATATATCACCACCACAGAGTAATTTGCCCTCAAAATCCTCTTTGGAGTTATTAAAATATATTTTAGTTGACGAAACCGGTTTGGCTCAGTGGATAGAGCGTCGGCTTGCGGACTGAAAGGTCCCAGGTTCGATTCCGGTAAAGGGCATGTATCTGGGTTGCGGGCACATCCCCAGTGGGAGATGTGCAGGAGGCAGCTGATCGATGTCTCTCTCATCGATGTTTCTAGCTCTCTATCTCTCTCCCTTCCTCTCTGTAAAAAATCAATAAAATATATTTTAAAAAAATAAAAAATATATATATATATATTTTAGTTTTTATCTTTGCAGTTTTCCAGTATTGTACAGAAAGAAGCTTTTCAAGTGAACAAGCAAAACATTCTACCCAAATTGGTTTGAGAGTTTATTTTTGAAGGATTCTCTTCCCTTATATGAGTGAGCTCCATTTGATTTTAGACAGAGCTCTTAGTTTCAGATAGAATAAAAAATGTAGATATTTAGTTTAAAAATGCCTTTAGAAAAAACATTCTCCAGTTTTACTTTCAGAGTCTAATTTCCAGGATTTTTAACAAAACAAAACTCCTTAAACTGAGCCAACAGTTGGAGGCTTGAATGAAAGAAAACGCTGATCATTAATGGTACTGATCATTTTGATAGCCTGTTTTAAAAATAGTGTCTCAGTTTTATTTATTTGAAGGGCAGTCTTTGCCTACATGTCAAATGTAGAAATTAGTTGTACTGATACCCTCTGTAAACAGTATTTCTGTGAAGCAGTTACAACAATGAAGTACACAGAAAATAACCTACTGATCTACCTTTGACTAGAAAGGAAATTTAGAAAACAAGAATGTTACAAAAAGGGTAAATACAGGGTTTAAAGTCACAAATTCAGTTTTTTAACCAGCATGTAAGAGACGTGAAAACATTTGATTGGTTTACATTTACATCTCTTATGAAAATGTAATCGTAAGGGCAGGAATTGCAGTTTATTCATGTGCATAGTATAGTACATGGCTGAATGGATATAGTAGATGCTGAATGGATGAATAACATTGGTTAAACTTGAAGTTGTGCTTTAAAAAACTAGAACAGTAATCATGAATCAGCCTGAGATATCAAGAGTAAAGTCATTGATCTTCAGTGTGCATTTTTGTTTTATGATCTTTTTAAATGGCTAAACATTAAAACATAATTTTACAGTTTAAGCTGTTAGTTCATATGCTACATAATTCATCTCTTTGAAGTGTACAGTTCCTTGTTTTTTAGTAAATCCACAGAGTTTCACAACCATCACCATCACCTAATTTGTGGACCATTTTTGTCTCCTAAAAGAGACTGTGCCCTCTAGCAGTTATTCTCCACACCAGCCCCAGGCAGCCACTAATCGATTTTTGGTCTCTAGATTTGCCTGTTCTGGACATTTCATATAAATGGAATCATTTTGTGTTTGACATCTTTCAGTTAGCGTAGTATTTTCAAGGCTCCTCCATGTAGTAGCATGTGCTTACTATTCCTGTTTTTTAACTAAGCAATATCCCATTATTTAATACACACACACACACACACACACACACACACACACGTGGCCAGATGATTATGACCACCTGATGTTTGTAGGCAAATTAGCTATAATTTCGTCCTGAAGTTGCTAGAGGGCCAGACCATTATAAATTGGGAAGCAGGTTGTTTACCACGACAGTAGAAGTGATATTTTTCTGAAGATATGGGTAAACAACGTAATTTAACAGCCTTTGAACATGGATGAGCCTTGAAAATATTCATGGCAACATGAGTATTTTGCTTCATGTTGTCAAATACAACATGACAAAGAAAGCCCACTGTGAGGTTCCTCAATGGTTTACTTCCTCCATTGAGGAAGTAAAATACAGCCTTTGAACCCTTTGAGAGTCTCTTTGATGACCAGAAGTTTAGATCATGGAGATTTCAATAGGTTTGCATTTTATTATCACTAGAAATACATTAATATTCAGTATTTAAAATATTTTTATCTTTTACCTCATTATCACATGTAGTTTGTGGTGACATGAACAGTGCTGGAGGAAGTAAACCATTGAGGAACCTCACAGCGAGCTTTCTTTGTCATGTTGTCGGCCAATAGAAATGCTGGTTTGTTTCTGAAGAGATAAAGCTACTTTTCAGACCTTGGGTGAGCAAGCATTTCCTTAGAATGAGGGAGAGGGAATTCTTTTGCCCTAGGAACTTGGGTTTCTAACTGTGGAAGACTACCATCACTTTTGTGGAAAGCAAAAGAGAAAACCTGAGAGAGGGTTAAAATGGACAGCTGTCCTTCATGTTACCAATGGGAATATGGTAGTTTCAAAGACTGTCTTAGAATTTACTGCCAACAGCTGGTTGTGGCATTGGGGAACTTTTAAAGATGGCGACACTAGGTATTGTCACAGCATGATACAGCCTTGCATTTGCTGCTGTAGGAAACTTGGAATGTCCCAGCGCTCATCTGTGTCATTATTTTCACTTGCCTGTTCCACAGTATTCCCCTGGACTCTTTGAACCATGGATTCCTGGTTATCTGCTGGTCCAGTGATCCTGTCCATTGACCACCCCCTCAGCCACTTCCTACTCTTTGAATCTTGTAGACACCTTTCTGACCCATATGTTGTTTTGTTGGGTCAGCTTTCTTCAAAGCGTCTTGGCCTTTGAAATCACCTGGAGGCTCACATGAGATGATTCCTTTTATCTCTGTCAGCATCCTTTCTCTTTCCTCTCTTTCTTCTTTTCCCAGCCTCTAAATTTTGGCTTTATTGCTGACTTCTCTCTTTGTTTTATATGCCGGTCTAATCTGTATTTCTGAAATAATGAGGACTCTGAAGTTTCTCAAAGGCCTGAGGTTTACAGGGAAGGGTGCACGGGGAATGTCAGCTAACACCTGATGCAGGATTCTGTAAATCCTGTACCTCTGCCAGATGATCTGGGCTCCGGGCCTGGTCGTGCTCCGTGTTGCTCCAGGGAGCAAAGGAAATGGATAGGTGTGCCTGTGGCCCCCTCCTGGTTCCAGCTGCTGTCTCCCTGGTTCTTGACTTGTCAGGGTTCCGTTTGCCATTGTCACAGGCAGCTGTGTAAGTGCAGGTCTGCCTTTCTGTCTCAGCGTGAAGGTGTCTTTTCCATTTATATTAAAAAAAAATCAACATAACCTTTTTGACTCCCCTAAGCAAATTTACATAAATATTGATCCCTCTTGTGAACCAGATTTACATTTCAAACCCAGTTTACTCTCATCTCTGTCTGTTGGCGGACTCTACAGTCCCTAATCTGGTTTTAGTGTGCAACACCATTAAACGTGCTTTTCAGAAAAAAATGCATAATAAACTCTTAAAATAAACTATGAATACCTGGCTTGTCAAAAGAAAATAGTAATTTAGTATTATAATGAGAGCAAATTTTCAGATTTTTGTTGGCAGTAAGTGTTTTTAGATAATACTTTAGCCATACAACGTGAGTGCAGGCCAATGTGTACTAACAGAATACTTTCAGTATTGATTTCAGCTCTTATAAAACTACTCCCTATTTTTGTATTACCCCTTAACTGTGGTCCTGAGGTTTAGGGGTTTGTCTAAAATATAGAATTGCATTAACTCAGGGAAGCAGATTGGATCCATCAAATGCCAATAAATGTTTGATGAACTAAATCTTATTGACACCTTTCATTCCCTCCCTTCTTCCCTTTCTTCCTTCTATTTTTCTGTTTTATTTTTCACTCATTCAGAACTATTCATTGTGTGACTGCATTGGGTCAGACCCTTTTCTAGGCCTGGGATAGACAGCAGTGCATAAAACATCTGTCTCCCGTGGGTCTTATATATCCATTGGGGAGACTGTTGATAAACAAGTACACCAATAAATAAGCGAGGTATTTTTAGAATGTGACAAGTGCTATGAAGAAAGAATAAGCGATAAGATGGAAGTGCTTGAAGGAACAATGGGTGTTTGATAGTGTGGTTAGGGAAAGCGGGCCTGGCCTCTCTAAGGAGACTAAATTGGAGCTAGTCCTGAGTCATAATGGGCCATTGTGGTCCAGGCCGGGGGGAAGAGTCTTGAGGCAGAAGGTGCGGCAAGGTGAGAACTCCCTTAGAACAGGAAGCAGGCCAGGCATCTGGAGTGGTGAGAGCCAGGGTGATGTTATTGGGGGCTGTGTCTCCCAAGACTTGTAGGCCAGGGGAAGAGTTGGGATTTCATTGAGTGCAATGGGAAGTCAGCGGAGCATTGAAGCAGTGACAGGCATGATCTGATTTACATTTTTATAAAGCTCTCTTGCTGCTGTGTGGAGTGTAGTTTGAAGGAATGCAAGTGAAGGCTGTGCAGTTGCCCAGGCAAAGGGGAGAGCAAGTTGGACTGTAGTGTGGGTAGTGGAGATGGAAAGAAATAGTGGGACAGGCGGTCAGTTTTGGAGGCAAGTTGACATGTAATTTGGTAGATATTGTCAATGACACTCTCTCCAGAGAGAGATTGCCACAGCATTGCCAATACTAGGTTTGTCATTGGGGCTTTATCAGTCTGAAAGGTGAAGAGTTGTATGTTGGCGTGGTTATTAGGATAATGGCCCCCCAGAGATGACTGCACCTCAGTCCAATGACCTGTGAAGGTGTTATCTTACATGGCAAAAGGGAATTGGCAAATGTGATGAAGTCAAGGATCTAAGATTGGAGATGATCCTCGATTCTCCAGTGGGCTCATCTTAATGGCATGAATCCTCAGAAGTGGGGAACCTTAGCTGGCTGTGCCAGCGATGCCACAACAGAAGAAGATTCAGGAGAAGGTGAGTTTTGAAGTGTGAGAGGGATTTGACCCACTATTGCTGGTTTTGAAGAAGGGGGCCCCAAGCCCAAAAATGGAGGAGTTCTCTAAAGTTTGGACTGCCCTCAGCTGACAGATAATAAGGAAACGGACCACAGTCCTACCACTGCAAGGAACTGCATTCTGTCAGCAACCTGGATGAGCAAGGAAACAGGCCTTCCCCTGGAGCCTCCAGAAGGGAGTGCAGCCCTACGGACACTTTGATTTTCAGCCTGGAGAGACTTGAATCAGACTTCAGACCCACAGAGCTGTACAATAATGTGTGTTCTTTTAAGCCACTACATTTGTGGTCGTTTGTTATATAGCAACTAGAGGCCCAGTGCATGAATTCATGCACGGGTGGGGTCAATCAGGGCTGTGTGGCCCAGTTCTGATCAGGGCTGGCTGTTGTGGGGGAGAGACCACAGAAGGTTGGCTGGCGTGGGGGAGGGACTGTGGGAGGTTGGCTGTGGGAGCACACTGACCACCAGGGGGCAGCTCCTGCATTGAGCGTCTGCCCCTGGTGGTCAGTGCACATCATAGGAACTGGTCGTTCCGGTTGTTAGGTTGTAATGGTCGTTTAGGCTTTTATGTGTATAGATAGAACACAAATATATTTAATATAGATTATAATCCCCGTTTCCTTTGTTAGTGAAGTTGAATATTTTTTCATTTATATATTGTGTTTTTTTCCTGTGAACCATTCTTGTATGTCTTTAGCACATTTCTCTATTGAATCTCCTCCATATTTAGGGGGTCTTTATTATTATAGAAGTTGGCCCTTTGTGATATGAGTTGCAAACCATCCCCCACACCCTACCCCCTTGGTATTTCAAACCATGAGACCAGCTGGGAGAGACTGCAAAGATGAGAGGAGCCCAAGGACCGATCCCTGGCCACTGCACATTTTGGAGTCATGCAGAGGAGCAGGAGTCTTGATTCTTCCAGTTCCTAGGTAGTGGGTCATTAGCCAGGCCAAGAGAAAAGGGCCGTACTAGAACGTAGTAGCACAGCTAAACCTGATGTCTTTATATTCTTCAACTTCTGCTCTTCGTTGCAGTTTAACCATGGGCAGACCTCAGGTTAAGCTAACAGCCCCAGTGACTGAGCCATTTCACAATCACATCCAGTGTTGTGACCTAGAAGTTTCTCTTACCATCTATATACATAAAAGGCTAAGTGACCCTCTGACTGTCCAGTAGGTATGACACCCACTGACCACCAGGGGGCAGATGCTCGATGCAGGAGCTGCCGAGCAACAGCAACTTTGCAGAGTGCCTTCTAGCATTCCCAGACCCCTCAAGAGATGTCGGAGAGCTGGTTTTGGCCCTATCCCCCCAGGCCAGGCCGAGGGACCCCACCTGCCAGAAGGACACCCTGCTCACTCCACAGATGCCCTTTGAGCCAAGGCACTGCCCCAGGTGCAGCCAGCCAGGGAGGGACCGCAGGACGTTGGCTCCAGGGTGTGTCTGGCCCATCTTGCCCAGTCCCACCCCGCCAGCCACCTTCTAATTTATTTCCTTTTAATGTGCACAAATCTGTGCACCTGGCCACTAGTTTAGTATGCAATTAACTGGTGCGGCATGACTACGGGGGGAAGGGTATACTGTCTAGGCAGATATTCTGGTTACTAAAGGTTAACCTTATTCTTACCAATGCCCCATGAACTTACAATGCATATTATCAGTCAGCTATTTTAAAGAAATTTGACTGCTCTCTTTGACTGAAGTGGAACAGGTTTGGGTCATGCTTCCCCCAGTGTGAGCGGTTGTTACCACATGGCAGTGCCAGGTTGCCCCTGAGAGTTTATGTAATTCCTTGTAAGCCATGATGAAGTACAGAAACATGCTATGGAATTCATGTTTTAGATTCTAATAGGAGGATATGATCCTGGACATGATCTGCCTGGTAACCATGAACTATTTTTGGTGGGGTTTTTTTTTGCAAAAATTAAGCTACAAAGAGAAACATCACAAGAATTATCTCTCTGGGTGAGGATTATGTAACTTATCCCATTTCCCTCAACCCCAGTTGCCAGGAATCTGAGAGATATATCTTAATGCTCATATAAAGGTATTGACCCTCATATTGAAATAATTAGAGTAAGCGTCCCTTCTTCTCTTGGTTTTACTTTTATTTTTCTATTTTACTGATTTTACCAATATATGTCTTTAGTGTTAGCCATCTCTCCTATCCTTTCTAAAGGCAGTGGGGAGTGTTGTATGACCACTCAGGCACTGAGATGAGGTAGTCGCTTTCAGTAAAACGGGTAAAGAACATAAATATTTGCTGCCCCTCACAGTTTGGGAGGCACACACTTGAGAAACCTTGGGACATGTATGTCAGATTAAGAAATAGGGGGTGTCAGCGCAGACCTTGCAGCAGGGGACAGACACTTTGACATCACCACCTTCCAGAAGAAATGTGAGAAAGCTGGACCAGGTGAGTCCACCTGATGCCCACTGTGGAATGGGGTCCAGTTGTTGACAAGCATAGTCTTTTTAAGTGTTTAGTTTGAACAGTTTTCATTGTAAAAAATACTCCCAGAGCTGTGTGCTTTGAAAATTAATGACAGATTTGTCATTAGGGGCCAAGCAAAGCATCAAGGGAGTCTCAAGGACGCTGTTCTAACACACTCACATCAAATGCAGTGGGTGGGGAAGGGATGGACAAGTAGTAGCAACACAGGCCGTGCACAGTTCCTCATTAGCGAGTGTGAGCCACGTCTGAGACTGTCCCGCGGCATCCCACCCTCAGAGCTGCTGCCTCTCAGAGCCCTGGCCATCCGTGTGGTGAGGGTGGTATTCATTTTCCTTATCACTCTCTGCCTCAGTTTTTATCTGGGAGATGGAATTATGAGTTACAGGAGAAAAGGAGTAAGAAGCACATCAAAGAATTTCCTGGTGGCTTTTGAATGAGGGGCCTCATTGGTTTGGGGTTGTTAGCTTTGGGTGTGCTGTTTTCATCCTGAAGCACCTGGGTTTGTTTTTCTCTAAAAGATGTAGATAAAGTAGAGAGAATCTAGGGGAAGGGCAACAAAAATGATGTATGGCTTAGAGAGAAGGAGAATAACGGTCTATAAATATTTGAAAGGTAATATAAAAGAGGGAGAGAGGTTATTTACAGCAATGGAAAGGAGTTTGACAGGGAACAAAAGCTTGCCTCTAGGAGCAGGGGAAAATTGGGTAGAACTGCAAACACAAAGCTTAATAAGGGTGATGAAGCAATGAAATGCGATTTCCGCATTAGTTTGTGATGCCCAGGTCAGAATGGCAGGAGTAGGTGATGCTTTTCAAACTGAGGATTCATGTGTGATTGTGAATAACGTTGTCCTAATTCCAGCTCGGAGAGTGGACAATGTTTTATTCTTCGCCTTTGGAGTATAGTTTGTTCAATTCCCAACTCTGGCGTTATGCTGTCAGCGGTGGCAGTAATAATTACAATTCTACTTACTCTCATTCGCTGAGTGTCTGCCTGATGCCAGGTGTTGTTTTAGCTGTTTTGTTATTTATATTCTTATTTAATCTTTTACAGCAACTCTGTAAAATAGGAACTATTTTTCCATTTGTAGGAGAATTGGGGTTTAATAACATGCTCAAGATCACACATGTATTAAGTGGTGGGATTGGGATTCAAACCCAGGCCTGTGACTCAAAGCCCATTCTCATTCCCGGCATTGGGCTCTATCACCTAGTCATGATAGTACTAATTTGGGATCCAGTAGGTTGCCAGGTTACTAAGTCAGGTGAACAGTTGGTATCCAGTTATAGAGGTAAGTAAAATAGTTGATGTCCAGAGCTCTCTTCTCTCTATTTCCTTTTCTTTTTTAAAAAATATTTTCTAATGATTTCATAGAGGAAGGGAGAGAGAGAGAGTAAGAGAGAGAGAGAAACAGCAATGATGAGAGAGAATCATTGATTGGCTGCCTCCTGCATGCCCCTACTGGGGATGAAGCCTGCAACCCGGGCCATGTGCCCTGACCAGGAATCGAACCGTGACCTCCTGATTTATTGGTCGATGTTCAACCACTGAGCCACACTGGATGGGTTCTCTCCTTTACCTGAGATGTATCCGTGAGTGCTATGTTATTATCATGTCACATTTTCTCATTCTGTAAATTCAGTTGTACCATAAGCCGTTAGTCTCCTTATCGTTATAGAGTGGTCTGTACAATCTCATGTAGGAAAGACAAGTTGGGTAAGTCGGGCATTATTCTTCATCCTGTATGCTGGTTGTAATGGGGATCCCTTGGCAGTCAGTATTCTGGGCTTTCAGACTCTGATATTTTATAATGTCCAGTATATTGATAATCACACCGAAAAATCCAAAATACACTGAATTAACTCCTCAAGTAAAGGTGAAGAGCGGGGTGTCTGCGTTTTTTATGTCGTTGCAAGAAGGTACCAGTCCTGGAATCAGAGGCCTGGGTTTAATCCTGACTCCGGCTCCTACTGTATTCCTTTGTGTGCAGGGCACCTTTCTAAGCCACAGCCGGCTCCTCTCTGGGGAGGACAGTAGTGACAGCTCTCTCAGCCTCATGGAGTGATTGTGGGTAGCATCTGAAAGAATATGTGTAAACTGCAGAATATTCCATAAATGAAAGGTGATGTGAAATTACAAGTTAGCAACATTTGCATTAGCAGTTTTTTAAAAAAATGTAATCCTCACCTGAGGATACGTTTTATTGATTTAAGAGAGCGGAAGGGAGAGAGAGCAGCATCGATTGGTTGCCTCTCATACATGCCCCACCTGGGGATTGAACCCACAACCTAGGTATGTGCCCTGACTGGGAATGGAACCCGCAACCTTTCAGTGTATGGATGGCACTTCAACCAACTGAGCCACCCGGCCAGGACAGCGGCTCATTTTTTAGTTTAGCTCCTCTTGCGTAAAGTTGAGGATAGTTAGGGTTGGTTGAGACTTTGGAGGAAGGTGACATTATTCAAAGGGGTCAGAGTCAGATGTATACTGGGGGTAAAGGATAAAGTGCCAGGTGAGTTTCAGGGACACTCTTCCACAACTGTTGCTGCTTCCCTTTGCCCATGGTAGCATGTAAGGGAGGCCACACCGAATTTCCTAGCACTGTCATTCCTCACTGACACATTTCCCTCTGCCAGGCCTATTTGTTGTTCTACATAGGAAGCACCTTCCCTCTGGAGCCGTGTGCCTTTTTGAAATAAAGAGCTCTTTGATTTCTGTCCCCAGGCTGTTCTGCTAGCAGTGGTCGCTAGGGAATTTCTCTCTAAAGTCATCCCTAGATTACTTTTACTGTAAGCTGTAATGATTTCCCCCTGGTCATATTTCTCCCAAGGTCTCCTATCTCGGTTACTTGTAAGGCTACTCCTCCCCTCTCTTGTTCTCTTTGATCTTTTATAATTGGCTTAAAACTCTCCATATTTAATCTGCAGTGACTTTGTTTCTCCTCCCTATTTTTGCTTTTTCCGTGCCTGCGGATTTAATAATCTGTTGCTTATTATTTTCTTCATTTTTCTCAAGGTGGCATATTTTCTGCTGCACTGTTTGTCTTTTCTCCTGGTTTACACACTTGTTTTCTTTTAGCTGCCCCGTCTGTATTTGGGCTTGCAATAAATAAAGTGCTACCCAGTCTGTGCAGTTGTGGGTTTCCTAGTTCCAGACTCAGCTGAACGTGAAGGCATCTGCTTCTGCATGTGGTAATGCCCTGAGGAAGTGACCCTTTAGGCCTCGTAGATAGATAGTTGAGCACTCAGTTGGTATTGAGTGAATGAATGAATGAATTGGTTGCATTTTTTAGCGGTTTTTTTTCTCACAAGTTGACCTTTCTGGGGCAAGTGACTGCTCAATGTATGTGAAAGAAGAGCTGTTGTCTCCCCGGGGTGGACTTTCTGGTGAACCCTCCTGTGACAGCACCTGTCCTGGTCTTTTCACTAAGCCCAGCTCTTCAGCTCTGACACCCTCTGTCACAGCATTGCCGTCCGTCAGCCTTCCTGCTGCTCCTCTGGTCAGTGTCTAGTCTCCAGTCCGGGGATGAGGGAGAACACCCAGGTGAGGCTGGAGGCTCTGCCTATGTTGTTGTTTTCTTTCTGGGGAAAAAGAAACCAACTTAGATTGAAAACTTGTGAGCTTGTAGGAGTAAATGCATTTTTGTTGTTTAGGTAATGACCCTTGCCTCATTGGTGGTTTAAAAAAAATCTCTTTCTCCTACTTGCCAATCCAGTATTATTCCTGAGACAGAAAGAACCTTGAGCAGCAGGTGAGTCTGGTGGCTGAACCGGCCACAGATGGTACCAGGTGCGGCGCAGGTTGGGACCCTTTGCCGCGGAGAGGGCACCTGCACCAGGCCCTCCGGTTTTAGAGCATATGCACCCTGCCCACCGGCCAACGATGGGCCCCCGCAGAGGGTCCTAGGTGCTGTTTGAGGACAGAGGCCTCCCGCATCGGTGGTCTTGCTTTGGAAGGCTTCGGCTGTGCCCACTCTGAGGAGCCCCCCCTCCCCCCCTGCCCCCTGGGACATGACCACGCTTTGTCCAGCAGCACCAGCTCCGCCGTTAGGCACGTGGTAGCCGCCACCCTGGTTACCGGCTCCGCTGTGGGCACTGCAGTGCTTTGTGGTCCAGTCACCCTTATGTTACTTAGTGATGGCCCCAACTGCACGGGTAGTGACGCTGGCAGTTGGCATGTGCCACAGAGAAGCTGTGAGGTGTGACTGTTGTCAGGGACCTAGCAGCCTGTGTCACCCACCTCCCTTCATGTCCTCACCGGCGCTGCACCTCTCACATCATCGCAAGGAGGGTGAGGACAGTGCAATCGGATGAGAGAGGAAGCACAGTCACAGGACTTGGACTGTGGTATATGGTTATCATTGTTCTGTGTTGTTGTGGTTTTTTTTGTAATCCTCACCAGAAATTATGTTTTCCATTGATTTTTAAAGAGAGTAGAAGGGAGGAAGAGAGGAAGAGAGAGAAGGAGAAAAACAGCCATGTAAGAGACCCGTGGGTTGGTCGCCTCTGGAACGTGCCCCTACCTGGGCCGGAGAATGTACCTGGGTTGCAGGTTCATGCCCTCAATGGGGAATCAAACCAGCGACCTTTCTGTGCTTGGCCAATGCTCTAACCACTGAGCAACCGGCCAGGGATAATTATTCTATTTTTCACTAGTTATTGTCGTCACACTGTACTGTGCTTAATTTATAAGTTAAACTTTATCATAGGTATGTATGTGTAAGAAAGGATGTAGTATATGCAGGGTTCTTGGGGTCTTGGACCATATCTCCCATGGGTAAGGGCTGGACAACTGTGCTGCTAAATAGTTCTTGATACTAGTGACCTTCCTGTGAAACGGAATTTCTGGGAGCTGTTAGATTGCTGGTGATCAAGACGGACAAAATCTGTACAACACAGGTCACTAGGGGAGGAAAATGAAGATGTTGGGGGACTGTGACTGTAGTTGTGAAAAGCTGACCGGTTACCTGGCTTCTGTGGTGCTGTTTCTTCGTTGCCATGATAACGTTTTAGTTGACAGACCCAGCGTGGTTCTTAGTAATCATTTCTTTCAGTTATGGTTTAACTGTCTTTTCAGTTAGGGTGCTGATTGATATATACATCTGTGTGCTTGTATACTTGTATATACATATATATTAGAGAATCCTATATAATAAAAGCCTAATATGCTAAGTGTCCGGTCGTCCATTCAACCACTCAAAGCATAATATGCTAATGATATGCTAAGGCCATTCAACCACTTGCTGTGATGTGCACTGACCACCAGGGGGCAGATGCTCCAACTGGTAGGTGAGCTTGCTGCTGGGGCCAATCAGGACTGAGCGAGACAGGCCGGACACACCCTCGAGCCCTCCAGCGTCCCTCCCCAGCCCAGATTGCGCCTCGGTGGGGTCCCTCAGCCTGGCCTGCACCCTCTCGCAATCCGGGACCCCTCGGGGGATGTTGGAGAGCCAGTTTCAGCCCGATCCTGCAAGCCAGGCCAAGTGACCCCACCGGTGCAAGAATCCGTGTACTGGGCCTCTAGTATGCATATAAGGTCAGTGCGTGTCATAGCTACCAGTCGAACGATCGCTTAGGCTTTTATATATATAAACTAGAGGCCTGGTGCACAGATTCGTGCACCAGTGGGGTCCCTCGGCCTGGTTTGTGCCCTCTTGCAATCTGGGTCCCTTGGGGGGATGTCGGAGAGCCGGTTTTGGCCTGATCCCTGCAGGCTCGATCCAGACAGCAAAGACGCCCGATCCTGTGCATTGAGTGTCTGCTCCCCTGGTGGTCAGTGCACGTCATAGCGATCGGATGACCTTATGTATCTTCTATAATAATAAAAACGTAAAATGCTAATTAGACCGGACATCCTTCTAAACGAGTTTCTGGAAGAAGCTGGGGCTGCGAGGGAAGCCCGGGTCCCGGGTGCCAGAGGGAAGCTGGTGCCGGCAGCCGGGGAAGGAAGGCCTACTCTTGCACGAATTTTGTGCTTCGGGCCTCTAGTATATAGATAAGATCTGTGTGTGTCTATATACACACAGCCTAGGTTGGCAGAGCCTTCAGGGCCACACAGCTGCTCTATGGTTCCCCTTACCTGCCTTTGGTGAAAATGATTATTGAAAGAATGGACAAGGTTTTATTTTTAGAATCTACTTTTCTTTTCAGAGGAGCTTTATTCAAAAGGAAGGAGGAGCAGGAGGGACTTGGCGATGGCACGTGCAGGGAGCGCACACACAGGAGATTCTGGTGGGACAGGCTCAGACGCAGGGGCCGTTAGCGGCCACACAGACACTAGGTGGTTCTCCTGTGTGGGCTATGTGCAAAATCTTGTTCTTGAGCCTTGATCCTGTTGGCATCATTTCTGTGAACCTTGTAATAGCTTTGAGGTACATCTCACAGCCTCACACCCAAGTGGTGCAGCGGGGTTTCCGAAGGAGGCAATGGTGAGGGAAACAGAGATACCAGTAAATAGCTGAGCATCTCAGCACCCATGTGTACGGCCAGCAATCCCCGTCCCCTTTCCTCTTTTCCTGCCAATGAGGAAAAGTGAGACAAATGGAAAGTGACACTTGGGGGTGTATCACCAGATGTCAGTTCTGGAATTAATATTTTTTTAAAATATGTTTTATTGATTTTTTACAGAGAGGAAGGGAGAGGGATAGAGAGTTAGAAACATCAATGAGAGAGAAACATCGATCAGCTGCCTCCTGC
>NW_006291965.1:4160549-4169955 GCF_000327345.1 Myotis davidii
TAGTAGCCATCTTTAAAAAGCATGATACAATTAAAGAACCAAATCAAAGGAAAGGGAGTGTAAAGGGCTCCAGATAATTCCCAGTAAGGGTTATCAGCTCCCACATAATGGAGGGTTGATTATACTTTATTTTCCCGTTATTAGAGGGGAGGTAAAGCTCCACGGAGGTAGGAAAGGTGCACCTGGAAGAGATCGGAAATATTCCTGACTTGAGAAAAGTGTGCCTTTAAAACATGATGTTGGCTTTGGAATATACCATTACAAGCACGAAAGGTCAGAAAAGCTTCCTTCACAAATTTGGTAAGACGGAGCAGTTAGCTGTAACAGAGTGCAACCCTGGAGGTCACAGACCAAGCTAAGAGAAATAATTATGCATGGTAATGGGCAATTACAGATAATGGCCTTCCGGGGGTGGCAGAAAGTACACAGCCCCACAGTCTAGCCTGGAATGAACATTGAATAGCACATTAACTTTATAGCGAGCTAAAAGTTCAGCCCTGAAACAGCAGCAGCCCCCCAAATAAATAAAATCCCTGGCTTACTTAAGGGGAGCACCGTAGCTGTATTTCTCAAAAGCAGAAGTGAACACAAGAGGAGGTGGGGCTGGGGGAGACGGAGTTTGGGGAAGAGAAGGAATGGTAAGCTCTTCTCCACTTGGATGTATTTGTCTCACTAAGTAGAGATGGTTCCGGGCGAGGCAGGTACACAGTGAAGAAGCTGTTTACTTTCCTGGCGCTAGGCTTGTGTTTGACGTTTAAAATAGCCCCGTCATGGTTGTCTTGTGGGAGAAACAGCTTGTTCCCGCATTTCCTGATTATGACTTTAGGGAGTGATAGCACACTGACTGCACTCAAGGCTACTGTCTGACCTCAGAGAAGGCCAGGAGCAGAGAGTTCTGCTCCTTCCCAGGTTCATTCGCACCGGGAAGTCACACCAGGTGCAGCCCAGGCCTCCTGCGGCACCCTGAAGACGAACATTTGGAGCAAGGGTGACTTTGCAGAGTTACTTGGTGGCTCTCTTGCTGGATGGCAGAGAAGGTTATCGGTGTATTGTGACTGTGATCATAACAATAGCTAGCATTTATTGAGCACTTACCAGGTTTCTCTGCTCTCTATGGTGTAAGTGGCAGCGTTTTCCTCGTGCACATATAGATACTGAGGCACAGAACTAAGTAATCCTTTCCAAGGTCCCGGGGCAGTAGATTTCAGAGTTGATCAAGCATTTTGATTTGGGAGCCAGCTTTCTCAGCCTGAGGTTCTGCTGCCTGGCTGTTTTGTAGTGGTGGATGTCTTCCTCACTGGAAGGAATGTTCCAGGTTCAAGGATAGACCCAGAGACCTCCGTTGGGACTTTAGTGCTGATGGCTGAGCTCAGGGAGCTAGCTCAGAATGAGACTCTGGACTCTGGTTGTTCCGAAATCGGTCCTTCTGGAAAGAGAGAAGCTCATAAGACAGAGGTCCTCAAACTTTTTCGTCAGAGGACCCCCTTCACACTCTTAAAAATTATCCACGGCTTCAAAGAGCTTTTGTGTATATGCTGTAGCTTTAAATATTTAATGAATTAGAAATTTAAGACTCAGAAATTAAAACTATAGTTATTAATTTCTTTAAAATAGTAAATCCACTGCTTGTTAATATAAGTAACATTTTAATGAAAAATAAGTATATTAAAAAAATGAGTGAGGAGAGTGGTATTATTTCACATTTTTGCAAATCTCTTTTATGTCTGGCTTAATAGGACACAGCTGGGTTCCCATATCATCTTCAGTCTGTTTTGATTGAAATACATGAAGAAAATTCAGCTTCACATAAGTAAAGAGAGAAGGGAGGAAAGAATTTGAATAGCCTTTTCAGATCATCGTGACTATTCTTTGACACTAGATCAAAACTTGACAAGTAATAATTTTGTAGCAGTTATAGTGAGTCTGAAATTACGCTAATGAGCTTTTTGTTAAATTAAACCCATTGAGCCATCCTGCCCTTTGATTGGATCTTCCACCCATGCATGATTTCATAACCTCATGCTTTGGTCATGTGGGAAATATTAGTTGACAGAGTTATGCATTTTTTCCAAATGTTGACATGTTTCGTCACAAAATATCACTTTATCCCACTCATTACTATATTACTGATCTCATCAAAAGAGTCTTTAAATTGGGAAGCTGTCAAACACATGGTAGCGGCCCTAAGTTTTCCAAAATTCTAATTTTTACTTGAAAGCTCAGACTTATAGCAATAAATGCTGTTAGTTTTTCCTGAAGTGAGAGGCTCACTATGCTGATTTCCAGAAGATTGTGCCAGATACCCAAGTCACAGTAACCATACTTTTCATTGGTCATTTTTTCAAGTATATGGCATTGTCGATGTCAGAAATGTTTGAACCTGTAGGAAATTTCTGTAAGAGCTTATTTGAGCCAAAACTGACGATGACTGTCAGGAAGCAAGATCTCAGATACGCTGGAGAATGACAATTTTGCAGTTTCTTTTGTGCATTTGGAATTAAGGAGGGAATTTAGGATTATGTGAAGGTGGGAGAAAGTAAGATGAAGTTGGATTACAGGGTAATTAAAATGCTTATGTGCTCTCTTGAGGGTGGTGACGCTTCTGAAGGTCTGAAAAGAGGCATTTCAAAGGTGTGTTAACCTAGATGCACAGAAACAATGGATAGGGCCTGTTTAAGGTAAAGATAAACCTAACGAAGTTATATGCCGGGGCCTGACTCCCACCATAACCTGCCCAGTTAGGAATTTATGATAAGATCACCCTGTGTGGCTACTTTCCATAGAACCCCTTTTTTGTCCACTGTGTTCCAATAAAAGAAGCAGTGAATTTAGCTCTTCACTTAAACATTTGCACAGGGGCCCTTTTCAAGACAACCGTCACCCTGTGGTGTGCAGCAGAAATATTTCATGAGTGCTTCCCATCTTGTCACACAATCTTAAAAAGACACACTCCAAAGTAGAGATTTGATGAAGTTATTTTTTTCTGCTTCACCAGGGCATCTTTAAGCAACGTTGACACAGAATTTAAAAAAACCCTTGAAAGGGAAGTGTGGACAGGGGGCCTCCAATCCCATGTTTGGAACTACTACAGTAAGATGGCATTAAGACACCAACCTCTGCCGAAACCAGTTTGGCTCAGTGGATACAGCGTCGGCCTGCGGACTGAAGGGTCCCGGGTTCGATTCCGGTCAAGGGCATGTACCTTGGTTGCGGGCACATCCCCAGTGGGAGATGTGCAGGAGGCATCTGATCGATGTTTCTCTCTCATCGATGTTTCTAACTCTCTATCCTTCTCCCTTCCTCTCTGCAAAAAATCAATAAAATATATTAAAAACAAAACAAAAAACACAAAAAAAACACCAACCTCTGAGAGGGTTAAAGCAGTTCTCAACCTGCTGGTGTTGGGTTCACCCTGGTGGTTCTGATGTCTGGGTCCCATCCTGTAGAGTTTCTCATGTGTAAAGTGGTCTGAGGTGTGGCCCTACCCTGAGGAATTTTAGTTCCCACCCCAGAGCAGTCAGGGGTGAGAGCTGCTGGTGCAGAGGCAGATCCGGTTCCTGGGGGTGGGGAGGGGGCAGTCCAGCAACAGGATAAGTTACTGTTCATGACTTGAAACATAAGACAAATGCCTGGATGAAAACCGTGATATTAAATTGAACTGGTAGAATCTTGACTTGAACAAAAGCCATGTGAAATAATCTGATGCAATGTAATTTGTGTGTGTGTTTTTTTTAAACCATTCACATTTATTTAAGACCCCATTTCACTTCAGACCATCATCTGGGACCTGCAGGAGCAAAGACACACATCTGTGATCTTATTATTATTATTATTTAAACAAGAGGTGTCTGGTCTGGTGATGGTTTGGCCATCCTGGTATTTTTTTTATTTTTTAATTGATTTCAGAGAGGATGGGAGAGGATTTGTGCACTGGGGGTGGTCCCTCAGCCCAGCCTGCTCCCTCTTGCAGTCCAAGAGAGAGAGAAACATTAATGAGAGAGAATCATTGGTTGGCTGCCTCCTGCACATTCCCTACTGGGGATGGAGCCTGCAACCTGGGCATGTGCCCTGACTGGGAATCAAACCTGTGAGCTCCTGGTTCATAGGCTGATGCTCAACCACTGACCCATGCCGACCATGCTGTGATCTTATCACTAAAAGAGTTATAAAAGCAGAATCCAAACCCCAAACCTAAAGGGGGCTGGACATGAGCAGACTTAAAACGTGTCCCAGATGCCTCCTGTGTTCAGTAAGTACAAGCACATACTATAATAATAATAATATAAGAATAAGCTCTGTGTTTCATGTACTCACACCTGTAACCTGCTTTTCCCCACCCCTGTATGTACACAGTCAGATATGCTCCCAGTTTAAAATTTTCTTAGTGTAAGAGATATTAAAAGTCCTCGAGAAGGAATTCTCTGTAAAACCTCTTTTAGAATAGAGTGCTTGATGGGGAGGAGATAGGTTGGCATCTTCCCTCTCTTCTCTCTCTCACTCCCAAACGCAGACCCTGCTGCTGGCCTGTGTGTGGCACTGTCTTATCCAATCTGCTGGGAAGGGTTGACAGCCCCAAACTGTTGCTGGCATCTCGCCAACGATAGGAAATTCTGAACTGGCCTAAGGAGAGAAAACCTCTTTCTTGGCCGTGAGACAGGCTTTCATGGCGGCGAGACCTTTTCTGGTCAAGTCAGAGAAATGGCATTTTCTCTTTATCTGGCTCCCGCTGTAGGCTAACAGTTTCCTTGGGTGCCCCGGGGACTTCTGAGTGGGCGGGGACACAGAGCAGGAGCCAGGGAAGGGAGAGCAGAAACCGTGAGTAAGGCAGGTAGGGGCGGATGTGAATGGGGTAGGGGTGCAGTGCTGTAGCTGCTCCTTGGGATCCACTTAGCACCCTCATTCTCGGTTCACCAGGGACTCTGTGCTCCCCCTGCTCTGCATCCTGTCCTTCTGACTCCCAGACACTTTGTGGAGAGAGGGTAAGGTCCTAGAGGGCAGGGCTTGGTTTTGCTTGTTCTTGGCCCACCCTCCTGGCTCAGCACTTTGGGAGTTGCTACACACAATGGCTGTGATTGTTACTCGCTGGGCTCTGCAATGGCCTGGGGGCAGCCGGTTTTAAATCTTGGTGAGTTCCCTTGGATTTGCTTTCCCCTCTCTTTGTATTTTTTTCCATCTTTCTCTTGCTTGGTTTCTTTGATCTACTCATACTCAACAATCAATCTGCCTCTCCCTCCCTCACCTTCCCTCTCCTGTTCCCCCTCCTCCTCCCTCCCTCTTCCTTGCTCTACTTCCCCCCCACCACACCCCCAAATCCCTTTGCTTCCCACATTGACATTTCCCACACTTTGAACCAAGCCTATTCCTGGCTTTAAAGGCCAACCAACTTCAGGTTGTTTTTTTATGAAAAGCCTAAAAAGAAAAGTGAACCTGACAGATTCCTCTGGGACCAAATTACATTTTTAAAAATGTATTGGGGAAAAGGAGAAAGAGGTTCTCACATATTCCTTTCCTGTGTACAGGGGAGTCGTTAGTGAGCCAGCATCAGCAGAACTTGCACTTGGAAGGTTGGACTTAATCCTGCCCTCCCTTCCACAGTTTTATGTTTCCCCATAGCCTTGGTCAGTCTTTCCTTCTGTGTGTTTGTTCCAGAATCTGCCTTTACAGCTAAGCTCTGCAGCGTCCAAGGTGCGGGACAGGTTGTCTTGCACACAGTAGGTGCTCAGTAAGTTTATTGCGTTGAACATGAACTGTTTCTCCGGCAGGGAGCGGTGACAGGTGTGGCGATGTCATCACAGTCACCAGTTAGTGGTGTGAATAGTAGGCACACTGCTGCCTCGTTATCAGGCCTCTCTCTGTAATGGCTCTGCTTTAGTTCAGAAAAGCAATCCGTTTCTTGGATCAGGATGGCAAGCTTTCCTTCTTAGGTTTGTGAGGGCTGAGAGGGCCCAGGTGTCAGCTCATGCAACAGCTTTCCCCCCATGTGTCTCCCTCTAGGCTCTCTCTCTTGTAGGGGAGGAGTCCTGATGCCTCACACTGGCTTTTTCAGTGTCTGTCTCCAAGTCTAGGAGATGCCAGGAGCTGACTCATCTGGATACAGGGTTGCCCTGCAGAGGAGAATGCTGACAGCAGGGAGCTGAGGAGATGAAGCTCTCTCGTTTCAGTGAGGGTGCACCCTGCCGCCATCATCAAATGATACAGTCTTTTTCTCAAGACCTTTTTCTTTGAGTAAAAAAGAGTCGGGAAGATGACTTGCACTTTTCTGTGCCCTCCTAACATTCAGCACAACATGTTTGTTGATGGCAGATGATTCTGATACCTCAGGTTTAGTGGGGAACAATTTTTCCTTGATTGGTGACTCCTAAAACTGGGAGCTAAGTGGGAAGGCACCATGCGAGAGTATGGATTACAAAGACAAATAAAACGTGGTATACATAAATTAATCATTTGCAAGAGATCATTGTGCATCACAAAGTGTTATCATTGTAAATTGTCAATTTTGGTTTGATATGTAATATTTCATACTGGAAACTATGGGGTTTGGGGTTGTTACTGAAAGGGGGAGAGTATGGCTCCAGGTTTGAATGTAAAGGACTCAAAGTGCAACAACTCCAGGAATTCTTGACACTACAGAAGAGTGTGTGTGGGGGGGGAAGCCTTCACATACCTTAAAATGAATTACTGGTTAACTACTATTAATATGCCATGGGCCCAGAGACCAGCATATAACACTGCAAGATCAATAAGGGTATTTATCATGTGTTGGGTATATTGATCTCTCATGAAGGAGTGAGTCATATTTCACGCTGCATACGTTAGCACAAAAAAAGTAGCAGAGCAATTGGGAAGCCTTACCAAAGAACTGAACTATAGAATGGAAGGTAAATGTACGGAACCACAACTATGAGCATTGGAATAAGACTGGCGAGAGAGATAGAAACATCAATGAGAGAGGATCATTGGTTGGCTGCCCTGATTGGGCAATAATAATAAATTATTTATTTATTGGCTTCCCCTATCCTCCTATATAATCATTGGTTGGCTCTCCCACAATAAGTCTGCAAGCGTCATCTCTGCAAACGTCTCTACTGCAAATGCTGTTGGTACATGCTTCTCCAGTTCCTTTCCCAGCTGTGGGATCCAGTCCTGCCAATGTTTGTTCCAGATAGCACACATTAGGACTACACCGAATATATAGCAGCACTTAAAACTTCTAACTTCATACTTTCATTGGCATCCTGCAGGTGTTGATAATTCCTGCAAGGGACCACTGGTTAAGAGAGCTACTACATTCTCTTGGGGACAGTGCTGTTGTGCTTCCTATGATTATTAATACTGTTAAGTGCTAACCTTGGCCAGTTTTTATGTTAGAAAAGTAAAGAGTGAGATTCAGGTTACAGTCAGTAATATTGTATTAACTTTGTACAGTGAGAGATAGTTATTAGACTTCTTGTGGTGATCACATTGTAAGGTATATAAATGTCTAATCACTGTGTTATATACCTGAAACTAATATGATATTGTACCAGTATAATTTTTGAAAAAGAATTTTTTTTGTTAATCCTCATCTGCGGATATATTTCCATTGATTTTTAGAGAGAGTGGAAGGGAGGGGGAGAGACAGAGAGAGAGAGAAACATGACACAGTTGGTTGCCTCCCTGCATACACCCTAGTGGGCCAGGGATGGAGCCTGTAACTGAACCCGGAAGGAACCCTTCAGTCTCAGGGGCAACACTCTATCCACTGAGCCAACCAGATGTTTTCTGTGGTCTTTATACTTCGTCATACTGACTGTGCCGGTAAAATATCCCTGTCACAGTGTGCATTCGGCATGGCGTTGGGCAAGAGAAACTAGTCACAGTGAGGGGCCTGGTACGGATGGTGATTCAGCACAGGTTTATAGAACTAGCTGTGAGTTTTTACTGTGTTTTTTTCTGTGATTCAGAAAATGGTTAATAGGCTATTAAGAGTTTGTACATGAGCCCTGGCCTGGTTGCTCTGGTTGGAGCATCATTCTGTACACTAAAACGTTGTGGATTCAGTTCCTGGTCAAGGCACATACCGAGGTTTGGGTTCTATCCCAGGTTGGGCATGTACTAAAAGAAAAAAGGAGTTTGTATGTGGAAAACCACTTTCTGGTGATATACATATTTCAAATTTTGTATGGTTAGTTTATGTATTTTGTAGCTTATGAGTTGGAAATCTCACTTTCTGATTTATCTCAAATTAATAGTGACACTTAGCCTCACTTACCAGCTTTGATGACATCCGATGTTGAAGAGATGCCTCTAGTCACTGTTTTGGGAACTGGCTGTAGCGGAGGTTGGAGAGATGGCCGTGCACTGATTGTCCTGAGAATTTCTTTCCATTAGCTGCTTCTACCTGCCTACATATCCCAAACCTCTATATATTAAAAATGAACAACATCTTATTACTCTCTGGAGCTTCTATTTTTTTTAATCACATTTATTTTGACATCAGGCTACTTGAAAAACCATTACTTATTGATCCCTTTTGCAACTATTTACCACCTTGTAGCCAGCAGTGTGCTAGGCACAGGGGTGCGCCGGTGAGCTAACAGGCATGGTGCCTCTTCCTGCATCTTCCATTCTGGTGAGACAGAAGCACCATCGCTGTTTCTTCATTGCGCACTTGCTCCCCGCCCTCTTGCTCCTTCTACGCTAAAAACCTAACCCTCTGTTGGTCTTTTCCAGAACTAGTTTTGCTTGAACTCTTAGCAGCAGCGGACAGATCAGCCTTCTTCCTCCACAACCCATGTCCACTTTGGCCTCTGTGACATTGCGTTTCTCCTCAGTTCTCCCTGACTTCAGCCTTGACTCTCCCCTCAGAACATGCTTTTCTGTAACAGCTCCCTCCTGCTCTCCCAGAGGCAGCCAGCAGGGCCCAGTGGTGACTCCTGAACCTCAGCCTCTCCATGAGTGCAGGTGTCAAGTCCTCACTCTCGCCCATTGCTCCCACTTGTGTGCCCCTCTGGCACCTTGATTAAGCAGAACTTAACCACCTCCCTCTTCTCTGACACGTCCAGGCTTCCCACTCTCCCTGACATCTGCTTTGCACTTCTTTGCCTTATCCTGCAACGTAATTTCTGACGTCCTCCCGTTCTGTTGAGTTTTGTCTCCTTCGTGTTCCTGGCCCAGGTCCCCTCTCTTATATTTGGGTCTTCTAGGTCTCTCCCTGACACCTGCAGTGGCTCCCTAGTGGCTCTCCCAGACTCTGGTCTCCCTTCCCTTCCCTTGCCTTACAAATTGCCATCGGATAAATCAGCCCCAAGCACAGCTCTCGCTCTCTCCCTCTCCACTCCTTGCTCAGAAATCCTCAGTGGTTCCTGCCGCACCATGACGAGAGGCCAGCCAGAAAACTGGACGGAGGCTTTCCCTCACCCAGCAC
>NW_006291965.1:4170932-4190009 GCF_000327345.1 Myotis davidii
AACCCCAGATTTGCCTTCCACTTTCCTGCTTCCTTTTCTTTGTCCCTACAGCCCTTTTCTAATTTTTCTCATTTTTTAAGCCTGTTTTCTGCTTCTCTTTTAAAGTGCAACTCAGATGCAGTTTTTCTTTTTTTCCCCATTTAAAAATTTAAAATTTTATTTCTTTTAGTTACAGTTTACATTCAGTATTATTCTTTATTAGCTTCTGATGTATAGCAAAGTAGTTAGAAAATCATGTCCTTTACAGAGGGGTCTTTCCGCTGCTTCAAGCACCCACCCGGCCCCATACATATTTATCTCGATTATTGACGGCATTCCCTATGCTATAATTTACATCTCTGTGGCTTTTCTATAGCTACCAATTTGTGCTGATTAATCCCTTCACATTTTTCACCCAGCCCTAATCCTCCCCTCTGATAGCTGTCAGTCTGTTCTCTGTATCTATGAGTCTGTTTCTATTTTGATTGCTTGTTTTGTTCATCCAATTACACATATAAATGTTTGTCTTTCTCTGTTGGACTTATGTAACTTAGCAAAATACCCTTCAAATGCAGTTTTCTCCTGAGGAGGTCTCTGTAATTCCTTTCTAGGCTGCAAGTCATTGTTACAGCCTTTGAATTTTTGTGAAAGTTTGTGGGTGTTTCTGTTTGAGAATCCTTGTTGTTATTTGTAATCCCGTCATATATTTCCTCCTAGACGGCAGACTCCTGTTGGGTAGGAGCATCCTGACACCTTGCAGCCTTTTCAGGCATCTGGACCAACTCTTTGAACATAGGAGCCCCTTTAGTTATTTATTGGAATTGACAGTATAAAGTGTAGACCCACGACTGGCAAACTCTATAGCCCATGGGCCCACTATCTGTTTGTGAATAAAGTTTTATTGCAACAACCTGTCTGTTCTGCAACTGAATGCCCACAAAGCTTGAAATAGTTACTAACTGACCTTTTACAGAAGAAGTTCCTGGTCTAAATCATTGTCCAGACTTCTGAAGGATAGGATATCAGCTGTGGAAGGAAGTGAAGGAAACAATGTTTGCTTAAACTTTTAACTTTTTGCTTTGACTTTCTGACATATCTATGTGGCCACCATAGTTAGGGCACTGGGATTTTTTTAATCACCTTGTTTAAAATGAGGTATAATTACTTTTGTAATAATGTTGTAGACAGCCGAATTAACTAGATTTTATCTCTAATTTTTGGACATTAGGATAAAAAGTTACCGTTCAGGCTTTATCTAATTAAAACGACCCTTAAAATGTGTTTTGTATTCTTAGTAAAAGGAATCTGCAAGAATCTGTCATCCGCGCCACCAGAATTATGTCAACCCTGGGAACCCTCCTTTATTTTGGCTGCCTGTTCAGGTGCCTTTTTCTGCAGCTCTGAGATCTGAGGAGGATGGCTATGCATTGCCAAGGTTTAGAGGTCAAGTTTTGGGAACTTCCAGATTAATACCATGTTGCTTTTTTCTTTTTTCTTTTTCTATACGGGCGGATGGTCATGCAGGATTTTCCTGCTGTCACCAGCAGAGGGCACGTGGAGAACGCACCTGACCTGGTTTCAGACTCCGCCTACTACAGCAGCTTTTATCAGCCGTCTCTGTTTCCGTACTACAACAACCTGTACAACTATCCGCAGTACCCCATGGCCTTGACTGCTGAATCTCCTTCCGGGGACATGGGAAACCCTCTTGGGGGATCCCCGGTGAAGAACAGCCTTCGCAGCCTCCCAGCACCTTATATGCCTGGTCAGGCAGGAAACCAGTGGCAGGTAAGATGTTACCCAGAGAGTGAACTGGCTACGTGAAAACCACACACACACAGACACACACATGCCGAACACTTCTCGTATGTATAAGCACATTATACGAAAGATGTAAAGAATTTTTCTCTCTGCACATCAGATTATTTAACCCCAGACATTGTCTGCAAGGAACTGTAAAGAAATATGCATATATTTGTGTGTCTTTTCATTTTCTCATTTTCTAATGTCATTTTGCATAAATACCCAGTTGGCCATAGTCAGATTCAAAAGTAGCTTACTATATTATGCCCCACCTTCCCCTGCCTTGCCCCCGTTTTCTTTGAGCAGCATAGGAAATGTTGGGTGCGTCTTCCGGATGGCAGTACTCTTCCTGATGAATGTTACCCTGGGAGTGAGACGTGTCCAAATCTGTATGTATGTTCGAATGGAAGAAAGGTAAGAAGAGGAATTAGGTCACTGCTGTGCTGGGCCTGTGTGGGTGTGTTTTTAGCTGGGAATAGAGGCCAGTCTTTCATACTCTGAAATATTTAAAACAGTGTGCAATTTAAAAATAGTGTGCAATTAAGAGCTTTTTAATATTTGGGGGAAAACAGCGTTTTCATGATCAGGGAAGGAGCGTTTATCAGAGCTGTTCTTTTCCCTCAGTTTTGACCATTCCATCGTGCCACTATATTAGAAACAGTTTCAAGGCACTGAAAGCATTTTCAGGTGGGATTACCACATGGTGGGAATGTGTATAAACATGAGCCCTTGGACTCAACACCTCCAAGCCCGCTCTAGCCGTAAGCTGTTATCATTCTGTGATAAATGTTCTCGTTTTGGATGCATTTACTGTATGTAAACTTTCTCAGCTGGGCATGGATTCCCAGACAATGCAACTTACACATTTAGGTGTTCAGGGCAAATCTTTGACCTTCTTATGTCAACTTTTTAAAAATGTGACTTGAATTTTTTTGAGCTATACTCTATTCTATTTCTCTTTTTTTAGGTGTTGGGAAATTGTTAATATTCAAGCCACCCCACTTTTTGGTTTCTCTCACTATTCCTAGGGATCTGACTTTTTCAGCATATTAATATGTCAGCGTTAATACCCTGGGCTACCCATTTTCATACATTTTATTTTTAGAATCATACTTTTTAGAAAGAGAACTTAGAACATTGGTGTTAAAATTGAGGGGTAGTATGAGTATCAAAGGAAAAGCAGTGATTTATGGATCTTTAAGCTGGGCCCCTACGGACCTTTCAAAGTGCCATTTGGATTTTATGATTTGAGGCAGGTTCTAGGTTGATTTCTACTAAAGACTCTCCACTCTGAATGGAGAAAGACTTCTCTTGTAGTTATAAAAACAAAACAGTTTATCCTGCAGATTCCCCAGAAGAGTTTCCCGGTTTTCTGGCTGCTTCCAGGCTTTAAGGATAAAGTATGGAGGGTCTCAACCTGCTGGCTTAAGAGAAAAAGGATGAGAAAGAAAAATCTTAGGTGTTTTCTTAAAGAAAGACAGCTCGTGGTCAGCTTTACAGAAGAGTCAGAAATCTCCTAAATTAATTTACCCTCTACTTTGGCAAAGTCTTTCAGGCATATGATGCCTGACACGCTAATGTTTATTCTTACTCCACCTGGAAGACCTGGGAAGGGCATGGCAGAGGTCTTGGACTGCCTTGGTGATGCCTGACAAAGGTGCTGTCTTAGGGATAGCTAGAAGATGGGGCTCTCCTGCAATGGCAGTGTTGCCTGGCCTTGGAAGACGGTCTCAGCCACTGTGCGAGGCAAGATTCCCCTGAGGACAAGTCCTTGCGCCCTTGCTAGAACAGTCTGCTGGGTCAGAATCCCAAGCCTCTCTCTTGTTTGTGCCTGCACACGGAAAGCCGCTTTAATCGCGTTAGGTCTGTCTCCAGCCTGTGGAGATTTGTGGCCCAATCATAGGTTCCTGTCCTGTTGGGAAACAGGAATAACATTTGTGACACTGGTACAAACTCACGATGAATAGCTGGTTTCCCCCGACCGGCGGCTCAATTTCACTTCTACATTTAATTGCCTGCAAAAGCTGTTTATTGCCGTATGCACTCCTCCACGGCAACATTATCTCTTAAATAAACATGTGGTACCAGGTTGACAAGGGAGAGGTGCATATCAAGTGAGTAGAAATAAATATGGGAGGACTCAGAGCCGTACCTGAACATCCTTCCCACCCCTGTGGCAGGCACCTTCTTGATTGCTCTCCGGAAGCTTGTGCCACATTCAGACCACAGTCAGGGTGTGGTCAAATGGCCACACAGGTGATGTCCTTCCTTTTGTGGTTATTTTGGGCCCCGTCTGAAATGTCTCATGATATGCTTGTCCCTTTATGATCAGGCACCTCACTGGAATGCATTCACTCATTAAATAAACATGCATGGAGGTCCTACTGTGTGCTAGGGAATCTACCGCTGAACCAAGCAGACAAAAATGAAAAGCTGGTCTTGGGAGAAGGCTGCTATTACTACCTGGGAAACAAGAAGAGAAGGTGGGGGCAGTTTAAAGTAGCCTGGGTTTGAAACTGAGATAGAGGCAGGAAGGAAATTCTGTTCTGGCACCTGTAGCTTGGAACACAGAGGAAGGCACCCCCTTGTGAGCATTCCTGGGATGGCCTTCCAGCACCTGGTGTTCTTGATTCTATAACCAGCAGCTTGATGGGCCCTTGTTTTCACACTGCCTCCTCTTTTCTTAGCTTGGCTCAGCATCAGAACATCCTGTTAGCTAAAAGAAGGTTGAGAAGAAGTGAGTTCTTGAGCATGTGCTTGTGGAAATGGTCATAACCCCTTCACTTCTGTGTCCTGGGAGCTTCACAGGAGGATCCAGCAGTGAGGGAGGGCGGGGGGAGCAGGATATGAATCCGAAGTTTAAACTGGACTCCCATTCCCAGGGAGACATTTATAGTTAACAGTAATTAGTTTAAAATATTCCCAAATTTTTAAAAATGTTATGTCAGGAAGAAGGTAGCATGCAAAATCCACTTCAATTTTTTTACGTTTTTATTGATTTTTAGAGAGAGAGGAAGGGAGAGGGATAGAAAGCTAAAAACATTTATGAGAGAGAAATATCAATGGGCTGCCTCCTACATGCCCCCTACTGGGGATCAAGCTGGGAACTTAGGCATGTGCCCTAACTGGGAATTGAAAACCAGTGACCTCTTGGTTCATGGGTCGATGCTCGCTCAGCCGCTGAACTACACCAGCCGGGCTCTTGCTATGACATGCACTGATCACCAGGGGGCAGACAGTCAACTGCTTGACCAGTCGCTATGACGTGCACTGACCACCAGGGGGCAGACGCTCCGACTGGTAGGTTAGGTTGCGGGTGGGGTCTGGCTGATCAGGACTGAGCGAGATGGGCCAGACATGCCCTGGAGCCCTCCCGCGGTCCCTCCCCGAATGGCCAACCTCCTGCGTCCCTCCCCGGCCCAATCATGCACTGGTGGGGTCCCTCCGCCTGGCCTGTGCCTTCTCGCAATCTGGGACCTCTCGGGTGATGTTGGAGAGCTGGTTTCAGCCCGATCCCGCAGGCCAAAGAACCCCACTGCTGCATGAAATCATACACCAGGCCTCTAGTGTACACATATGTTCACAAAGGAATGGCTATTTAGTCTTGTTCTACATGATCATGACAGCCATCCTCTGATTTTTATTATAGTTTCCTGAAGGAATTGCTGTTTTGTTTCACAGGAAGTTTAATCACTTCATGCTTTCGATCCTGTCTTGAGGGCAGTGTGTAAGAATGGTGCTGTGATGATGATGTTCACGGTGGCTCTTGCTCTGGAACCAAAGCTGAGGGAGCTTGTGGGCATTTTAGAAACTGAACTCAGATGGTGAGAGGTGGGTGAGGAATGTTCTTTACAGCAGTGCACAGTAGGGTCATTAAAAAATAATATATATATTAATAATATATATATTATATTGATTTCAGATAGGAAGGGAGAGGGAGAGAGATAGAAACATCAATTCAGAGAATCATTGTTGGCTGCCTCTTGCACACCCCCTACTGGGGTTCAAGCCTGCAACCCTGGCATGTGTCCTGATTGGAAATCAAATTGTGATCTCCTGGTTCTTAGGTTGGCACTCAACCACTGAGCCACGCCTGCTGGGCCACAGCAGGGTCATTTTTGCAGAGTATTTGGTTAAAAACCTGTGGATTATAAGAGAGTAGAACTGATCTTGCATGATTATAACCTGCTGGATTTTGCTTCCAGCAAACCCAGATTCTTAGGGACTTGGGGGCACTCCAGTAAAACCTGGGCTGTACAGGTTAATTCCCATTCTTAGAGGAGTTCAGTTTGATCTGGACTGAGTTGAAAACCTTCGAAAGGGCTGATGTTCTCCAGGGACTGCTCCACAATCCAGTTGGAGGCAAAAAGAAATACATTATCAGTTTGTTGTGAGATTTATATTTTGTTACACAACCTGACCTGACACAACAGCATCAGGTTGGTAAATTATGCAATCATTTGGGGATTCTGTAATCTTCTTGAACGTTAGATATCATGGTTTTGAAAACTTTCAGATTCAATTTGCTTGGGCTGGTGCCAAAATCTTATCTAGTTATGTTTTCCATTTTACTTTTTTCCCTTGTTATAAATGTGAATATGATATAAAATCAGTTGCTTATCAGGATGTTTCAGTATGTGGATGAGTGATTATCAAATTTCTTGAGAGTCCCTATTTCTGTGACCTTTTCAGTGTCCTTCATTAGTTGAATAAAGGCCAGAATCAAGGCGATGCTTAATAAAAGTTCATTTGCTCTATTTTTTTTACTATGTTAGGAATACCATAGAAAAACAAAAAGAACAGAGTTACAAAAATTTTCCACCATATTACAGAGCATGTATAAAAAAATCTCCTGCATAGATTCATTGATCACTTATCAAGCGCCAGCTCCTGGCCTGTCTCTGAGCTAGACTGTCCCGACCCTCAAGTACCCATAGTGGGGTGGATGGGAAAGAATGTAAAGACACTGGAGTTCTGTATCACTGTGTGATCGGAGTCTGCAGGCTTGTGGAGAAGGCTATGATGCCTGTGGGAAGCTGGGCCCTGTGCAGTAGTGTCCAATGGGTGGGGTGAGGATGGAGTAGTTTATCACTGGTGTGGCTTACAGTTGTCACTGTGTAGTGATCATTAAAAGCAGGTTGACTTTAGTGAGCTTTACTATCCAAAAACATTCTTTACAGAGAGCACCCCCCCTTGCCTGCACTCAGGACATGTTGCTGTCAGGGTCCCTCCTTGGTATCCCCCAACCCTGTGAGCTTTGCCCTGGAGATGCATAACCTCCCGAGAGGGGGGTTCCGAAGAAGATTGAGAAACAGGGAAAAGGATGATGTCCTCATTTTATTCCTCAGACCATTTTTATCACATTACCTCTCACATACATTCTTTGTGGCAGTTCCCAGTTCTTACCAGCCGGTAGTGGGAGAAGGGAGGCACACGTATGAATTCCATGTCTCGGGTACACATAGAAAACCAAGAACGCTAAGGGTTGTCCTCCCTTCCCATCTCTGTGTTTGAGAGTGGCAGAGTAGGACCTTGAGCTGGTTTTTCAACTTTTTAAAATTATTGAAAAGTAGAACATTTTCAGAGATTGAGTTTTTCTTTCAAATACTAAATAAAATGTTTAGGTCCTTAAAATGTTTCAAATACACAATGGGCAGGTGTTTCTGTCTCTGTCTTTGGTACTAGAGCCCTGTCATACCTATGAAAGGGTTCAGAGTGATTTGGTAGCAAACCCAAAAGAGTGGTCCTCGAGGGTGACCAATACCCTCCTCCACGAGGCTCCCACAGTGGGAGGTCCCTGACGGGGGCGAGAGGGGAAGGTGTACCAGGACGTTGTTGAACAGCCTTATGATGCTGGTCACTTCATATATAACTGTACTGAACCATGAACCACATCCCTGCCAGAGATCCTTACCCCTTTTGTGGCTGCGGAAACTGACGCTGAGGGAGATGAAGTAACTATGTACACAGCTGGAAGTGGGGGAGCTGGAGTCGGAACCGGGTTTGCCTAACTGTAGAGGCACATTCATTCCCATTATATCTCTGTCTTCTAAAAACATTTCTTGTTATCCTTGTATGAAGCCTTGAGAGGTATTTTCTTACATCTTAGGATATAGTTTATAACATTATATAAGATGACACGTGCCATATAATGTTTCAGAGTCTTGACATCGTAGAGGGAATGGAGTCCTATGTCTTGCTAGTATAAATCAAATTTAAATTACTAAGCATAAGGCTCTTAAGCATGGTTCTGTGCCTACACACACACACACACACACACACACACACACACACTTCTGTGTAATTTAGGAAACAGATTTTTTTGTCTTTCTTGTGTCATTTTGGTTACTTAAAATGGATTCTCGCCATCATGGTTTTGGAGTGGAAAGGGCCTTCCCATGCCACTAGCCCGCTGCAAGTTGGGATGCCCATCAGTGATCACCAGCTTGCATTTGGATTTTTAATGACAGTTCAGGTAAAATACTGTGAGTGTGTATGTGTGCTCACACTTAGAGGGTGGCCCCAGACGATCTCACCTTGCCCTCCAGGCAGTCCATCATGTTCAGCACTCATAAGATACCCTTCACCTTGCTGATTTATGCTAAAAGTATCCTAATGTTTCTGACAGATCATGTGTGACGTGAATATAATCCATATTTCTTAGAGCAGCTAATCCAAGTGGCTTATTTCCCGATACTGCTGATGGAGCTATATCTCTTGGTGTCGCAGCCATTGAGATTCTGGTGGTAACATATTGTTTGTGGGTCACTAGTTTTGTCTAAAACAGTAGGTTGGAACAGAGTAGCAAAGGTTAATTAAGTTTGTCCATCAAAATGGGAACAGATATGCATGCCTCTGTTACTGCCAGTTCTAAAATCAAAGTTCCTGAATATGTGATTATAGGCATCTTTTCTTCTCATTATCAGACAACCCTCCCACCCCCCGCCAAAAAAAATCTTGTTTTAAAATATGAGGAATTGTTAAAAGCCAAAGGCAGTGATTAGGTCTTTATACCAAGCGGATATCTTAATTAAAAATTGGACAAGTGGCTTGGTTTAGTAGAGAGAAGCTTCTGGGGTCCAATTGCTTTGAATTCTGCCTTCTCTCTGCAGAACCATGTTATTTTGTCTCTGAGCAGTTTATTTCCATGTTAATGATGATTATATTATGATGACTCCATGAAATGACAAGTCTCTAGAATATCTCTCAATAAATGCTCATTTTCTTCCTCTAAAATTCCATTAGTCCCATAGCCAATAAACCAGTATTTTCTCAGTGAAGTTATGTTAAGAATGTCACTGTTACAAGCCCCCTCCGCCTATCTTAAGAGATGTTCTATAATGCTTTCAGAAATTTGACATATTACAGAGACTGGAGAGTCCTATGTCCTGATAATTATTAACCAAATATTAAAAATACAATCTTTGCCATTTCCTTGCCCACCAGCTCATTGTAAAAATACAATATTTGCATTTCTGCCTGGCTCTGTATATGACTTTAGTTAGGTTTGTGCCTTAGATTTGTGAATGAGACAAATACAAGTTTCTGACCCAGGAGCTGGCAAATCTTGCATAGATTTGTGATATGAGGAAGGTGCTGGGCTAGAGACTGTCTCTAAATGGACCGCCCTCGTTTCTTTTGTGAGCGCATCAAAACCTTCTAGGTTCCAGAAAAACCATCTTTTTTTTAAACCATCTTTAATATTTGGCTTTTTTTTCTACTATATACCTATTTTTAAAGGTCCTTGCTTCCATTGACCTGACATATATCTCAGTGTCTTTCAAACATTTTAGACTGAAACCCACAGTAAAAAGTGTTTTCTATTGTGATCCAGTATATACTTATGCATACATGTAAGGACAAAATGAAGTTTCATAAAACAGCTCTTCCATATATTATGATGGAGTTTTATATTTCTGTTCTATTTTGTTTTCATTTTCTTGCTATACTGTTTGTTTTTTAATTCTGATTACAACCCAGTGAATTATTTCAGGGCCCACAATGCTGCATTTTGGACAACACCATCTGCAGGAGTAAACTTTATTCTGTCAGTACAACTAACCCAGATGGTGAAAACCACCAACTGAGTGATACAAGTTAAAAAGCTAATTTGGGTTTTTTTAAATGTGGAAATAGAACAAGCAGAATGGACCACTAATACATGCAAGGGTAATCCTAACAGCATATGGGGGTTCCATTCCTTAGAGTTTGTACAAGGTGGTCTGAGTCCCTATTCCATGCTCGGGCCAAGGTTTCTGGGAATTGGGGAGGAGGCTTGCTTTGTGTTTTAACGGTCAGTGCTGGTTCTGTATTTATAAATGCCTTCCTTATTTTTTCGTGGTGTATCCTACGGGGTTTGTTTTGCTTTGTTTTGTTTTGATGTTTTTAGAATCTACTCTGATATTAACACAAGCCTGGAGCTGAGCTCCTTTCCTTCCATTCTTTTCGAAAAGCCTACACATACAAGTGTTGTTTATTTTGGCACAGTGTCACAGGTGTTCTGAAGCTTTGGGAAGCACGGGGTTTACAACTGAGAGCATCTTAGATGTTTAATTTCTCAAATGATTGTCCTCTCTGCCGCATTGCATGAGCATTCTATTTCTCCCGTCAGCTCTCTCCTTTCTCCCCTCCAGCCTCCTTTCTGGGGAGGAAGAGCCCTTCCATTTCTGGGCAAACAGCTCTCAGTTCTCCAGCCTCTAAGTGCTGACCCTCAAACCCAGCACCTTCTTCTTTCGCTCATTGAAGGCATCCGCCCAGGCTTTGCAAGAATCCCTTCCAGGGGCCAGAATCCTCACAAGACCAGTCTCCCTGTCTCCTTTTTTTCCTCCTCACTCTAGGGAGGGAAGTAGAGGGCATTTCATAATATGAACACCTAAGAGTAAGTAAGATGAGGTCAGTAGAGGAAGTGGATGAAATTAGGAGAGAAAAAACTAGCACCCAGAGGACCAGAGGGACAGGAAGAAGGGAGGGACAGACTATGGCTGTAGGGAATCTGCTGTGTCACTTAACCCAGCACTTGCCCTGTTACTCTTTCAGTAATCTCTGAAATGTGCACAACAATCATTTTATCCTGTATATAAAATTAGTTCTTTCCAACAGTGTGATAATGTGGAACCCCGGAGAAGGGATGAGGTTCATAGTTCAGGAGGTGAATAGGCACTTGCTTTTCAGGTAAAGAACTTGCATAGGTTAGGTGTGTGGACGAGGACAGCTCTCAGAGGGTGGTTAGGCAAGCGGGGGGAACAGGCGTCCCTTTAAGAGGGTCTGAAAAGAAGCTTCTATTAAAACATTAAAACTAAAGAATTCCTTTAATGAGGACAAAAGTGAGCCCCAGCCTTTATTCTTAGCAGGAGATGTAGGATTCCACAGCATGTGACAAGTCCTCTTTTTTTTTTTAATATAAAAAGGTTTTTGTTCATAAAACCAAAGGTTCACCCCAGATGAGGCTTTTGCAATTTAAAAGACTGTAAGCCACATGCCAGTGCCAAGGGAGTCTTTACACTATTTGTTTAAATATCAGAGTTTGGGATTAGGAGCTTTATCCATATATTCACTCTTCTCCACCAAGTCTCATTCTGTGTGCTGAGCCGCGCTTTATGAAACAACCAGACGGCAAGTTGGTTTTCATGATCTCTTTCAGCCGTTACCTGGACGAGTGCTCAGTTTTGTGTAAGACCAGACTCTTCCTATCTGAAGTGTTAACAGATAACCAATGAGTAGTACTTAGGAATTTTTTTTAAAAGGAAGTGAGGTCTAACATTTTTATGTTTTGTTGGGGTTTTATTGTTACTATAAAAAAAAGGGTGAGTAAAGTATATGAAAGGAAACCAGTGGTTCAGATTTCTTATGCTGCATGTTCTCAACAGTTTAATAAAATAAAATCTAAAGCTCCCAGGTTTTCCTTCAGGGTTCATACTAACACTGCGCATGTTCCCACCAGCCCAGCTCCCCGTCATAGGTCATATTCTGGTTCAGAGACTTGGGATGGGTAATCAGAATGTAAAGCATGCCTCTTGTTTGCCAGTTACCACATGTTAATAATAATAGTAGTCATAAATCACTGGGATCCTGGGGTTTTAGGTTTACTTTGTTTAATTTAAAGGAATAAAAAAATCCAGAGAAGAACAAGGCAGCATTACATAATGGAAAAAATTATATCCTTTTGCAGAAATGAACAATTCCTTTAATTTATGAGCACCTCTAGCCCTCAGTAGAACTTTGCTTCTTAGTGGAGATGAAGGGATGAGCACAAGGAGATATTTGTGTGAGGTTAGTTTACAGCAAGTTTTTCAATCTTGGCACTTACTGAGATGTGGGGCTGGGTAACTATTTGTTGTGGGGACGGTCCTGTGCATCGTAGGATGGTTGGCAGCATCTTTAGTATCTACTCACAACCTGCCAGCAGCACCTCCTCACCCCCAGCCAGTTGTGATAATCAGTGGTGTCTGCTGACTTTGCTAAATGTCTCTGGGGGACAAACTGCCTGCCCTTCGTTGAGTACTTCTCGCTTAAAGTGAAACAACAGATGTCAAAGGTTTCCTGATTTACCCGTTTTGTCTAATTTGAAAGTAGCCGGGCTGTCACTGTTTTTTAAGACAAGAAGTGACTTAGAGTTTTAAGTCACACTTGGCCACACCTTTTTCTGGCTTTCTGGCTGAATCACAATTCAGTTTCAACTCCATGTTTCAGAGGTTTACACATGCACTTAGAAATACATGGAACCATACTTCTTTCTTCTGTCCAAGTTGTCACACGGATGGTTATTTGTAGATTATTCTTCCAGTTGTAAGCAGCTGAAGTGATTGATGGTCTCTGTAAGTTCACGTTTTGATAACCGCAGATGGAGTCTGACCCTTTGTATCTTTTCCCTTTTTTTGATAGAAGTTTTTATAGCTCAATGATCTTGGGGATTCATTGGGAAAGTTGAATGTTTGAGTTCAAATAACTCAGTTCCTGTTTCCAAATGATTCTTGTTATCTGATGCTTTCTAAAAACAGAAATGGAATTAAGGGGGAAAATAAACACACATGGATTTGATATTGTTTTTATTTTCCAATAAGCTTTCATTAAAAGGGAAAGAAAATAAAAACCCTTCAGTTTATCTGAATCTCTTTTCAAATAATACACACATTGGTCTTGGCAGCAGTTGTCCAGTCTGTTTGTAGAGTTAACCTTTTGCGTTTTTAGTTGATACTGGGGATGCTGGGGTTTCATACTTATTGGGGTGTGGGAAATATGTAGGTAAGTCTAGTTATGGATAACTCAACTGGTTCTCAGTCTTGGTTTCAATTAGAATTATCTGAGGAGCTTTGAAATAACGCAGGGCCCAGGCCAAATCCCAGATCAGTGAAATCAGGCCTCAGACCAGGCTCTCTCTTCCCTTAATCTAGTGGGAGTGAAGGCTGAGAACCAGGGAACATTTCAGTAAGTCAAGTTTTATTGTAACACAGCCACACCCCTTCATTTACTGATTGTCTAGAGACCCTGTGACTTACAAAACCTAAACTATTTACTGTTTGGCCATTTACCAAAAAAAGTTCGCTGACCCCTGTTCTCAACTCACAGTGAACATTTTCCAAATATTTTGAAAAGAGGTTTTATACAAAATTCATAGTAAAAGGGAAAAATCCAGGATTTTGCTGAGCCTGTAGGCTCAAATCCTGTCAATTTTCTTGCACCCGGGGAAAATTTAAAAACATTTTCCTTGAAGAGCTGACTTGGCAGATTTTGCCCCAGCGGAGGAAGATGTCACCAACTCGGCATCCAGATGCGGGGGCACCATTATTTATGTCAGGACACTTCTTACTTAATAGTTGGCACTTGTTCTAATAAATGTTCATCACGTAGACTGTGCTGACTTGAGGGCAGGCTATAGAGGTAGAAACGTTTCTCTCCCGCAAACTGTGTTTGAGCTTGTTATTACGGCTGTAGCCATTCTAGGTGGTTGTGAACCCTGAAAAAAATATCTTAGTTCTGGGGAATCTCATGTATAAAAAGAAAACGAATGGAAAATTTAAAGTAGCATCATTTCTGCCTTTTCTTAGTTTAGGTGGAAAGTTGTAAACAGTTGGTCAGAAGAATTTTTTAGGAAGTTCTCCTTTGGTCATAGGCCCCCTAACGGTGTTCAGTGTGAGAGAAAGAATCGTTTATTCTAGTCCCTTGTCACCAGAGTGAGGTTTTATTTTTTTTACTTTTTAAAATATTTTTATTGAATTAGAGAGAGAAGGGCGAGGGAGAGAAAGAACCATCAATATGAGAAACATTGATTGCTGCCTTCTACAAACCTCCTGCAGGGGATCAAGCCTGAAACGCAGGCATGTGTCCTGACCAGGAATGGAACTGGCAATCTTTTGGTGCACAGAACGATGCACAACCAACTGAGCCACACCAGCCAGGGCCAGAGCGCGGTTTTGAGCCAGCAGAATCAGCCTCTCCTGGGAGTGAGTCAGACTCTGAGGCTCTACCCAGACTTACTGAACCAGAGCCTACTTTTTAACAGGATCCCAGGCTGCTCTCATACACATGCAGAGAGCACCAGGAAGTGCCGGTCCAACGGATAGCTGGGCCAGTGCAGTAAGCACTGCTGAGAGTCAGTCCCTCTTCAGTGATTTCACAGTTCCTGGTGGCTCTCCTGACTTGGGCCCACTCACTAAAGGCAGCCGGTCTCCCCTTTGGCTATTTCCAAGCATTGCTGCATTCCCTCTTATTTAGTAAAAAATTTATATAATGATAGACAATGAAAATTGGATGATTGAGCTGGAAGAGATACCATTTAATGTGCTTCAGAAAAAACTAGAAAGGATACAAGGAACTTGGCCAGATAAACTTCACTTGAAAGGGAATAATTAAGTGGCATAGAGTCTTCTTTGCTTTTGCAAGAAATAATCTACACATCAAGCATACATTTGTGCTGGGGGAACAGTGGGGAGGGGCAAAAACGAACTCTTTGAGCTTCTGAAATTAGCACACAGAAATCAAGGATGTAGGCCTTTCCACCAAGCACTGCCATAATATTCAAAGTTTACTTTGGCCTATAGTACTTGAGGAATTGTCCAAAATTTGGATGTTCATAGAAGATCTTGAGAAAGCCTAGGACCTAATTTTATCCTGCCAGGCTTTGCCAAGTTAGTACTATTATTTCTAAATCAAATAAGTGGCTTCTAGAGATTGGATTGAAAAACATGATTTCAAAATTATTCCTTAATTGTTGAACAAATTTGGTTTATCCAGAGCATTCCTTAGATTGACTTTTTTTAAAAAAAAAAAAATTAATACCATCTGAATTTAGTGTTTTTGAAACTGTATAAATAATTGAAGTCTAGATGTTCTTGCTGTGAAGATAGGGTCATGCATTTAATGTTTAGTGTCTGTACCGGGGTGTGTGCAGGAAACAGAATAATTCTAGGTGTTCGCAGAGTGGCCAGGAAAGCAGAAGTGAGGTGCCCTTCTAAGCCTGCAGGTCCCGTTTCCTTAGCTTTGAATGAGAGGCCAAGAAACTGTGTGAACTGCTCCTTACAGAAAAGCTGCCCCATGGTCCCAAAGGCAAGGTCTGATTGCCAGAAGTATTAGTGGAGAGAAATGGTGCGCCTGTGCGTAAGCCACGTAACGGCAGTTTACTGCTGCTGGAGGGACAGCATGTGCTCCCTCTGCCTTCCCTTCTGTCTTCCAGATCTCACTCCATGTCTTGTTAGCAGACTCCAAATCACCTCCAGAACCCTGGTGACAGGAGAGTCTGGGAAACATATCGCACTTTGCTCCTTGTTGCAGGGAAAAGCATGGAAGGGGGTGGGAATGGATACCGAGTGATGATATTCAGCATAGCATCATGCTAATGACAATAGCTTACCTTCACCCTATTTTCGTGTTTTTTAAAAATATTCTCTATATGCACTGTATGTTCACTAAGATGAGATGCCAGTTTTACACGTGAAGAAATGTGAGAAGGTGAAATGACTGGTCAACAAGGTAGTCATTGTCACAGTAATGCCATGCTCTCCTGTTTTTCCTGCCCAGTTCTCTTTACTACTTGTTAATTGGGCATCATAGGATGAGAAGAAATTTTAGGGGTGCTTTAGCGGGAACCCCAAGATAGAAAAGGCACCTCAGAATGCCCAGTTCTAGTATTTTCAGGGTTAGTGTACTGGATGGTATATTCATAGTTGAGGATACTACCAACTTCATAGGGTATGGCCTTCACTTAAAGAATTATGCAAATCTTGAAATGACTATAAAATGCAACTTTGGTCTTAATACATTCCTTCTTTTTTCTTAAGCCGATGAAAACCTCAGAGAACCGCCACCCTGTGGGTTCCCAGTACAGGATGCATTCGTACTACCCACCTCCCTCCTACCTGGGCCAGAGCATGTCCCAGATCTTCACTTTTGAGGATGGCCCTCCCTACCCGGAAACCAAAGCGAGCGGTAGGTGTCTGGTTACACAGACTGGATCCTGGGTGGAGAGCGGATGAGTGTCCAGCACAGGGCCTCTGGCTCTCCAAGGGCTCACCAGTTAAGAGCTATTGGGAAGTGTATCGCTGTGTAAGTCTTATATAAGTATCCTTTAAGGTGTTTTGTTATGGAATGATTTTGTTTTGCCTAGATTCTTAATATTACATTTCTCTTTTTTTGTGTACCCAGAGTGACAGGAATAAGATAAAAGACTCCTCAGAAGCTAAAAAATGTGTTTTCTGAGGGATCAGTGTGAAATGCAGGGACACTTTAAATGTGGTTCCAAGTCCTGATGTTTTTGGTAAAGTGCATTTCCATATACTGAATACTTGTTTTCCAAAGTTTTTCCATTTTAAAATTGAAGGTATATTTATATTTTGGGGAAAAGAAATAAAATAACATAATAAAACACTTTTTAATACAAGCGATCTCAGAGTTTATGCAGTAGCAATGTAAATAACTCTGATAAAATGGCTTTGGAGTGAAAAATGACTGCTTAATGTACCAGAGCACTTTGAAATACACAATTGCTCAATTTCAGTTTTAACCTTCTCCCCAGAGTTTACACTGTGGAGACAGACAGGTTTTTTCTGGCTGTTGTGTTCCTAGGACCTGTTTTTAAGTTCTTTATATATAAGCATTATCTTTTGACCTGGAAAAGTGAGAAGCTTACACAGTCGAGGCAGTAGAAATCAGGGCAATGGTGAATGACTTGGTAATTTCAATAACTTGATTCTCTATAGAGAACTGCTTTCTTTGTAAAGCAAGTACTTAGAGAATGAGAATCAGAACCATGCTTTGATTTCCAAATTTAGAACAATGAAGTCTAAAAAGGCTGGGCAAGTTACACTTTATTTATTGTACTATAAATCAAAGATTCCAATTATGTGGAATATATAATATAGGTTAAGGGAACTGATAAGTGTGAACTGAAGAAACACTGAAGTACATCTTGTTGATTGTACTTTGACTTTTATTAATAGTCATACTTCAGAGTGGACAAACATAACTATTATGAATATTTATACTGTATAATATATGCTCATATGTTCTTCCTTTGATTATATATGTTTATCTGGATTATAAGCTCCTTAAGGATAGTGAACACATCTCATATCTTTTTATACGCTATGATGCCTTTTAAAAAATTTGTTATTTATTAGTTGAGTGATAAGTGAATGAATAAATGAATTCAGTATTATTTTTAAGTAAGCTTGTTCTTTAAGGAAACATAATTCTGAAAGGTCAGAATCCTAATAGTCTGATGGAGTCCTTAAAAAAAGTTTATTCAGAAAATTACCAATGATACCTACTTTAAGGGGGAAATTGCCTAACCTTCTTTCTCCAGGAATAATGGAATGTTTTTAGAAGCACTGGCATTCTTGAGACAAAGGTGTAAATTCAGAGGAAGGCAATAAGACAAAAAGATGAGAAGAATTTATTAGAGCAGAGAAGAATGAATTTGGAGAGGAGCAGTAGGCATTTGAATTTATGGCAGAAAAGGAAGAGACTCAGAAGGAAAGAGGTTACAGTCCAGGAAAGAAAAGATTGGCTGCTCCAGTGTTCACAGGGAAAGACTGGGTGAATAACACCTAGAATTTCTTCAAAACTTTTCTGGTGATATGTGTATCTGAAAGTGTGGTTTAACCTCCCAGTAACCCTCTAACTCACTAATAATTAATCAGGAGGGTCAAGCTTCAGACATGAGGGCATTAGCTAGGAAGAATTGCAGTGAAATCTCTGTCTTGGGATTGATGGACAACGAGAACATGAATTAATTGAAAATCCAAGACTCAGCTATTTTTAAAAGAAGTGTGGCTTTATGACTTCCATGTATGGTGTCATGGGCTCTACATCGTATGAGATATTTATAGAGCTGGTGGGAAGGGAAGAGGAAAGAGAAACTTGTGTGTGGACATCCCAGGTGCCATCTCTTGGGGCACCGGTTCCTCAGTTTTATCAGTATTGACACAAATGGGGAGCTCTTTGGGGGCAAATTAGGCCCTTAATGGGGCTGAGGCTAGTTAGTGGCAGCGTGCTGTGAGTGGGGATGGGGACATCAGTGTTTTTGTTTGTGAGAGTGACAAAGGCTGACTGATAACCAGTTACATTTATCAGTTCTGTCACGTTTGAGTTGAAGTCCTTTGGTTGGTTGGGTTAGTAAGTTAACGGTTAGTAATTGTACATCAGTTATTCTAAGTGGGAACTTCTAAGTAATTTGAAAAACAGTATTTTCAAGAGGTTTCATGTTTTCTTTAAAGTCTTATTTAAGTATAAGTTTTTGTCCATTAGGTCCATTTTTCTTCAGTTTCTTTAAAGACAACCATCACCTCTCTTTACCATCTAAAAAGCAAGTCCAAGCTCAATGTTTTCCTCTGGTTTTGCTAAAGATTGCCACATGAAAATAGACTGTAGGGAATGCCATGTTGCTACTGTTCATTGTTTTTCTTTGTGAAAAGGCTGAGAGCCATTCTCCTTTTCTTATCCTGAAAAGTGTCAGGAGGTAGATCAGAGAGAAGGCGGGCCCAGACTTTGTAACCATTGCAGGCACTTGGCTTTTGTTTCAGGTGAGCTGGGAGGCCACTGGAATATTCTAGCAAAGGGGTGACATGTCTGCCTTGTGGTTTTAAACTCTGGCTACTATTTAAGAATAGACTCTAGGGATTTGATGTGGAAGCAAGAAGACCAGTTACTAGTAAAAGGCTACAGTAGTAATTCTTACAAAAGATGACAGTGGCTCAGTTAGGGTGGGAATGTAGTATGATGACAAGTCGTTGAATTCTAGATGTATTTTGAAGAAAGAACCAATAAGATTTGCAGATGGATTTGGGATGAGCCATAAAGGAA
>NW_006291965.1:4190123-4190877 GCF_000327345.1 Myotis davidii
CTGACCAAGTAGAAAACTGGAGTTTCGATTTATTAAGGTAAAGAAGACTATGGAGAAAACATGTTTGTGGGAATTAGGAGTTTAATTGTGTGCATATTTAGTTTGAGATGTTCATTAGTCATCCAAGTGGATTGTCATAGGAATTGAATGTATGAAGAGTGACATTGAGGGGAGATGTCACTGCTGGAAAAAAGAACTGGAAAGTTTGGTGCATAGATGTTATTCAGTGCATATTGGAGGCAATATGATGAGACCTGTCCCCCACCCCACCCCCCAAAGAAGTGAGTGTAGGTGAAGAAGAAAGGACCAGGGATTGAGCCCTGGGGTCCTGTAGTGTTTAGAGCTCTGGTGGATGAGGAGGACCCACAAAGGAGAGAGTAATATAGAGTAGCCTGTGAGGTAGGAGGAAAACTAAAGGTGAATAGTGTCTTGGAAGCCAATTAAAGAAAGCACTTAAATGAAAAGAGTCAAATAATACTGTTGGATCAAATGAGATGAGGACTAGAATTGACCATTGGCTGCTGCAAGGTAGAGATGTTTGATGACCTGGACATCAAAGTGGACGAGTAGCCACTTTGGTGAGGAAGTGAGAACCAAAGCCTTTCTACACTCAGGAGTACAAGGGAGAGAAGCATGTGAGTACAGACAGTTCTATAGGGAGTTTTGCTCTAAGGAGGGTAGTGAAATGAAGCACTAACTAGAGGAAAAGGTAAGTTCAAGGAAGGTCCTTTTCTCTCTCTCTCTCTCTCTCTCT
>NW_006291965.1:4191016-4196760 GCF_000327345.1 Myotis davidii
TATGATAAGTTTGTGTGCTGATGGGAGTAATCCAATAGGGAAGGAAAACTAGCTGGCCCAAGGTGTGGTTTTGTGAATGCTTTGTTTCTAGTCTAAGAGGAGATAAGTAAAGGAGTTAAGATTAAATAGAAAGCCAGGCTGGTGTGGCTCAGTGATTGAGCATTGACCCATGAACCAAGAGGTCACTGGTATGATTCCCAGTCAGGGCACATGCCTGGGTTGTGGGCTCGATCCCCAATGTGGGGCATGCAGGAGGCAGCCAATTGGTGATTCTCTCTTATCATTGATATTTGTCTCTCCCTCTCTCTTCCTCTCTGAAATCAATAAGAATATATATATATATTTTAAATTAGAAAAAAGTATGGCAGAAACTATCAACTCCCTTGTTCTCACATAAAGGCCTGTCACCATGTCTTACATCTTTCTATTTCAGCAAGTGCCTGGCAGTGGGTTGTGCACATGAAAGTGATTATGTTCATCAAGAAAGGCTTACTTTTTGGCTCCGAAAGGACCCTGTTTGAAACTAACCATATAGTATGTGGATTGTAATTCTTGAAATTAGCTAGATAGACATCATGGTCTGCTGAGTGAGGAAGGTGAAGCATAATAATTTTAAGCATATAATAAACATTTAGAAATGGCAGCTTTGAAAACTTATTTTTAACGTATCACACATATATTTCCTATATAGAGCAAAGAAAATAACTAGAGAAGATGGGTGTATAAGAACACAGCAGGTCCCCTTATATTTTCTTTACACTTCTTTTTCTTCCTCCATGAAAAGAACACCCTACAAGGCAAACTGTGGAAAAGCCTGAGAGCCAGTGTACACCTAACTTGGATTCTGTGTAAAACTCTGGCTCTTGACAAAGTCATCGGGTGTGGTATTTACATTGCGATTCCCAAAGCTAAATATAAACTTTAAAACATCTTTTTTACTTAATTGACACAGCAGAGTTACTTTTAATTTTTTGGTTATATTTGAATATTCCTTTTATAACAGGAGGGAGTAAAGTTGATATTTGATAAAGGCAGACATTACAAAATTAAATGGCTTTAAAATTATACATGTATAGAAATACAATTAACTGCTTTTGTAGTTCTCCCCTCCCACCCCCCCGCCCCGTGGCCATCCCTCCCTCACCCCTCCCACAGGCCCCGCCCCCTGGTCGAACTCCTGGTGGAGGGGACAATTTACATACTACACTTTTATTACATAGGATTAAGAGGAGTGTGAATAAAAGGCCTGCTGATCTTTCCCAGATAATTTTTGATAGAGGCAGTATTTTACACTCTACTTAGTCTGTCAGACTATTGTGAGATTTCTTTTACATCTTTAGCTTACACTTTAACAATTCTAAATTCAGTACAGAGGGCACATTTGCAGGGGTTTTCCTTCGGACTAAAGATTGTAGTCTACAGCAGGATACAGAGAGCAGGAGCCCTGGAAAGTACACCTTTAGGAATTCATAAGTGTCCTGACATAACCAGGTTGAACAAAATGACCAGAAAACATTGCTTGTCTATCTTTTCGATGCCAATTTTATCTTGATGGGATTTAGGTGTGACATGCCTGCCTGCTCAGTGCAACTCAAGGAAACACTTGCAGTTGCAGGTGTAAGGTGCTGGCCTCTAGGGGTGGCACAGGGGGGAATGCAGGGGGCCCAGTGTATTGTGAGCACATCATACATCAGCAGATTGGCCTCTTTCTGTTACTTACTCAGTGATGATTTGTATTTTAAAATCCTGAAGTTGCAGCACCCATGTAGGCATTAGCTTGGATGCAACAGCAGCCACTCTGGTTAGAGTTAGAGCATCCAGCATCATCACGTATGGGGTTTCTTCATTCCAATCTGGCTTGAATGCATTGGGCCTCCGTGATGTTTTTCGGGCATGGTGTGGAGTAACTCAGGAGTTTATTTCCCCCGCTCAGCTCCTCAGAGGCATGGCCCAGGCCAAGTACAACTTGAATAACCTTCAGGAAAGCTGTGTTGTCCTTCTGTCTGCCGCTGTCTTTGAAAATTGCCTCCAGAGTTAGTGAGCAGGAACAGTTAAGATTTACAAACAATGATGAAGCTTGTCATGCATCTTTCACCATTCATCATCCAGGTGCCGTGCCTGGGCGGTGAAGTGTTCTTCATAAAAACCAGCTCAGTGTGAAATACACCTCGCTGCAATGTTTACTGCTCTGAAGCTCGTCAGAGGCCCTTTATAGTAAATCCAGATTGCGATGTGACATTACAGTATATCATTGCCCAGCGCGGTGGGGTTTACACTGGGAATGAGCGCGGTGCACACCAGATGAGGTGTCCAGATTGAGTTATGTCAGAATTTGGCTGTTATATGGGGATAGCTTTTGTTTTCTGAACACTGAAAGTTAGCTTTATATGTATTTATATTTATATATAGGCATATACTTCCCATCTTGCACATATACATGGGTATACAATATATGCTGAGGTCAGGTTCCAACTGGGCTTCTGCTGTAAAGGGTGGTGAGCAGCTTTATGTACCTCCCGACTGCTGTTCATTGAAACTGGCATAAATGGAATCTTTTGGGGGGAACTAGAAGAGATGGTTATTTCATCATGGAAGTGGGTTTGATTTCACTATGTGTAAAGTGGTCTTGCTTACCCCTGTTTTTTACAAAACCAAGGACCCCTCTCTCCTGGGATGATTGTAGTACACTGGGTGATCCCTTTGAAATGAGGGCAAAGAGAAGGAACCCCATTGGACACATCAGTTGTGGAGGGAGGTCTCTGAAGTCCATTGCTTATTTATTATTTTTTTTAGTGGTGTCAAAATCTTAGTGTTGCCTCTGTATCTTGAAAGATGCTGCTTCTAAGAGAAGATTTATGGTATTTTAGCTTGAATCTGCAAACTAAAAGAGCACGCTGAATTTATTGCATGATCAGGTTTATTTACATTTACCCTAAAAGTGCTAATATTAAAACTGAGCACCATAAAAATATAATATTCAGAGATAACAGCAGGCCCCACACTACCGTGATCATCTTAACACACACATTTTCATAATTTAAAATTCTCTTTTTAGTGTAGCAGGGTTGAGGAGAACCATTTAGTGGCCTTTACACACCTGGCACCACATTGCATTCAGGGACTCTCCCCATTTACACGAGTCTAGGGTAGGGTAGACCTCCCACCATGGTCCTCTGCTGTTTTTGTTTTTGTTTCCTTTTAGATGCAGTGCCTTCTTGCCAGAGATTGATAAACAACAGTGCCATGTCTGAGTTTCCTGAAGCAACAGAAGGAAACACTTGCAGTTGCAGGTGTAAGGTGCTGGCCTCTAGGCATGGCACAGGGGATAGAACCCTTCCATGGGCTCTTGCAGGGCAGGAGGGGTTTGTCAGCCCTGTACAGTCACTTCATTAAGCTGCAAGATCAGACACAGGACGGCCAGTTAAAATTAAATCTCAGATAAACCACAGAAAATTAGTTTAATGTAAGCATGTTGTCTCAATACTACAAATAATTTATTGTTTCGAAAATTTAAATTTAATTCAGCATGCTGCATTTTTACTTGTTAAATCTGGCACCTTTATGCTTCATACAAGTCTGCTCCAAACCACTGTTTTAGGACCTTGGGGTAGAAGGCAAAAATAAAATGTAATACGGAGGAAAGCAATACTTTCTTTAAGCACATTCAGCAGTTTTAAGAGTTTCATGTATATTTCCACAAAAATAGTACATACTTGGAACAGTTTCCTGTTTTGGCTGAAACCATTCATGGGTTTCTTGGTGAAAAGTTTCTGGGTTATAATTTATCTTTGAACATGTTAACTATATTGTTTAGGTAATTCATAGGTCCAGATACTTCTTTTTTCATATTCTATAGGTTAGCTCCATTAATATAACAGCAAAAAAAAACACACACACACAAAAAAAAACAAAGAATGCACAGCCGCTCAGAATCAAAGTGGGAATTTGTACTTTTCATGCATTTGGTTCAATTATCCCCTGGTAGATTTGCCAGCCATAACAGTAACTTGAAGTGCTCTGGCAAGACCAGTTCCTCTCTCTCTTTCCTGACAACCCCCCTCTCCCACCATATATACTGATAGTTCAGTCAACATATGAGTAATAAATTCATTGAGTGTCAATTATGTGTCTTTGGACCTAGCATTATGGCTAGGAGATGACCCATAGCAGAGAGCATGCTGCAGTGATCCCTAAATGTCAGCAGGTCTCGGGGACACACATCTTTCTTTCCTGTACACACAACAGCCTTGCTGCCTAGTCTCTATAGGGTGGACAAGGGGGTAGACACGTGCCCAGCTGTCCTGCTCTCATTCAAGACTTGGTTGAGGTCTTCACCTGAAACCTAAGGGAGAGTTTACTTCTCAGATTAGAGAAAGCAGGATCACAAGCAAATGTGATATGGATAGATGACCCAGTTGTTCCTTCCCAGACATGTTTCCCCTTTGCCCCTTATATGGTTATAGAGGTGGGATGGGCTTGATTGATTTGTTTACTCACAACAAATCAATTTTCAGTTTTATTGATATATAATTCACATACCATAAAATTCACCCCTTTAAAGCATACAGTTCAGTGGTTTTTAATATATTGACAAAGTTGGGCAGCTATCACCCCTACCTAATTCTAGAATATTTCCATCATCCCCTAGCTAGGGAGTCCCCATTGCAGTAACTTTTCATTTCTACTTCCCTCCCAGCCCCTGAAAACTACTACTGGACTTTTTGTCTCTACGGATTTGCCTATTCTGGACATTTCATATAATTGGAATCAAAATATGTGGCTTTTTTTTTTAAATATGTGGCTTTTTGTATCTGACTTCTTTCACTTCGCAAAAAGTTTTGAGGTTCATTCAAGCTGTAACATGTAATAGTGCTTTATGTTTTTTTATGGTTTCTTTTGAGTTCAAAAACTTGCAGGGCCCAGAAAAACTATTACATCATAAGATTCTCAAGGTGAAATATGTGTTTTAGCTCATTTTATTAATCTCCAGGTCTGTGTATCTCTTCGACCCATCTATTCCTCAGTTATGTCCTTTATAACCAATCTATCTACACTAATAAAAAAAACCAAAGATGCTAATTGACCGTACCTTCACTATGCCCTAAGCTACACCCAACCAGCCAATCAGAGTGACGATATGCAAATTAACCCAACCAAGATGGGCAAATGGCCCTCAGCCCCTCACCCAGACTGGCCAGGCACTCCTATATAATAAAAGGGTAATATGCAAATGGACCCTAACAGCAGAACTACTGGGAATCACTCGTCACTATGACACACACTGACCACCAGGGGGCAGATGCTCAATGCAGGAGCTGTTCCCTGGTGGTCAGTGTGATCCCACAGGGGTAGCTCTGCTCAGCCAGGCTGACAGCTGCCAGGACAGCGGTGGTAGTGGAAGTCTCTCCCGCCTCCTCAGTAGCACTAAGAATGTCCGACTGCAGCTTAGGCCTGCTCCCTGCTGGCAAGTAAACATCCCCCGAGGGCTCCCGGGCTGCCAGAGGGATGTCTGACTGTCAGCTTTGGCCTGCTCCGCCAGGGAGCTCCCTGGGGGAGTGGGCCTAAACCAGCAGGTGGTCATCCCTTGAGGGGTCCCAGACTGTGAGAGGGCACAGGCCAGGCTGTGGGGCCCCCCGAGTGCACAAATTTTTGTACACTGGGCCTCTAGTATATATATAAAAGCCTAAGCGACCATTATGACCAGACGACTGGCCAGTAGCTATGATGTGCACTGATCACCAGCG
>NW_006291965.1:4196841-4217080 GCF_000327345.1 Myotis davidii
ACCAGGGGACAGACGCTCAATGCAGGAGCTGCCCCCTGGTGGTCAGTGCACTCCCACAGCCAACCTCCCATGGCTCCTCCCCCACCTCCAGCCGGCCTGCCCCAATTGGGGCAGCCAGCCAACTTCCCGCGGTCCCTCCCTGAGGCTGGCACTGATTGGCCCCAATTGCTGGCCAGGCCAAGGGACTCCACCCGTGCACAAATTCGTGCACCAGGCCTCTAGTCAGTAATAGTAAATAACTTAGCACATGAATATCTGTAATGAGTAGAACCACTGTATGAAATGGGAGAAATGTATTAGTAAGGACACTGAGCAAGCCAGATTGTGTAATTTTCCTGTTTTATGCTAATACTATTTATATTCCACTAGGGCTGTCTAACAAAGTAGCACAGGCTGGGTGGCTTAAAAAAGGAAATGTGTTTTCTCACAGTTCTGGAAGTTAGGACTCTAAGATCAAGTTGCCATCAAGGTTAGTTTCTTATGAGGCCTCACTCCCTCTCTCCTTTCGCCTTTTGTGGTGTGTGTGTGAGAGAGACAGAGGGGAAAAGGAAAGGGGGAGAGATTGTTGTGACCCCTCTTCCTCTTATGAAATCAATAGTTCTGTTAGACAAGGGCCCTACCCTTAAAACCTCATTTAACTGCATTTACCTTCTTAAATGTCCTAACTCTAAATATGGTTACATTGGAGGTGAGGGCTTCCACATAATAAGTTTTGGGGGACACAGTTCAGTCCATAACATAGAAGGGTTTACTATCTCTACCTGTCTCTCTTTTTTTAAAAATATATTTTATTGCTTTTTCACAGAGAGGAAGAGAGAGGGATAGAGAGCCAGAAACATCGATGAGAGAGAAACATCGATCAGCTGCCTCTTGCACACCTCCTACTGGGGATGTGCCCACAACCACGGTACATGCCCTTGGCCAGAATCGAACTTGGGACCCTTCAGGCCACAGGCCAACGCTCTATCCACTGAGCCAAACCGGTCAGGGCTCTACCTGTCTCTTCTTGATGAGGTTTTTGGGAAATAGGAGAAGGACACTGAGTTTTGGTGGGCCAGTGTGTATAGAATGAATGCAATATCTTTCCTCATCTAATGTCTTGTATTTGCTGACCACTCACCTCACAAGCTCTCTGACAAAAGGCAAACTTCCCATGGTTAGCATTCATGAACTGGCTGATGTCCATTACAGTTCAGCCAAATATGAAAAATACTCTATGAAGCAGTTTCACACATCATTTTATTTAATCCTAACAATAATCTTATCAGGCAGTAAGAGGTTTTTTCCTCCTGACACCAACGATTCTGACGCAAACTGGGTTTCCTGCAATCCAATTCAGTTCTGACACTAATTATCCAAAGTTAGCTGACTGCATAGGTTAAGGGCTTCGTTTCACAGGACTGCCCACTTCAGACACCAGCTGTAAACAGGGTCCCTAGGCCACCCGCATTTCTGCCTAGCCCACCACAAACTTGAGGGTTCCTATGATCCCCCCCATCAGCTTTGATGATTTGCTAGAATGACTCACAGAACTCCACAAGCACTTTACTTACTGTTGCTGGTTGATTATAAAGGCTATAACTCAGGAATAGGTGGATGGAGGAGATGCACAGGGCAGATATGGGGTGAGGTGGAGAGCTCCCAGCTCTCTTGGGGCAGACAACACTCCAGCACCTTGATGTGTTCACCAGCTCAGAAGAGTCACAGGAACCCTGTCATTAAGGGTTTTTGAGGCTTCATTATTCAAGGCATGATTGATTAAATGGTTGGCCAGTGGTGATTAACTCAATCTCTAGCCCTTCTTCTCTCCCTGAATATCGGGGGTTGGGTAGAACTGGATGTCTAAGCTTCTAATTAAGGCTGGTTCTTTTTGGTACTCAGCCCCCTTCCTAAAGCTATCGAGGGGCCCACCAGGAGTCAACTCATCAGAACCAAAGAGGCTCCTGTCACGCTTATTACTCAGGAAATTCTAAGAGTTTTAGGAGCTTTATGCCAGGAGCCAGGGACAAAGATCAAATATCTTTCTGTGAGTCCACAGGTAGGTGGAGCAAAAGTCACTGGCGCTATCTGAGAGCAGCGTTACTCACTGAATAGAGAGACCAGGCGACACAGCTGTGGTGGAGCTGGGCGGTCTTCTCTCTCCTGACTTAAAGCTCTCAGGACACTTAACGACTTCACGTTGTCACACCTGTATCAAAACTCTTTATCTGTGCTGCTGTCTTAGACCCTCACCATCTAGTACAGGACTGCTAGTCACATGCAGTTATTTAAATTTAAATCAATTGAAATTAAAAATCTAGGTTTTCTGTCACACTAGCTGCAATTCAAGTGCTCAGTAGCAGCCTCATGTGGCTCGTGACTATTATATTAGAGAGAGCATAAAAGGACAGTTTGTCCTCAGACAGTTTTGTTGGACAACGCTACCGTGACAGACACCTGACGGCTCTTCAGTTATGGACTTTTATAGTGACAGGAGGGGGAATCACAGGGCTTAAACCTGAGACAACGGAGTGACAATACCTCTTTTGCCTCCAAGTTCAACAAGCACCGTTTTAAAAGTTACTTTTGTGGAAGCATCAGCCCTTACTCAAAGAGCCTGCCTGGTTGAGGAGGACTTATTTTTGGATGGACTAATTAAGGGCTGATAAACTCAGTCGACCTTTGAATATAACTGTGGTGCACACTTTTTTTTTTTTTTAGTAGCAGATGAAACTGAGTGAATAGACTAGAATTTGGTTGATCCTCAGTCCAAGAACGGTGGTACTTGCCCAGGGTGGATCTCTGTTTAGGTCTTTGATCCACTTTGAGTTATTTTTGTTTTCACTTGGAGTTGATTTTGACATATGGAGGAAGGTCAGGATCCACTTTCATTTTTTCTTGTTTTGCATGAGGATATCCAGTTTCCCCTGCACTATTTATTGAATGCACTATCCTTTCCCCTTGGATTGGTCTTGGCACCAAGAGGGGAGAGCGGCAGAAAGGGCTCTGATCATCAGAGAACATCAGACAGGGAATGCTGAATCCCCAGCACAAGCCTGTAAAGTTGCCAGTGATGATTCACCGGATCTCTGGTGAATAGATTTTCTCACTTATTTTATTCTTTGGTTTACTTGTCTCTCCCTCTGTCTAAACTGTATCTTTTTTCCACTCCTTACAGTTCCAAAATCACAGAGAATAGGTAACAATGGAAGGGAGTCTTTCCCCAAGTCCAGATCACAGTAGAGCAATAAGACTGGCTGATTTTCCATTTGTTAATCCTCACCAGAGGATATATTTTTCATTGCTTTTCAGAAAGGGAGTGAGGGAGGGAGACAGGGAGGGAGAGAGAAACATGGATGTGAAAGAGCCCCATTGACCAGTTGCCTCCCACATGCGTCCCAACCAGAGGAAAGAGAGCGAACCTGCAACCCAGGCACGTGCCCCTGAGCAGGAATTGATCCCACAGTCCTTCAGCGTGAGGGCCGACACTCCAACCCCTGAGCCACATAGCCAGGGCAATCTCCCATTTTTCTGATTGGAAATTTTTCTAATAGGAAGCGACCAGTGGTGACGTTTAAAACTCTCAGTTTTTAAGGGTCATCTAAAGCTGCTTATATGGAAGAGATGGCAGAACCTCTCCCGGCGAGCCCCAGTGGAAAGCCCTGAAATCCTTCTGTGTCCTATAGGAGTATTCCTGAGCAAACAGACTGCTGGAACTAAGAACAGATAAGCAGAGAGGTTGATGCTAATGCCTGGCTGGCTGGCCGCAGCCTGTAACTGTCAATCACCCCTTAATGTTTACAGAAGCAAAAAGTCAATGTGTAGTTGTTTTAATTTGACACACTCTTGGGTTGAGAGTGTAATCGCTGGAGGGGACATTTAAGTGGCTATGCTCCCTGTCAGCTCCTCTGAGTCTGACGCCTGCGCTAAGCGCTTTTCTGATGAGCAATAGATTGGGTTAAATACCGGGGGTAATTGCTCACGTCCCCTTACGGGTCTGCAGTGCCTTGTACTACATTTCCATCAGCACTTGCCTGAGGCGTTGAGGTTTATGCTGCAGAGAGAGTCCGTATGTTCATTTTCATGAATCAATGTCGGTTTTTGAAAAGAGTTGTTACAGTGCTAAGTAGACTGAAATAAATTACTCCCCCTTCAGACTTGAAGTAAATCAGTGGTCTTTTAAGTAGAAATGACTTTTGTTTACTTTTGAAACCAAATGTTTGTCTCCAGAAAACAGAGGCAAATGATTTGCTCATTTTTTTTTTTTTGATCCTGCAAATAGCACCTTGCCACTGTTAAACCAGAGAGGAAATTCTGTGTAGTTAGACAGGAAAGTCTCTCTACCTGCCCTCTGCCGGAAGTGACATCCTGAAGTCATTTTGAAGGCTGGAGACACTTTCCTGTAATTACAACTCCAGGTCTCAGCTTCTTCTCAGACCCCTGCTCACCAGGTGCCAGCATGCACAGAGCTCCAAAAAGAGAGTGTGGCTCTGGCCCTGGACGTTCCTAAGCAAAGAAACTAAGTGTTGGAACATATATGTCTTCCATTGGATTGCTTGGCTCTGCTGCTTTATGAAGGAGTGTACTACCTGATCCCCATTTACTCTGGTTGTTGAGAGAAAACGGGTGAAATGGCTGCATTCATGCCTTTCGCCAATTCACGTGGTCGGTAGCCTGACCCTTCATGGTTGGGACACAGATTCTGCAGTTTGTGTGGCTCTGTTATGAACCCTGTTTCATGTTTAATATGAGTTGAAAGAACTGTTTCATGATTTTTGATATTTTATTTTTGGTTCAGCCACCATCTTCTTCCATTTACCTTTTCCATGGGGCTTGCTAGGCCATCCTGTATAATAAAGAGCTAATATGCTAATTAGACCGGACCTCAGAACAACCTTCCGGAATGACCAGTGGGTGGGGCCATGGGGCCATGAGGCAGCCAGGCAGGGCTGTGAGGGTTGAGCCCCTTGCACAAATTTTGTGCATTGGGCCTCTAGTGTTAATAATATCTCTCTCAGTGTAACACTAATAATCTTCTATTTTTATTATACTTTTTCTTAATATGCTAAATATATATATATATAAAACAAAATTTGCACTGTAACCATTTTTAAGTGTAGGATTTAGTGCCATTCAGTACATTCTTAATGCTGTGTGACCATCTCTAAGTTTGCATTAAAGTTTTAAGGCAGTGATGGTGAACCTTTTGAGCTCGGCGTGTCAGCATTTTGAAAAACCCTAACTTAACTCTGGTGCTGTGTCACATACAGAAAATTTTTTGATATTTGCAACCATAGTAAAACAAAGACTTATATTTTTTGATATTTATTTTATATATTTAAATGCCATTTAACAAAGAAAAATCAACCAAAACAATGAGTTCGCTTGTCACCTCTGACACGCATGTCATAGGTTCGCCATCACTGTTCTAAGGCCATCATTGTCCTGTGAAATGGAGGTGCCAGGTTGTCAACTCCAGCGTGACTTTCTGTCTAACCTGCCTCCCCCCATAGCATTCTAGGGCTACCTCCAGGGTACCAGTCACACCCCATTCATCTTGTATGTGTCCCTCTGCCTAAGAATCCCCTTTGTTTACATGACTGCTGGATCCCGACCTTGCCCCTGCTCATGCCCTGGATAGTTCAGTGTCTTCCTTTCTGAGGTGACCATGGTGCCTACTCTTTGCCCAGGGAACACTCCCCAGGCCACCAAGGACATTCTTTTAACTGTCTGCCCAATCCTGTTGACCTTAACTCCTAGATTGTACAATATACTGAGAACAATCTTTACTCCCTACTTGGTGCTCCAAACTGCCCTCATTCTTCAAATCCTCTTCTTTAATTAGCTAGCTTTGAAACTCCTCTATCATGATATTTTCCAAAGTGAATGATAATAACAGTGTTAATTTTCCCTAGTCCTGTTCTTTTGAAATACGAAACTTTCATGCATATACTAAAAATAATTAGTCTTATTTTCTGTTCTATACACTTTTCTCTTCATTCGTGCCCTGAACATTATCATTTCTTTATTGGCTCTTGATATAGACTACAACTGCCTAAAGAGGGCTTTGCATTATTCTGTGTATAATTCCTAGTTCAAACCTTCATGCAAGCCTATTTTTATCATTATTTTTACAAAAAGCAATGTAAAGTCATTGGGGGGGAAATTCAATAATACAGAAGCATATTTAAACCAGAAGTTTCATAGTGAAGTTTTATGATTCCTTTCATGTAGACATTGCACTTTTTGTGTTCCTTACTTCCCAATGTATGTTATGATAATACTAGAGGCCCGGTGCATGAATTTGTGCACAGGTGGGGTTCAACCGGCCTGCCCTGATTGGGGCTGATCCCTGCCCCTGATCAGGGGATGGGGGTCGATCGGGGGTGGAGCTGGCCGGGGAAGGGGCTGCGGGCGGTTGGCCAGCTGGCCCCGCCCCCTGGTCCAACTCCCGGTCAAACTCCAGAGAGAGGGGACAATTTGCATATTAGCCTTATATTATATAGGATACATTAATACCTGCAAGAGTGGACACTATATTTATAGCAAATGTCTTTTTGGCATTCATTAAAATAACCATGAGATTTTTATTGTTTTACTATAGTTAAATGTAGAACCATCCTTGTATTCCCGGAATAAATCTTAACTTGGTCATGAGGCATCATTTCTGTAATATATTGTTGGGTTAAATTTACCTGTATTTATTTAGGGCTTTTGTATTTTTAGCCATAGTGAGCTTTGCCTTTTTTCCTATTTTGTGTTATCTCACCATGTTTTTGTATCATGGTTATACTAAGCTCATAGGATGAAGCTGAAGTCATTCATCTTCTATTTTTTGGAGAGGTTCAAGTGGCACAGGAATAATCATGTCTTTGTGTTTGAATAAAATTGCCCATAAAACCATCTAGTCCTAGGTTTTTTTTGCAAATGGGAAGTAAGTCTTGATTAACCTTTCTGTTTATTTTATAGAAATCTATTTAACGAGCTCTCTTCCTCATTTGTTTTTGGCAGTTGGTTTTTATTTGAAGAGAAATATCCACTTGTACTTTTATTTTCAAACTTAATGATAAAAATTACAGTGATCTCATAAATTTTTGAAAATACGATACATGTGGTTATATCCACTTTCTCCTGTTTAATGCTTTTCTCTTTATATGCTTATTTTCTTGTGTTCATGGTCAAATTTTCCAAAGATTGGTTTGCTTTATTGGTTATTTCATAGCACTATTGTATGAGTTCATTTGTTCATGTGTAGATATTGGGTGACATATTTTACATTGTTCTTAAAGAGATTTTTGAAATTCTTTTCTCCTGCACACCTCCTACTGGGGATGTGCCCGCAACCCAGGTACATGCCCTTGACCGGAATCGAACCTGGGACCCTTCAGTCCGCAGGCCGACGCTCCATCCACTGAGCCAAACCGGTTTCGGCTGAAATTCTTTATTTCTACATTTTTCTCTCAGTTCCCACAAAAAAAAAAGTGAATGCTTATAGTAATGAAGCCAACTGGCTTAATGAAGTTACTCCCCCAAGGAATGTGGCAAATAAATGCTAGAGCTCGATTTCACACTCTGGCTATCCTTAAAGCTTACTTTAAGGATAAACTTAAATTTATGGGAACTTACTTCCATGAGTTGCCATTCCCCCACCCCTTGTATTATGTTGCTTGCTGAGGTATAAAGGGTCTATTCCTACCTTGGGTTCTACTTAGAACTCAAGACAACAAGGACTTATATGCTGTAGAATATTGGATAGTAACTCCAAGGAGGAAGAACGAGGGGAAAGAGAAAAGCCAACATAAAGTTGTGTCATTAGAGTCCCGGGATTAGCTCTGGAACCTTCTGAAGAGCTCCTAGAAAGCATCTTAGAATCATCCACCTGAGGATAAAGAAGAAGCTATATATATATATATTTCCCCTCAGAGAGGAAGGGAGAGGGAGGGAGAGAGAAACATCAATGATGAGAGAGAATCATTGATTGACTGCCTCCTGCACGCCTCCTACTGGGGATCAAGCCCATAACCCAGGGATCAAGCCCATAACCCAGGTATGTGCCCTGACCAGGAATCGAATCGTGACCTCCTGGTTCATAGGTTGGTCCAGAAAGTAACACACTGCGGGTTGGGCAGGGGAAGCATTTTCCATGAGTTCCCATTCCCTCACTTCTGAGTTGCACATGTGTGCTTACAGAAGGCTAGTGTCTGTGGCGTCAGAGGAGCCCTGGGGTAAGGAGTAAGTGACCCAAGGTCCACTCTTGATACAGGATGCTGTTACAGGGAGTTGAGTTGAAGCTTGCACAGAGGTGTTGCCAATAGGATGTGAGTCTGGCTCTAGAGGCATCTAGCACAGTATATAAGAATATCATTTGCACTCATACATGACAGTGCATTTACCCAACTTTTTTTTTTCCATGAAAGTAACACACTTAGCCACCTAACACTTTGGACCTGGATATTAGATAGCATGGATTATTTTTATTTTGTTAAAGTTGAAACTCATTGGGATGGTGGGATATATGATCCATTGCCAAATGGACTTCTTTTTCATGTGGGAACATCAGCAAAGGAAAGGGGAACCAGGATGACTGGTTAAAAGTAAGTCTGTTGAAGATTTTCCAGCAGATTCTAATTTATTAATGAAGTACCCCACTCTAGAGAAGATTTATTTTGGTGAGAAAAGCAGAAAAAGCATCATGCATGGGAAAGAAGCTATTTTTACCGTTTTTAACTAAAATATATCTACTTAAAGAACAGATGAATTTAAAGTTATGAGTACCTCTTCAGAGAATATGTGTTGGCTTTGGACTTAAGCACTGATTCTTGGTCAGATTAATTTAGTTTTCTTTGTATTTGAGGCGGGGGTGAGGTACCAGTGCATAATGGTTCAGAGCATTGACTAGGGTGTCTCTCAGACCTGCATTGTCGCTTAGTGCCATGTCACCTTGGTCAAGTGTCTTCCTCTCTCTGAATCTTAGTTTTTCCATCTGTAAGTTAGAGGTGACAGTAAGCATTTCACTAGGGTTTATTTTAAGGTGAAGTAATGTCTGTAAAAGGCTTAGCACTGCATATGGTTAGTGCTGAATAAGTTGTACTTTTATTGGTTTTTGAAGAATTTTATGGTCTTAATTGTATGTTTCTGGTTGAGTTGGTGTCTGCCAAAGTTCTTAGAAAGGGTACATTGAAGGTGTTCCAGGAGCACCAGTTTTAGGAAAGAAACAGAAGGATTGATTAGTAGGGTTGGACTTCTGTTGTTTCTCCTCTGGTGTCCTCAGACAGTAAGCGCATATACTCATATAGGACCTTTTCTTCTTGTAGCCTACTTCCCTCCTGCGTCTCCCTCTTTCTAGAAAAACAATTAGATAAATAACACGGGAAAATAATAATTGATCATATGTCTTAGGTTTGTTGATTATTTGCATTTTAAAAGGACATCAGTATTTATTCTGAATAAATGAATATTTAATTGTGAAATGTCAGATATTTTGGCCCTTGGGTGGCAGGCATAGTTTCAGGACAGAATCTCTTATCCCCTAAATCTCATATCACTCTCTTGGGTACATGGAATCAAGCCTGATTTATGCATCTTCGTTTTTAAAGTGCTTTAAATTTAGTATCATTCCAAATACTGTATGTATCCCTAGTATAATAACAGGCTCTGTGTCATAAAATAATACTATTCTATAATGTTTCAAATATCATAAACATTACAGAATATTTTTATTACAGTTGTCAGTTGCTTTGGAAGGTGCATGACTACTTATTAAGTTAACAAGATAATTTAGGGAATGTAATTGCCCAAACTACACATCACCCAATGACTAAACCTAAGGAATTGTGCGGACATCTCTGTTGGATAAAGACCTGCTGTATTATAACAAACTGGCAATAATAATGAAGTGAAATGCATACTTTATCAACAAGTTAGATCTTTTGCATTGTACCATTTCCAAAAATCAAAATAGTTTTAAGTGGTTCACATTAACACTGTAACTAGATTTTAGTTAATGCTTATCTATACTAATAAAAGGGTAATATGCTAATTAGAGCGGACATCTTCTGGACGTCCATCCAGACAAAGCCACAGTGGCTGCAAGGGCCGAAGACAGGCAGCCATGGCAGCAGCTGCGAGGCCCGGGGCTCAGGCAGCTGTGCGGCAGCTGCGAGGCCCGGGGCTCAGGCAGCTGTGAGCCCTGGTGGCTGCAAGACCTGGGGCTCAGGCCTGGTAGCCATGAGCCCCAGCGGATGTGAGGTCCGGGGCTCAGGCCTCGCAGCCATGGCAGCCAGCAGTGGCAACAGCAGCAGGGTGATGGGGGCGGCGCCTTCCCCTGATGGACCTGGTCGTCTCCCGTAGAGGGAGGCCAGACTGTGGCTTAGGCCTGCTTCCTAGGGGGAGCGGGCCTAAGCCGTCAGTAGGACATCCTCTGAGGGCTCCTGGACCTCCTGGACTGGGAGAGGGCGCAGGCCGGGCTGAGGGACCCCCCCCCCCTCCAGTGCACGAATTTTTGTGTACTGGGCCTCTAGCTCTTTCATAATGGTTTATAGTCAGCCATTTCATACTTCCATTATGATGAAACTTCCTACACAGCTAACTTTTGTACTTTATTCATCTAAAAAGTACCTTATAAGTCAGATTTATAAAAGAACAATTAAAAATAACTTTGGAAACTTTTTTTCAGAATATGTTTCTGTATGTAGAGTTAAAATAACTTTGTTTTTGCGTAAATGAACAGAAGAACACTGCAATTTTTATTTTCTCTTTAATTCCTTATGAGGGTTTTTGGGTATGTTTTTTTTTTTACCTGTTTTAATCTTGGTGTACATACTGTTTTGTGGACTTTTCCCCCTCAATTTATTTAACAGTTTGCTTCAAGAGCTAAACATATACTATATGTCATTTCAAACCTTTTGCTATGAAATCACATGCAGGTACGTGTGTCTGTAGAAACACACAGTTTGCTTGGCTTTTTACAAGGTGGACATCTTGTTCCTCAAAAATGCTCCTTTTAATCAACAGTTAGTCTTAGAGATCTTTCATGTTAGTACATGAGGGTCAGCTTTATCTTTTTAACAGGTACATAGGATTCCATAGTTTAGGTGGATCATAGTTTATTGCTTAATTTCCTTGTATACTGACAATCATATTGTGTGAAACAAACGCTGCAGTTTCCTTGTACACATGTCCTAGTGTTTTTCTGGGCAGATGCTGAGAAGGGGCATTTCAAAGAGAGCCTGCTTTGGATTGTATTAAATACTACCAAAGTGACCCCACGGCTGCGCTTTCCCTGCTTCATTCCTACCAGCAGCGTATGAAAGTGCCACTTTCCCTTTTCCTTTTGCTGGCGTGATATCATTGAACACCTACATTTTGTCAGTATGGAGGGTGCCCTGATTCAGCAGCTGGGCAGTGACTTGAATGCCAGCTGACCTAGACCATTTCATCCACCACTGTTTCCTTCTCTTCCTGTAAGAAAAGTACAAGACTGGGGTCCCAGGTCACAGGTAAGGGTCTCCAGCATAGTCCATCTCTGCCTGACAGCCAGCTTGCACTGAATCCCATCCATCTTCACATAAAAACACCAGCTCTTACACAAGCAGAGGTGCTTGTAAAGACCCTCGTGATTGTCATCTCCGGTGGCTGTCTCATTACTAAAGGATCTAGTTTAATGGAAGACAGCCCAAAAAGCAGAAAGGAGAAGGCAACTCTACTGCTTTATTGATGAAATGTGGGGACAACTGTGTTTCCACTTGGCTAAAATGTGCTGTCTTCTCTGTAGGAAACGTTAGGGACGTGTTTTCTCTGTGCTCTGAGGGGCGGGGTGTCCAGGTCTGCGAGGTCACACTGGACCATAGTTGAGATTCACACAGAGAGCAGTGACTGACTGCCAAGGACTGGATTCTAGACCGAGTCAACCAAGACACTGAAGAACCACTAGTGTTAGAAAATGCATTGTGCAAAGTTAGCTCATGATCTGATTTCCACTAAGCCATTGTCATGTGATCAGCATTCGATTCTGAGGCAGAGGCTGTACCATGTCACCGGAAGCTACATTTGTTTTGTTTTGTTTTAAATATATTTTATTGATTTTTTTTACAGAGAGGAAGGGAGAGGGATAGAGAGTTAGAAATATCGATGAGAGAGAAACATCGATCAGCTGCCTCCTGCACACTCCACACTGGGTATGTGCCCACAGCCAAGGTACATGCCCTTGACCAGAATTGAATCTGGGACCCTTGAGTCCTCGGGCTGACGCTCTATCCACTGGGCCAAACCAGTTAGGGCTACATTTGTTTTTTTGTGGGTTTTTTTTGTTTGATTGATTGATTGATTGATTGATTGATTGATTTTTGTTTTGTTGTTAATCCTCACCCGAGGATATTTTTCCATAGATTTTTAGAAAGAGTAGAAGAGGGAAGGAGAGAGAGAGAAACATAGATGTGAGAGAGACACATCAATCGGTTGCCTCCCGCACATGCCCAACCAGGGCCAGGAATTGAGCCTGCAACTAAAGTATTGCCCTTGACTGGAATCGAACCGGGACCCTTTAGTCCACGTACTGACACTCTATCCACTGAGCATACTGGCTAGGGCCCAAAGCTACTACTTCTATACAGGAGCACAAAGACGGAGGAATTGATCCTCCTCCTCCCGCACATGCCCAACCAGGGCCAGGAATTGAGCCTGCAACTAAGGTATTGCCCTTGACTGGAATCGAACCTGGGACCCTTTAGTCCACGTACTGATACTCTATCCACTGAGCATACTGGCTAGGGCCCGAAGCTACTACTTCTATATAGGAGCACAAAGACGGAGGAATTGATCCTCCTCCCATTTCGCAGTTGAATCCCAGTTATTGGAAAGAGCTTAGTCCATTATTGACAGAAAACATTAATGTCTCTATTAGGGAAGAAAAGAGGTTAATTTCTTGCTTCGGAAGTAATCACTTGATGCTAAATTACCCAGCTCTGTTTATACTCAATTAATTCTGACTTTGAGCAGGCACTTAAACCTTTAGAACTTAAAAAAAAAAAAAGGAGGTTTGAGAAATTGTAACAATAAGAAATCATAATATGCAAAAAAAAAATTATTTCTGGGAGAGAAGTTGGAAGTCATTGAGCTCTCAACCCCCTCATTTTATAGATGTGGAAACTGGGGCATTAAACATGGCTTGCCTAAGAGACAGGGTGGTCTTAAATACAAACACCATGTGAGCCCATGAGTTTATTATTGTACTACGCACTGTTTCCTGTTGCCCTGGCTTTAGATGAGAGCATGCAGTGGACTCTGTGTTAGCTTCAGTGATTGATAGGGTTCTCCTGCTGGTGGCCCTGGCCAGGCACTATGGCATTTCTGTTAGATGTATCAGGGTCCCTTGATACTGATGACCGTGAGGTGCTGGAGCCTCCTGGGGTGAATTGGTTCATTTTTCATTGTCTCCATCCCGACTTCATGAAAGGTCACATGAGGTGGAATAGGGTAATTACTTATCTGCTCTGAAAACTCACCTGTATGGATTTGCTCAGAATGTGGCCCTCTTGTGCCTCTTGGGGAACATGATGCTGAGCGAGACATCCATGCACCCCCTGCTGGCTCCGTCCCTGCTGTCCGCTCTCCTTCCTCTGTCGGACGTGTAATTTGATGGACAGTGCACATCAGCTGAAATTAGATGAAGGGAAAAGCCAAGCTTTTACATTACAGAGGGGCATTATCCCCCTTTCCTCTTTTCTCCCCAGACACAAGGAACTTGGGAAAGATATGATCCCTTAAACACTCTTTTTTGACACCACAGTGTCTGATAGATAGCTTTCCAATTCCCAGATCCTGTTGTTCTGCTCCAGACTCCCCTGCCAGATGTGCAGGGGCCTTGGGAGAAGTCAGCATCCTCTGCATGGCCCCCGGCAGGCCCCCTGGTGTCCCCAGGATTCAGTACACCCTGGTTGGTGGAGATCTATGATGCTGGAGGGATCTGCCTTGTGACCTGTGACCCCACGCTTGTACTTTCCTATCCTCTTCTGTGCTCTACTGTTCCAGGGTCCACAGGCCTCTGCAGCAAGGAGTTGCTTTTGAAAAGAATGCAGGGTTCTGCCAAGTGACTCTCATTTTATTTTCTGAAACACACAATCTGATAGGCAGCAAACAGATAACCCTTCGATCCACCAAATCAGATGATGGGTCCCTGAAGTCTCTTCTGCTTGGAAAGTAGGTTTAAAAAATGTGGGACTTGGGGTCCCTTGGGTAGCTGCTTTCCTGGATTCATTTTCAGAAGACAAACCTACAACTCAGGTGATACTTGGGCTTGAGAGTTGTCTTTTCCAGCAAGATCACGCTTTCTGGAGAGGAACTCAGGCAGCAACTCCGTGAATGTGCAGAAGAGCAAGGGTCAAGGCAGGGGAGTCCTGGGTGAGGGGAGAGTTGGCAGGGTGAGAAACAAACCAGCAAACCTACTGTAATGTCCTGTGGCCTGATCAGGGTGGACATCCCCAGGTTTGAGTCCTGAGTACATATTCTGACACTCAGCACTTATGTGACCTTGGATGTTAATCACCCTCTCAGCCTCAATTTTTAAAATCTATCAAATGAGGATATTAATACCATCTCCCCAAAGGGTTTATGTAAAAATAAGTAAAGGACAAGGTCTGGAACATGATAGGGGCTCAATAAATTATAATGATTATTATTAATAATTATACTAATAAATAATGTGGGCTGAGCCTCATTTAACAAGCTTTGCTGACCTAAGTCAGGCTTGCCAGCTCCTGCCTGAGGCCAGTAGTCTCTTCCTGGGAATGCCTGTTCCATCTCCCATTGTCTACCAGCCTGCACTCATTACAGAGCAGTTCAGTCCTACAGCCCAAGGGAAGAGCTATTCCTCCAGCAGTGGCTTCTGTTTTCTGTGACTTACTTTCAGCCTTACTTTCTGTCTTTTATATCACTTTTTATTACTGTAAAAATAATACATGTTTATTAGAGCAAATTAAATCCTGTGCTATCTGAGTTTTGACACAGTTCTAAGTACTTTTTAAATAAACAGAGGACCTTAGTTTAGCATCATGAAAAATTTCTCCTTTTAACTACCAAACACATTTGTTAGCTCATTTATATCTTTTCCTTTTCTCTACTTTTATCTGGTTTAGTATTAAAACTAGCAGTATTTTTTAACAAAAATAAAAGTTCATTTTACTCAGTGCTCTGACAAATACTTCGTTAGAATTGTGGGACCCCATGGGAACACTAGAGAACATAACATGCGAGTTTCTGATCGTGGAAAATAATAATCTGATCATGGACCACGTTCTGTTTGTTCCCTTGTTATAGAGACAGGTGAAGGGAGGAACTAGTGTCCCTGGAATACTTGGTATATTTTATTTTTAATTACAACCGTTAGCATTGATTTTATTAATGGATGAGGAATTGAGGTTCAGAGCTGTTAAATTATCACCCAAGATCACATCAGCAGTAAGTGGCTCAGCTGGAATCTGGTCCCAGGTGTTCCTGGCAGTTTCCTTGTGAGAACAGAGACATGTTTTATTCACGGCTATATTCCCTTTGTATCAACAGTGCTGGGCACAGAACAGATGCTCAACAAATATTCCGCAAATTAAGTAACCACACTGCCTTCTTTTATGTTTAAGAAGAGTTTTAGCTACTTCTTTATGAGGAAATAAAGAGGACCCGGCCAGTGTGGCAGGCTCAGTTCCCAGTAGGGGGCATGCAGGAGGCAGCCCATGGATGATGTTCCTCTCTCATCAGTGTTCCTATCTCTCCCTCTCCTTCCTCTCTGTCTAAAAAAATCAGTAAAAACATATTTTAAAAAAAGAATAGAGGACCAACTGCGGTCATCATGTTCCTGAGAGTATTTAGCTTCCTAAGAGGCCTCTTCCAACACCTTGTACATAAAATAGAGTGTGCTCTGAAATTTGTGTTTTAAAAATTATGGTGTAATTAGAAAGCCAAGCAGTGCATAAACTTGACAATTTATGCAATGTAAGTAATGTTTCCGATCCCCAGGAAGTTTGCAGATGACTGGAAAGCATTCCCACATGTAAATTGGTCACTTTTGAGATGTTCCCTTCGGAAATTAGCTGATTGCTTAAGTTTAAGGAGCTGAGGTCACCGTTTGTTATTTGTTTGCTCTTTGCTGTAAGTTTTGAGGGCAGCCAATAATGTAGTGACACTGGGCTTGCACTCTTGTTTTCAAATTAAAGATTTAATTACCATCTTCACTGAAGATGAACCAAGTGTGAAAATAACTGATCTACTTGGAATGCGGGATTGAGGAGGAGTGTGTGGGTTGGAGTCAGTGCCTGGGCATTTAAATACTTTCAACAGTAGCATTAACGGTGAAATCAATCATACTGTGACCAAATCCTGACCTGTTGGTTAGTCAGAGTTAATGAAATTTATTTCACCTTGCTTATCATTTTTTCAGGGCTGAAGGGTTTTTCCTTTGTAGTTATTCTGATAGACTGCAGGCTTAAATCTCCAAGATTTCTAAGGTTTGAAAGACACACATTTTTGAAATGTTTGGAGACCTGCTTTGTAAACTAGTACATGGTCATTTTGTGTTAATGTTCCAGGGTGCTTGTGAAGAATGTGGCTTCCCTCCTTGTTGGGGCTAGAGTTCTGTATATGTCTGTGGAATCAAACTTACATCTTCAGCCAATCAGCAATCAGTGAGTCAGTCAGTGATAAAAACAGTCTATCCCAAACCTAGCTGATAGCACCGCGTTACCTCGTTTTTGAAAGGTAATGGTTTTAATGAGCTTCTTTTACCATGGAGGGAGAGAAAGTCTGTATACCTTTCAGTCTTCCAGCATGTTGTTCTTACATGTCTGTTACTGTCCAGAGTGAAGGGACAGTTGTCCAAAGACTGGGTGTAAGAATGAATTCATGTCTAATTAACTTGCCATCATTGAGAAATGATCTGTTTCACAAAAGTGTTTTCCAAATAATTGATCATTTCTCCTACAATTGCCAAAGTTTCCTGCTCCCAGCCTTTGATGACAGGATGTTTATACAATAGATTAGAGGTCTGGTGCACAAAATTCGTGCACAGGGCGGGGTGGGTGTCCCTCAGCCCAGCCTGTGCCTTCTTGCAATCCAGGACCCCTCAGGTAGGGTCCCTACGGCTGGCCAGCAATCAGGGCCTATAAGGGGCTTTCCTTTCCCATCTGCTGGCAGCTGGCCCTGCCCCCCCTCCGACCCCCGCTGCCACTGCTTGTCATCTGTGCGGTGCTGTCTCCCCTCCCCCACCAACAGTCACCTCCCTCTGCGGGCGACAGGCATGGGGTGCGATCGCTTGGCTGGCCTGCGCCTCCCTCTGCCGGGGGGATCGTTGGCCAGCCCTGCACACTCGCCACAGCATCACTGGCCGGTGGCCTAGGCCTCCCTCTGTGGGGTGATCATGGGGCAATGATGGGGGGGACCAACCAATCGCATCGCACCCCCTTGGCTGGCCTGGTGCCAGTGCATGTCATAGCATGGGTCGTTCTGCTGTTCGGCCAATTTGCATATTACACTTTTATTATTATAGATTTTCTTCTTTCTTGCCTTCAGGATGCTGAGCCTTTCTTGAGATTCAGTTTCATTGTCACATCTGTACTCCTATACTGGTTCCCCAGCTTTTTAGTTTCCTTGCCCCTTCCTTGATGTGTGACTGGCTGCTGTCACTCCTCTCTTGTTATGATAGCTGCTTCTGCACCATCTTTTCCTGCATGCTTATCCAGTGTGCTGCTCATGAACAGTGGTTTCTAGGAAACAGATCAGCTGGCTTTGACCAGTGAGACTTATGTTTCATTCATCAACTACTACTTGTTGAATGTTTACCAGGGGTAACACTTTTAACTAGTGGCCACCCAAGGTTGTCAAAGACAAATAGGACGTGGATTCTATTCTGTTCTGTAGGAGAGCTATTCTATAATGGAAGATGATAGGAAGGTGACAGTGATAGTGCCACAAGAAAGGGTACAGGCAAAATACTCTGGGCATTAGAGGAGGGGCGAGTTGGCTTTTGAACCAGGTTTTGACCTGTGGAGATTGGAGAGACTGGGACCAACATGAGTTCAGTGTCAGAGTCAGGGAACCTAGGTCTGTCCTAGGATGAAGAGCAGGAGTGAGTCAGGAACATGGCTTAAGGGCAGGGGAGAAGTGGGAAATCGGGGTGCTTTAAATGCCAGGCCAGCGAATTTGGATTTTTTCAGAAGCCACCAAAGCTGTTTATTTAGGAAAAAATGCCTTGTTAGGACATGCTTCTGGGAGTCAAGAATGGGTACTTCATGGGTAAAGTGAAGTAGAGAGAAGACTGGATAGAGCAACAATGTGCAGCTAGCAGATTAAGAATGAGATAATGAAGGTGGAAAGTCAGACTGGGCTGTGGTGGGATAGGTAACTGGGAAGGAGAGATGTGTGGAAGAACTCTGTGGAGTCACAAGAGCAGAACTTGGCAGCTGCTTAGATGTGGGAGGGAGGTGGGGATGGGTCTAAGATAGCCGTGGGCAAACTACAGCCCGCGGGCCGGATCCGGCCTGTTTGAAATGAATAAAACTATTGAAAAAAAAGACGGTACCCTTTTATGTAATGATATTTACTTTGAATGTATATTAGTTCACACAAACACTCCATCCATGCTTTTGTTCTGGCCCTCCGGTCCAGTTTAAGAACCCATTGTGGCCCTTGAGTCAAAAAGTTTGCCCACCCCTGGTCTAAGATAATGCCCGAGGCTCAGAGCCTGAGCAAGCAGGGGAAGTGGGCATGCTCAGGACCTGAGAGAGGAGGGAGCATCAGATTTATTGTTGGAGGAGGAGATGGTGGGTTCATTTTTAAATACTGTGAGTTTCATATTGCAAGAGGTTCAACCAGGTGGAAATGTCCAGCAGATATTTAAAATACTGAAGTAGTTCTCAGGGCAAGAGATATAAATTGTGAAGTCATTTGCAAGGAGATGGCATGTAAAGCTTATATGACAAGGGAGGATGGCACTGAGCAATTTGGAGAAAGTCTATACTTAGGATGTGTTTGAAGAAGAGATGGTCAGAGCAAGGGAGAAGTCCTGGAGAGAGACAGAGGAAGGTGGAAGGAAGAGGACATGGTCAGGTGTCCAGTGCTCCAGAGGGAAGGAGGAAATGTTAGAACAGGCCATTGGCTTTGGTGATCAGCAGGTTATAGGTGACCTTGAGAAAACTCCTGGAATAAGACAGCCACCAGCATAATCTACTGAGTGGGCAGTGTGGCTGACTCTTCATTTAAATTTGGTAGTAATAAAATAGAGACAGAATAATAGGTCAGGGTTGGTGAAGAATGGGAAGAAATAGAGGAAGGGATCTTAGAAAAGGATCAAAAACTAAATCCCATATCTTACACCCATTAGGATGGCTATTATTTAAAAACAACAACAGAAAAGTGTTGTTGAAGCTGTGTAGAAGTTGGGGTCCTTGTGCATTGCTGGCAGGAATGTAAAATGGTGTTGCTGAATTAGAAAACTGTCTAGTTTCCTCAAAAACTTAAAAATAAAATTATTATATAATACAGAAATTCCACTTCTGGGTTTATACCCCTTCTCCCAAAAAAAATTGAAAGCAGGAACTCAAATAGTTATTTGAATACCATTGTTCATACCTTCAGTGTTCACAATAGCCAAAGGGTGGACATGAACCATATGTTCATTGATAAATGAGTGGGAAAGCAGTTTCTTTCCATAAAAAGGAAAGAAATTCTGCCAGAGCTACAACCTGGATGAATCTTGAAGACAGTATGGTAAGTGTAATAAGTCAGTCATAACAAGACCAATACTCTGTGATTCTATTTATATGAGGTACCTAGAGCAGTTAAATTCACTAAGAAAGTAGAAGGGTAGTTACCAGGGACTGGGGGAGGAGGAAATGTGGAATTATTGTTTAATAGGTATAGAGTTTCACTTTGGGAAGAGGGAAAAGTTCTAGAGATGACAGGAGGTGGTGCTTGTACAACATTGTGAATGTACTTAATACCCCTGAACTTTACACTTAAAATGGTTATAGTGGTACATTTTACGTTACATATACTTTACCACAATTTAAAAAAACACAGAAAACTAAATTCTGAAAGGAAACCACTTTTTTACTAGTGAGAGCAACAATTAAAAATTTGTCTCATGCTTTGGTAAATAACTGCCAATATTATTTTATTTTTTTTAAATATTTTTTTATTGTTGACAGTATAGTTCCCCCTCCTCATGTTCCCTTCCACCCACCTTCACCACACTATTGTCTGTGTCCATGGGCTATGC
>NW_006291965.1:4217228-4219071 GCF_000327345.1 Myotis davidii
GTCTCCTCATTCACCCCCAACCCCAGGGAGTGGGCCTAAGCCAGCAGGTGGTCATCCCCCGAGGGGTCCCAGACTGCGAGAGGGCACAGGCTGGGCTGAGGGACCCCGTCCCCCCTAGTGCACAAATTTTTGTGCACCGGGCCTCTAGTCCTATATAATAAAAGCCTAATATGCTAAGTGTCTGGTTGACCAGTCAACCATTCAACCAATCAAAGCATAATATGCGAATGATATACCAAGGCCACTCAACCACTCGCTATGATGTGCACTGACCACCAGGGGACAGATGCTCTAACCAACAGGTTAGCTTGCTTCTGAGGTCCAGCCAATCAGGACTGAGTGAGACAGGCTGGACACTCCCTGGAGCCCTCCCGCGGTCCCTCCCCAGCTGGCCAACCTCCCACGTCTCTCCCCAACCCAAATTGTGCACCGGTGGGGTCCCTCAGCCTAGCCTGTGCCCTCTCACAATCCTGGATCCCTCGGGAGATGTTGGAGAGCCAGTTTCGGCCCTGTCCCACAGGCCAGGCTGAGGGACACCAGTGGTGCACGAATTCGTGCACCAGGCCTCTAGTATGTATGTAAGTTCTTTGGTTAATCTCTCCCCATCCCTCCCCCTTCCTCTCTGAGATCTGTCAGTCTCTTCCAAGCATCCATGCCTCTGGCCCTGTTTTGTTCATCGGTTTATTTTGTTCATTAGATTCCACATATAAATGAGATTATATGATACTTGTCTTTATATGACTGGCTTATTTCACTTAGCATAATACTCTCCAGGTCCCTCCATGTTGTCACAAAGGGTAAGAGATTCTTCTTTTTTACAGCTGCATAGTATTCCATTGTGTAAATGTGCCACAGCTTTTAGTTTCCTTCATTCAGTTCAGAGCTGAGCTCAACTGACCAGTGCCAACAGGTCCCATCCAGGAGCTTCTCACTCAAAGACACTGTAGGTGGTTATTCTTAGAAGCCCCTAAAGATAGGTTACAGGTAAGTGTGGCTTCAGACAGAATGCAGTTGGGGGGCGGGAGGCGGGGGAGGAAAAACATTTTCTTGAAGATAAACTAAAATACTTGTCAAAACATGAGCTTGTAGCTCAGTTGGCTAGAGCATTGCCCCCATATGCCAAGGTTTCGGGTTCGATCCCTGGTCAGGGCACATAGGGGAATCAACCAATAAATGCGTAAGTGGAACAAAAAATTGATGTCTGTTTCTCTCTCTCTCAATCAATAAAAATATTTTTTTTAAAAAACCACATGAACTCTTCTCTCCTGAATATATCATAAACCCCTGGAGAGAGGCAGGTACAATCATATTCCTTGAATGCCTTACATCACCTGCAGATTAACCTCTTAGGGTGGACAACCTTTCTTGTGAACTAATTGAACAGACAGCATTTTAACGTCAAAAATGTTTTAAGAGATGCATTTATAATTTTTTTTAGCTGTTGTGATCTTATGAAAGTGTCAAAATATTCTATTGGGAAAACATACAATTTTGCTATTATTTTCTTATGTCTGTTCACCCTTAACAAGAACTATTCCAAAAGAGTGTATTCTTGCTCCCTGTAATCAGAACTCCATTATTCATCCATATTGGTTGTGTTGCATTTAGGTGCATATAACTTATGCAGCTGTAAGCAGGCATGTATTCTCCTGTCTGGAAATGCCTGGAACTTTCTATCCTGATTGATTTCATCTGGTACCTGTTTTATTTAGATGTGTCCTGGTGTTTGCTTTCTTTTTCTATACCAGAGAAAAAATACTAATAATTACTAGTCTTAAATTTCCTGTACTAGCATTAATTTGTGAATTGAGCATGCATGTTATACGAGAAATTTAGAGGGAAA
>NW_006291965.1:4219088-4224088 GCF_000327345.1 Myotis davidii
TGTTATTGTTTACTGCATAAGTATGTGCTAAGTTCACTTCATTTTTAAAAATGGTAATTCCCAGTGTTTACAAGGTTATGATAGTTATATCAAGGAGGAAGCACTGATAATGTACATATTCCATTTACAGGAACTCTCTCTCATTTGCCATGGCTTGGCCACTTCTCTACACAATATACAAAGTGCAGAGCTGGCCCCTCTGGACATTAGTTACTAAGATAAAATCGGTGTTAGATTTTAGAACTGACAATTAAGATATATTTTCAGAAAAGCTTACCTCACTCCTCTTTAATTACACTTATGTGGAAAAAACATTTAATTGTTTCAAAGATTATTTTTTTTACTAGATATATAGTAAATGGGGAAGAAAAAACGGGCTATTTTTTCTGAGCTTGTGGTTTCTAATTACATCAGTTACAGCTTAGCCTTCCTCTTAACTAGAATGCAGGCATGAACTGGAAAAGAATGAGCTAATCCATGATAGATCAGGTTGAATAAAGATCTCCATTCATATCTTTAGCTTTTATCCCTTGTTCTGAGTGCCAAGAATTACTGCTGTTTGAAAGTGCAAACTGAACCTGCCAAGCTTTGGACAGCTAAGATAATCCTAATTATTTTGAATGTTAGTGAGAAGGGCCACAGTTCCACTCTGGAAAAGAGTTCTGTTGTGAAACATTAAATATCTGCTAAGTGGTATTGATTGGACATGATTTTATTTCCAAACACTATGGTTATCATGAAGCAGAAGAATTTGTTGTTTGAGAAATATTCATCAGCTTTTCATCAGACTCTTGGGCCTGTAAACTAGGAAACTAAAGAGGCCAGCATTTTTGTTTCCCTGTCTGCATCTAAGTGAAGGGTTGCTAGCAATTGAAAAATGCCACTTGTATTTTTATTTTTAAATGGTTTCTTAGTGAGAGTTTAATAGTATATAGAAGGAGAAATTTTTTTTCTCAAGCATGAGTATCCGGTTTTCTCACATCACTGGAAGAGAATTATTCGTTCCAGTCCATTGACTTCCAACAGATCATTCAAGTTAAAAGTCAGGGGTCTTTGCAATGTCAAAAGATTTAGCAGCTAGAGTGGTTTTTGTTTTGTTTTTCAGAGGGGTGGGGTTTTGGGCAGTACATACTACTTTCCAAAAAGAATACTGATGGTTTAGATGGTATCACTGAAATCATCTTAAGGTTCTCCCCCTGCCCCCCCCCCCAACATTCTTGGTAAGAGTGGTTATGTGTAAGTTTTTGTTTGTTTTTAAAATAATAATAAATACCCTTTAGCTTCTGTAGACAAATAGGCTACTTGAGAGAAAACAGATACTGGGCTTGCTGGTTCAAACAGGGGTCACCCTCAGAGGCTTACCACTTTCATTGTAATGTAAAAAGATCAGATGGGCAGGTTTCCCTCTTTTTCTTCCTGTTCAAGTCTCTACTTTGGTCTCCAGAAGTCATTTCTTCCTTTTCCGTAAATACTGGGAGCCTGTTGATGATTACAGGGTGGCGTAATCCTGAATTGTTGATTGCCTGTGAATGCTTCCTGACCCCCAACCCAAGAGCAGCTACCCTCAGCCCCACCCCCCGAACCCCAGCACCACAGCAAAGCACAACATCTTTACTGATGCTAATAGTGGTGTGCTGAGCATCTATGGGCCAATTATTCTTTCTTGCTTAGGGCTTATTCCCCAAAGTGGAATTACCAGGTCAGAGGGTATGAACACTCTTAAGGTTCTTATTACATGTCACTAGGTTGCTGTCCAGAAAGATTGAACCAATTTCTAGTGCTACCCACAACAGCCCTTTCCTAAACAGTCCCACGGACACTAGACATTACCATTTAAAAAATAATAATTAAGAGAAACCTTTAGAGCTGAAATGAGCCTTGTTCGGGGCTCATTAGAATCAACTTAAAAAGAAAAAGGGATAATTTTGACTTATGAATCTTTAATTGGCATAAAATTATTTACAATGATCAATTATTTCTCTTCCACCAACACAGTTTAATGAAGCTGCATTCAAATGGAGAGAGTATCTTTAAGGATGGTAGTAGAATAGATTTTGGACTTTAGTTACCAAGATAAACAGTTACAAAATCTTTAATGCACTTGGATCTACTTTTATGAGGTGCTACCAAAATGAGTTGAACAGATACTATCCCTAATTTCAACAGCCCATTATTCAAAGACAATGCTACGCCTTGACCAGAGTAAAATAACATGGATTTACATTTTGAGTGGAGAAATGCTTTTAAAAATAGTTGTGTCTCAAGACAGGTTGAGTTCGTTCATTTGCATCTTCTCCGTAGTGCAGTCATGCATTAAGCTCGCTTAGAGCCTCCCTAGTCTATGCAGGTGGCAACACTCTGCATATTTTTGTAGCCTCAAGTCATAGAAATACTTTCCAAGAAAATATCCACAAGGCAAGTGAGAGCAAAAGGGGGTCTGGGCCCAAATTCCTTTCCTTTGCAGAATTCCTACCCCACCTCTCCTTTGTAGGCCCAAATCCCCTAAATGGGGAGTGGGAGGCGTGTGACTGGGGTGAGGGGTAGGAATTCTAGGCCAGCTGCTAACTGAAGCAAAGGCAGGCCTGGGGCTCCACTTACCTATTCCTTATAACCTCTGCATTAGTCTGGTAAGGGTCAGTTGTTTGCCTCTTTAAACTCACACCGAGATTAGGAAGGTTCAGTTGCCGGTGATTAAAGGGCACACAAGAGTGGGATGGTGCAGGGACGAGAGCAAGCCAGAGGGCCAGGCTGTCTGTCCAGTGCCACACTGCCCTTGGCAGCTTCCACAGGGTCCCTTCGGTAAAATGGAGAGGATACCTCCATAAAGTGTGTGGCATACAGGAAGCAGTCGGGAAATGCTCACCCCCTTCCCATTGCTTCTATAGAGAACTGCTGTCCCTGGTTTGAAGTGGGGATGAAAGGTTGACAGATTAACTTATGGACTCTGGCTAGCTCTTCATGCTCCAGATCTCCGTATAGTAAATAACAAGATGTCATAGCAAAGTCTCCCACCTTCGGAAAACATTTGTGTATATACAGTATCCTTGTGCATGTAACACAATTCATAACTCGCCTTTAATTTGCAGGGAATTGTGAATCCACATAACAATTCAAATGTAGTAAGAAGGCTTTAATGAACTGCAATGAAATGAAGGCCTCAGAATTCATAGTTTCCAGGTTTTTTGGTTGTTACTTAGTATTTATATATGCACCCTTATTGGCATTTTTAAGTACTACCATTTAATGGCTCCTTTATATAAAAAAAAGAGCTTACAAACTATTGCTCTTGGATTTCATTGAAGTTACTAAACAAGTACTGTGAATATGAAAATGACTTTTCAGGAAATCACCAAAATTATTTTTCAAAGTTATTCCATTATTAAGTTTTCAGATCATGTCTTTCTTTACTGGATATTGAGGTAACTCTACAAAACTATCCGTCCGTCTGTCTGTCCAAATGTCACATTAGAAGAAAGGGGCTCTCTGAAATGATTTGGTCCAGTGGAGTGGTTAAAGGTCTGCTCCTAAATCCCAGCCCTATTCTTTTATCCATGTGTGGTTTCACTAGCTGCAGCAAACTTTCCCAAACTCATAACAAGCGTAAATGGTGTTCTCTTATAAAAGGGTCTCTTCAGTGTGGTAATATGCCTTATTAAATTCCAAACATAGTAAGTACTGATGGCAAACACATCAGGACCCAGTACAGCTCCTATGATTTAGTTCTCTACAAATGACTTCAACACTCAGCTCCCAATGCATGGTGCTAATTACATCATAGATTTCCCTATTGATGAACACAAGCTGAATTAACACAGGAGCACTAATGTACCCTTTCACCATTATTGTTGTACAAGAAGCCGTGGCAGATGCTGGCAGTTAGTTACACAAACATTAGTATTAACGATTGGCCATTTGGAATTGGTGACAAACTACTGCCCGGCAGAATCCTGAGGCTGAAACCAATCAGGAAGTTAATGAGGAGAGAAATTACCACTGCAGCTTCCCCTTAATTACATTCACACCAGGCAGGAAGGGAGTTCCAGGGGTGGATCTGAACTCGGTTAAGGTTAAGAAGGTCAGAGACCCTTTTGCTTAAATTTTGTATCTGTTGTGGCTTGTAAGGTCGCAAAAATTGTTCGGCACTTTATTACTTTAACATCCTTCATATTTAATGTCCGTTTTTAGAGGAGTTCTGTGTTCACAGGTTTGCTTTAAAAATCTTTATCTGGGTTCTATTTTAGTGTGGTATAATTCAACTTCTTACACGTTTTGTGGTTTTAAAAAGTTTCCCTCCCATTTACTGCTTTTTACTTTTAAAAACAGTATGTATGCTGAAGCCCTCCCCCCCCCACCCCCCCACCGCAAGTGTTTGTCCCCATATCTCCACAGGAAAGTTGATACGCTATCACCTTCACATGCTATATATTGAAAACTAGGGTTACCTGTCAAATGGTGGAAATACATGGGTGGAGTCTTGCTTGGGGTAATTTGTCAGATGGATCATTTGACAAGACAGGTTCTATTAGCATCCTTTACATAAAGGAGGGGCTCAGTGAAGGGTGGAAGTAGTTTCCTCCAAGAGAGGGGAACAGACTGTTTTTTTGTTTGTTTTTAATGAACATAAAACTGGAACTCTGCTAGTTAACTTTCCCCTACAGTTAAATAGATAATACTGCACTGAAATTCTATTTTCTTATTTTAAAAAAAAGTGCTCGGGATTTTAATGAGTGTCTATAAAAACACTTTCACTGGAAATAGAAATGCAGAGTGCCTCTTTCTTTGTTGGAACCTAACTGAAGACTGAATGTGCAAAGACTAGACACTTTTAACACATTCTTCTCCCTCTGTCTCTCCCACTTCCCAGTATTCTCGCCCCCCAGCAGTCAAGATTCGGGCTTGGTCTCCCTCTCCAGCAGCTCTTCCATTAGCAACGAGAGCACAAAGGGAGTGCTTGAATGTGAGCCCGCCTCCGAGCCCAGCAGCTTTGCGGTCACTCCCGT